>NC_140565.1:9757994-10110494 GCF_057381845.1 Rhamphochromis longiceps | reverse complement strand
CTTCCAGAAAAGGGAAGAGTGGGAACCTGTTCACGAGCAGCCATTTCCTGGTGCAGACCAGTTGCTTCTTCCCTTCTGAGATAATAAAAACTGTTTCTGTTTGATCAAGAATATCTTGGTTGTTAACTTTTGGGAGTTGGCTTTACAGCGACCTTATTGAAAGTCATCTCCCAGATAAGACCAACAGATGGTTTGTGAGTGTTTCACATTGTATTGACAGGTTTCTCGTATCGGGGGAGATGATAGACAACGTGTAGGGTTAAAATGAAAAACACGTTGGATGACCTACTTATCAGTCGCTCTCAAAAATGGGATGGTTGAATTTGTCAGTTTGCCAGACCATGGAAATCCTTTGCCTTTTACTTTCTGCGCTTTGTCAGCCACTAAAACTAGAGCTCAGCTTGCACTCGCCTGTTGTCTCATCAAGTTTTAATATGGGCCGCTTGTTCAGGTCTGATTAGTCTTTTCAACAGTCCTTTTTTGTTTATTGCCAAGACTGGCTGGCGCTGTGGATGTACCTCCTCTATTCCCTGCAGCACTGGCTACACCTACACAGACAGTTTTATGGACCCATATTTTACACAGAACAGATATTCTTCCTCACTTTTAACGCTGCCGGCTTTGGCCTGAGCAAGCTGCAGGTTTAAGTGCCACTACTAAAGCAGCTTTAAATTCACAAGGCCTGCCTGTTACTTCTTAAATGACCTTTATTTATTTGTTTGGGCTTTTTTTTGATAAAGTGTGTGAACGTGGTGATGACAGAATGGTCATGCGGCTAACGTCATTGTGCCAAGCGGTTGGTTTTTTTAACACGTGCCTCAGCTGAAGGGTGACAAGTGAAGTGTTTGGTATCGTTGTCTTTTGGACGGCTGAAGGACTGAGCAGCAGCGCTCAGGGAGCTGTGAGACGCAGCCTTCTGAATCTAGTGTTTTCATGGCAGCTTTTATGTGTCTTCACATGCTAGTCTGGTGGAGATTGGCGGTCAGCTGGTAACTGGGTACATCTAGGACTGCACCATGGAGGTAAGTTAGTAGAGGCTGGTTGGACACTCCTGTTGTGTAGTTATTTGTTTTTAGCTTGTAGCTCTGTAGCTCAAACTGTGGCCAAGAGTTCGCACAAGTTCATCTGCTGCCCGATTAAATCGCGTAAACACGTGTGTTCAGTTAAACGTTTTACCTTTAAGAGTCACAAACTTCACTTCCGACTGTAATAACAGAACATGTTGTTGTTATACAGTTCTGCATTTTTGGCATAGCATTATGCTACATTATGTTACGCCACACTTGAGGAGGATGTGGAGCGAATTCCTGCTCTACATTCCTGACCTTGAAGCGTGCCGTGTGTATGACCTTACTGTGTGGTTCTGTTTTCTGTCTGTCCAGGACTCCAAGCTGCCTCTCGCTTTGCGGAGCAATCTTCTTGACCTGTTTGGTCAGATTGAACGGGAGTTTGAGAATCTCTACATAGAAAACCTTGAATGTGAGTAACTGACAGTGTACGCATCAGTGCTCATTTACTGAGTGGACGTTTTCAGTGTTTAAATACTGACACGTCATGGCTGTCTTACGTTGCAGTACGTCGGGAAATTGAATCACTGAATGAGCGGCTGACTGGAGATGGACAGGCTGTTGAGGGAGGAGACCCCACCAAGGGAGCCTTGAAAACAAAAGGTCCGTAATTTCCAACACAAATCTATTTAAGTCTGTAATTTACACTGAGTACAGTTAATAGAAGTCTTTGGAAATTGAAATGGAAAATATTGATTGTGTTTAAAGTGGATATCTCATCCCATGGTGGCTGAAGTAATCTCCCTGGGAGCTGATAAACATAAAGATTTAAATTGGCATGTTACTTATGTGTCATCTTTGTGACAGACTGTCGTAAAACAGCTGTACACATATGAGCAGTTGTTTTTATTTTTACCTTTAGGAAGCCAAACTGTGTTTGTTCTTTGAGTTACTGTGGTTTAGTCACGATGCAGATAGATAAATGGTGACTTGTAGGGCGTTTGTAAATGATTAAACTGCTGATTAAAACTCGAGGAAGTTGTTGATCACAGTCCACACAGTGTTATTGCCACAGGCTGAAGACAGAGGAGTCGCCAGCATCACAAAGGCGGTGAATTTCGCCGGCTGAGTGGCACCGTAACACCCACAAAGGGGTGTGGGACTTTTCAGTAAACTGATTTCTCCTGCATTGATCTGAGAGATATTACAAACAGTGGCATTCCCACTCTGTCTCTAGCCAGCTTTTCGTGTTCTGCATCACATCCATGTCATGACATTTCTCAAAAAGTATCACAAAAAACATTTTGGACCCAAACTACCAGGAGTCCAGGAACATAAATTGAAGGGAAATGTGCCCCCAAATCACTCAAACATACGATAGCATTCGAAAAGAAGAGAAGTACAAAGATACAAGCAACTAAATGTTTACAAAATTATAGATAATACCAAAATAACTTTAAAATATTCAAGATAAAATAGCGAAGGACACGGATATTTTCTACCTTTAAAAAAACGCTGTAATGAATAAGAATTAAAGTGAAGGTTAATGAAAGCAACAAAGTTTAATTTGAGATGTTTTATCGGCTCTCTCAGACAGGCAGACTCTACCTGCACAGCCTAAAAAGACAATTTATCATTTCTTTTCTTTTTTTTAAAACTTCTTTTTATGGCAGATGTTTGTACCAGCTGTGTTTGTTTATGTTGTGTCTATATGCTGACCAGGCTGCTATATGGCATGGCTACACATTTGCATGAGCCACCTGTTTTTTCTTTGTACAGGGTGAGTGAACATTTTCTAGGAGCTAATGTTTACTTGGATTTTACTATTTGGGCATCCAGCAGCCTCCATAAGGTGAAAATATTCTCCAGTGACCCTCTGCCTGGCTGTGTATCCCTGTTTTTAGTAAATGTGTTTTCAATGCCAACAGTTGCCTCGATTTTCACTGCAGCATCCATAGTTTTCATTTGACTTCAGAGCTTGAGGCACATGCCCACCTGGAGGCCAAAAACAGTATGGCGGCCCTTTGAAAGTCTATAAGTTTAACTTATCGAAAATACCAGAAGGTTCCTGTGCTATCAGATGCACTAATAAGCTTTAACTAACCCTGCCTTACAGGCCAAACGTACCAGTCCCTGTTTCTTCTCAGCAGCCCCGGCTGTCAGTGGTGTCTCAGTTAAACTGTTGGAACAATTTACCTGACATTAGATGTATGACAAATGTGACAAATTCATGTTATTGGAACTTTTCTGACCCTACACTGTAAATTTCCACAAGACATGAGATTGGAATACATATGAAAATACATGTAGCTGTAAGCTTCTAACCTGGCAGCAGTGCAAGGTGAGAAAACCCCCCAAACACTTTAGTCCTGCAGTACTACTGAGTGTCCACTATCGGCTGTCATGATGGAGTAACGTTTTGTAATCGTTTTTGGCCACCAGGTTAGCAAGTTAGCAAGTGACTGAAATCTGTGAATCACTATAAGATGCCATATAAAAATTGTACAAACAATGATGACACGTTCTGTAAACTGGTCGATGTTCATTACTGCTTGGGGTGAGACACTCACATAGGTCAGACTTATGTAAACCCTCTGTTATGACACCTAATATCCTTAAAGCCAGCCTGGATTTCTAAAATAAGCTCAGTTTAACTGGTGATCACACTTTGTGAAGCTGAGCTCTCGACAGTATTTTCACAGCTCCGTCCTTGCTGGACACGGGGACATTTACACTGCATAAATGTTCAGTGTAGATAGTATAACTAGAAACGCTCAACAAGGCTTTGTATTGTCAAGGTGTGTGCTATTTTAAAATCTTGACACTTTACGAGGCCGTTACTGCAGCAGTGAATAAAAGCAAGCAAGAGTTCTGTCACTGGGTAATGAATTTCATTCATTGTTCTTTGTGTCTCTGTCACACAGCCAGCCACAGCACCAGTCAACTGTCACAGAAGCTGAAGACGACCTACAAAGCCTCTACCAGCAAGGTACCTGGCACAAGCCACGTTAGCCCGTTCAATAGAGCTCGTAAGACGTGTCATGTGTGTAAATATTTGAGCTTTTGGGATTCAGGCCTGTGTGAAGTAACTGACTGTGGAAAGCCCCTGTAATGCTGAGTGAGAGGAAGGAAGAATCTTCCTCTGAGGAGATCATAATCTGTTTAAAAAATGTGGGTAAACAAATAATTCACTGATATGATTGAAGATTTTAATCACAGGGGTAAAAGAAATCGTGTGTTTACTACAGCATTTACCACAAAATGTCATCTCCCATGACTTTGTCCTTTGTAATCTCTTGACTCTCTGACACAGTGCTTGTACACTTTCCAGGGCAAATTAGGTGGACCTCGCAACTTCAGTGTGGCAACATGGGAGTTGTGGGGCGGAGATTCATGGGTAACTTCCTGAATGCTCTGTTTGCCACTAAGCATCATGGGGGAGGCGGTGGTGGCTTGAATGTCTCTTTAACTGCAGTCTGAACTTGACTCCTTCTCTGCTCTGCACTCATACTCAAGTCATTTGGGCAAAGCTGCATTTGTTAGATGTACAAAGTGTTACTTTATATTTTATTTGTTTATCCTTTTTTGTATCGCCTTTCATTACTTTGGCGATTCTTTGAGTCACTTTTCATCAGCTATTTCAAACACCGTGTCAGTTGGCTACACTTACCTTCTTGCTAGATGAGAAGATCAAAAGCAGTCCCAATTTTGGGGGGAGCTGACGTTAGTAGCTGGATAGCTTAGCTAAGCACAAAGACTAGGCCTAAAGACTTCTAATGAGGAAGCAACATTGTATTGCCCGAAAGGTAACATAATACATCTATCAACAATGATTTCTGTGGAACTTTTGTGCTAGTAATTTCAAGTTTCTGCTGGTCGCCTTAAAAAAATAGTCCGGCACACGATCCCTGCCTTCATAAAGTTTTGTTGTTTTTACAGTTAAGTTTTTGCACAGTTCAAACAATTGATATAAAAGATTTTGTCTGCACATTATGCCTTGTTTTGACTGAGCCAGCTAGCTGTTTTTCCTGTTTTCAGATTTTATGTTATCCACAGTTAACTGGCAACTTGACCAGTGATTAGTGTTTTGTGTTTTTTTTTTTTTTTGGGGGGGGGGGGGTTGTTTATTTGTTTTTTTGTTTTTGTTTTGATCAGTGTTCCCCCGCATTGGCTTATGTTGGACAGGTCTGCTTTCAGCTTCTTTTTGTTGTCTTTCCCATACAGATGTTGTTAGTAATGATTACTATTATTCTGCCTTTGAAATTAACAGATAGTTTTTGTAAAACTATTTCAGATTTTGAAAAAAAATAACACCAGGTTTTTCATTAATCTGAAAAATTGCTGCCTTTTGTCTTATAAAGCTAGATGAAGTGTTTCCTCTCTAATTGGTAGAAACCTGTATCTGTACTTGCCATCAGGTTACAGATGAAACATCAGCAGGACAGCTGATGCCCTCGAGCTAGCATCCCTGCCACTAGCAGTATAGCTTCTAGCATCTTTACATCTGGTTAAAACGTTCAGGGCTGATCTCTGTCTGATCGAAATCTGTTGTAATGAAAAAACTACCATATTCTATCTTCACTTCACCTACTTTGCTCTGCTCCTCTCCACATTCATGCACACACAGTGAGAGCAGAGGAGAGGAAACTGGTGTGAGCTAAACATTACACGAGTGCAGATAAAATTAGTAAAATAGAAAAATACCTAAAATAAATATTTATCTTTTTTCCATTTCTATATTTACAGTAATAGGAGAATCATTTTTCTCTTCTTTTGTGTTCTAAGTAAAATGCTGTTCTGCTTTTTTTAATGCAGAGAAAAACCTTGAATATAGCCACAGTGAAAAGAGCATTGAGGGAATCAAGAAAAGGCTTCTTTAATTAACCCCATGACAGAAGTAGCAGCTATGTACAATACCACTAACCTCTCAGCTGGCTAAGAAACATGACCAAAAACTAATTTTGGAAAGATGGAGGGGACTTGAAACTAATGATCCTGACTAACTATAGCTTCAGTGTTGTACGGGGTTGACATTGACTGGGCTATTCACTCATCTTGTCTGCTATTTTGCTCTAACAACAGGAGGTGTATAGTAAGGTTGCATCAGAGCGCAAGGTGAATATAAACACTCTGGACAGAATAAGAGTTTATATTAACACAGTCTGGCACTCATGAACCAAATACTTTGCTGCTGCTGCATCTAATGTCTAGCAATGTTGTTAGCTTGTTGCTGTGGTCAGCTGTCTGCAGCAGCATGTAAAGTACTGGCTGTGACAGCTCTGTGACAAGTGAAACTGCACTTTAGTTTGTTTATCTGGTAGCCTGCAGTGACGGGTCCATGTGCAATCAGACCACTAGTTATTTTTAGAGGTTGCACCGGTCGTTTACAAGGACAATCACAATCTGTCCTCTCGATAATTTGATACTCTAGTGACATGCAGTGTGGCGCAATCTGAAATCACAAATATGGCAAACATAAAAGTGTCGCAGTGTACAAACACACTTGGGGTCTGTATCACAAAGCCAGTTTAAATTATTCTGATAAGCTGACATTTAACAATGAAAACGTATAACTTTAAATAGAGGAACACAGTATAGAGATATTCAAATAACTTCCCGATAATATAACTAATGTGATTAGACAAACAGAATTACCACAAAGTGAAGTCTTTTTAATGTGTTTGGCATTTTCAACATGAGCGGTTATAAACTGATAAACATTAAAAACAGTTAAAAGTTAAGGAAGGCTCGACCTGCCAATGCAGAGGGTGACCAGCACAGGTAGTCTGTGCTGAAAAATAAAACAGGTACGCGATAAAGCTGTAATGTTGCTTTTGTAATTAACTGAATTCATAAACAGCATGCACAATTAATATTCCATTGTAATTGGTTATCGAACTTCAGTTTGTAGTAAAACCTTTTTTTATCTCTGACATAATTATCACCAAAAGTAAAAACGACTTATTATTCTTATTGCTCATCTCTTTAATGAAAACCTTTGCCGTCATTATGATCATGTGGGAGAAATGTCAGGCTGGCTTTGTTCCCATGTCCTTAAGTTAAATTGCTTTGGAGCCATTTAGCTGTACAGTTAGGATTAATGACACCTCAAAGAGACTTAACCTATTTCCTAAGAAGACGCCTTTCCAGGTGACCTTGTTTTGTGATACACACCCTTGATCTAATCTGGCAAGCAACGCATTAGCTTTTACTGTGTTTGACAACGAGTAACAGTTAACTGGCAATACCTGTATGTAGCCAGGTGTTGGCTAGGAGTTATATCAGTATTTACGGAGCCTAAATGAAGCTGTGCAGTAAGACAGGAGAACTACAAGTTAAACTCTACATATTCTTATATTTTGTAATCAGTGTAATTACATTTACATTTTTTAATAATTTAACTGAGTGCTGTTAAACCGTTATACTTTTCTCTCCCTCACACTCGCTTCAGATTGTGTCCAGTTTCAAAGCCACCACCGGCTCCCGGGCTTTGTGCCAGCTGCTCAAGGAGTATGTGGGCCATCGCGATGGGATCTGGGACCTCAGTGTCACCCGAACTCAGCCAGTGGTGCTGGGCACTGCCTCTGCAGGTAGAAAAAAAAAGTCCCTTCACAGACTATATAAATCAATCATGATAGCTTTGTTGTACACACAGGCAGCATGTGGCACCCTAGTTTTAAATAAGAATAAATAGCAAAGACTAAAGGTGCTGCAAGCAATATTTGCATCATTATATCTTTGTCAAATTAATTGTGATGCCTCGGTGCAATTAGCAGAAAATGAGAACATACTTAAGATGATTGATTACATCTGGTGATGCAGCGCAAGTAGTGTTTTAGTATCAATATTTATCCAAACCAGTCCTTCAGAAACAACATGTTGGCCTCGTTTTATCTTTAAGGAAGCTCGTTAAACAATCCAGAAATTTCTTACCACATCCACTCAGACTATACAGCCCATTACATAAAGGCAGGATCATACAGCGTGAAACCATTAGCTGGTTACTGTAAAAATGGAAATGGCTGCATGTTGTTTATACCTGCTCTCTCTTAACAGACCACTCAGCGCTGCTGTGGAGTATAGAGACGGGCAAATGTCTGCTGAGGTATGCTGGCCATGCAGGATCAGGTAATCACAGCCAAAAGCTTTATTTGTCTACAGACATTCACAAAGTCCATACACAAAAATTATTCTAAATCGTTTATATTTTTTCTAATAGAATGTTATAATAGCCTGTCTGAGTGCTTATAACAATATTTAGTGTGACGTACAGCCTGTCGTGCGACATCTCTTGTTAATAAACACTGGCTCATGGCAGAAGCATTTCGAAGCGTATTCTTAGATGTAACACTGTCTGTCAACATTTGCTTACACGGCTTGTTAGATGACGTCTCTTCATTGTTCCCTTTGCACAGTCAACTCCATCAAATTCCACCCCACAGAGCAGATGGCACTCACAGGTAAGCATTTGAATGCATGTTTGACTTGTCAAGTCGACTACGTTAAATATAGCATCTGTTTCAACAGGTTTGTTCTCCTTGTCGTCGTTTCAACCGTTTTCTGCTGCATCTGTTGCCTCCAGCAGTCACTCGTGTGTAGATGTGAGCTGTGCTCTTTGTTGATTTGTACTTTCCACAGCCTCTGGGGACCAGACGGCTCACATCTGGCGGTACATGGTGCAGCTTCCAGCCCCACAGCCACCACCAGATGTCAGTGTGAGTAGCTTTGAACTTGTTCTCTTCCCAGTGTTTCTACAATAGGTCACTTTACTCTCAAATGAATCAAACCAAAACAAGACAGGAGCTCGACTGAGCTTTTGTTTTGCGTCTTTCACAGGCTCCGTGCGATGAAGACCAGGATTCTTCGGACAGAGAGGAAGGCGAGGTGGATGGCGAGGGCCCTTGTGAAGTGCCCACGGTCCGGGTTGCTACTGCAACACTCAAGAGCCACCAGGGCGTCGTAATAGCAGCTGATTGGTTAGTGGGAGGCCGACAAGTGGTGACAGCTTCCTGGGATCGTGCTGCCAACCTGTACGAGGTTGAGACTTCTGAACTGGTTCACACGCTCACTGGTATGTAATGGCAGAGGAGTCGTAAACAGAAGTCAGGGTTTTTGTTATTTTTCTTCCTCATTAGTGTACTTTGTATGACACTCTACAGTTTAACCAGACTGTTATTAAAGTTCAAATATGAAACTACAGACATTTTATCTTGAGGCATGCTCACTCATCCAGATAAGGAAATCCCAAACAGTTGATTCTGTTCATCTGGACGTAGCGTTTTCAGTGGGAAAAACCACTCATCCAAGTGACTTCTTCAGTCTCAGCTGGCTGCAGGTTTTCCCAACCTTATAAACAGTACATTTGCACAATGACTGAAACTAGCACCACTGATGAACTATGGGCTGTGAGGTCAGTCATTAATGTGGAAAATTTCATAACCACTGATCAACAAGCACTGATCAATGACCATGAGTACCATTCACAGAGCGTTGGGGAGTGGCTGCAATCACAGCATTGTAGGATGGTAAAAGATGTACCCTTAGGCCCCCTCCTTGATTCAGAGATGGTCTTTCCCTTTTCCTTGACTCCTCGCTCGAACCAGCGTTCCTCCCTGTCCAGGATGTGTACATCCTCATCACTGAAAGAGTGTCCACTCGCCTATAGGTGTAAATAGACTGCAGAGTCCTGGCCTGACGAGGTAGCTCTTCTGTGTTGTTCCATCTGCTTAGCCAGAGGTTGTTTGGTTTCCCCGATGTATAAATTATGGCAATCCTCCTGGCACTTAACAGCGTACACTGTGTTACTCTGTTCTGATCCTTGGGGTTGACCTGTTTTTGGTGCAGCGTGTTTTGGGGTTTGAAAGCCACAGAGACAGGGTGTTTAGAGAAAATGTGTTTCAGCTGTTCCAGTGCTGCTGACACATACGGGATCACTACAGGTTTTTGCTCAGGCAGCAGTTGTCCTTTTCTCCTGGATCGGCTGGAGTGATAGAGCAGTGACAAAATGTTCTCATGATAGTCTTTCTGGTTTAGCAAAACCGTGCACCTACCCTTGTCTGCTGGACAGGTGATAATGTTGTCATCACTAAGCAATGTGAGTGCCTTCCTCTCCTCCATGCTGATGTTTGATGTTGGGTACAGGCATTATAAAATCCATGTAGTTTGTGGAGCCAGCTTTCTTCTTTCAGTGTTTCTCAAACTCTTTTTTAAAAGCTGCCAACTTACAACTTTTAAAAAGTCATTATTAATACTAAACGATCCAGGTTGAATTTTACTAAAAAGGTCAGTGCAATAGCACCAACAAGCTTTCTTCTTTTCCATGAAATCACATTCAGCCTCATATTTTTCACCTTCTTGTCCACGCTCCACCTACACTGGTTTAATCCAAAGAAAATCTGACGTGTAAAAATCACACGCTGTTGTTTTTGTTGTTTTTTTTTTATGTTGAGATTACTTAAAAAGGTGTGATTTTATGCAACACAATGTGCTGTGTGTGTGTGTTCAGGCCATGACCAGGAGCTGACTCACTGCTGTACCCACCCAACCCAGCGGCTGGTGGTCACTTCATCCAGAGACACCACCTTCAGACTGTGGGACTTCAGAGACCCATCCATCCACTCTGTCAACGTCTTCCAGGGACACACTGAGTGAGTCTTTCTCTCTCACCCGCGCTCCTCCTTCCTGGTTCCCTGACAGATACTTACTTAAATGTGGGTGCAGTCTTTAATTTGCCCACAGGGTGGTGCTGTAGCATCTCACCTCCATAAATCCCTCCAACATTTTCTTTTTCCTTTTACATTAATTTACAGACCCTGTTGCTCTAAGCCAAATCCTCCACTTGCCTCTCATTCATTACGGAGCACTTCTCCTCACTTCAACAGTTTGCTTCTCTTTCTCCTCTCTGCTCTTCGACTCTCGTTCTCCCTCCCTCTTCCCGTTCATTTATCTGTCCGTTTCTGCGTTAATCCCCCCACTCTGTGTAATTTGGCACTTCGCTCGCTGTTAACACTCAATTGCAGCCGCTCATTTCAAAACGATGACTGTCAGGCTTGTCTGTGGCTTTCAATGGCAGTGCTCTTTAAAAGGCACAAGAAGTGCAAGTGTGTGTGTGTGTGTGTGTGTGCCTACATGCGTGTGCCGGCTGGCTGGCAGCCTTTGATTGCAAGTGGGGGGATTATGGCAGAGCTCATTATGTACGACCCCAACATGTATAATTCCCGCAGATCCCACTCTAATTCTCTCCCATAGACAATTGCTGTAATGAGATTAAGCACCAGTGTTTCACAGTTAACAACAGCCCTCCTCCCCTCCTTTCCTTCCCTCCATCCTTATTTCCTTCACAAATGGCCACTTTCTTTGTGGCGCTGCATTTAAAGCAACAAGTAGACCTTCAGGCAGACGTAATGATTCCCCAAACTTCTGCAGGCTCATTACAGGACTGCAAAAAGCCTAGTCTGTAATAGTATTTCTGCCACTTGACACACGCAGTGTAAATAAGAATGCAGCTGAGCTGTTTTTCAAGTTGCTGATTAATAGTTTAGTTTTGTAAATATGTATAAATGGAAGACGATGCCCATCTCAGAAGAACACAACTTTAAAGTCTTCAGATGTCATGTTTTCACTCATGTGGTGTGCATCAGTGAGTTGAAAACCCAACAATACTAATTTAGCTGAGATGTAAACAAGTAACACAATGTAGACTTCAAAGATGAATTAATTGGTTTAGTTTGTTAAATGCTTGCAAATCCATTCTCGGCCTTTTGCTCAGTAATTATTAAATATATTTAGTCCTGTTGTTTACTTTATAAAGAACACGGTGACACTGCTGCCAAGTGCCTGGAAACATAATAAGACACAGAATCTGATTAGATCTCAGTGTTGATATCTTGGTGATTTCGGTCCAACAAATATGCTAAAAAGTCCTAAATACTCGCTTTAATGGTTTGGAGGAGTAGTAAGCAGAAGAGGAGTTGAGACAGGCGTATTCTGTTTATCAACTCATGGCTTTTGCTGTATGTTTGGGCGAGTAGGAAAGCATAATGGACTGGACGCTGGAAAGAAGCTCATTGACTCTGTGTGTGTTTTTACAGTTTCCCCACTTTACTACTTGTGAGGTATCCTTGTTTTAACAGTGCCTTAGAGCACTAACAGGTTGCCATTCCTCCTACTAATTTCCCAGGATCTCCAACATGACATAATGGTGTGGCATAAATGGCATAATCTCCGCGTCCCTCCTGTGGAAACATCAGAGAGAGTAGAGTGTGAATAGTTTAATAGGCAGACGAGGTTGAGAGCTAGAGGGGAGACAGCCTCTCGTTTTCACCGTCTTCACTGGCAATTACAGCTAACGCTCCCTGACAGCGAACCTTGGCAGCTAAAAGTGCCGTGCGCCCCCTCTGTCCCGCCACCCCCGCCGTAATTGCAGTGTAATGACAACTGCGCGTGAGCTAACAAAACGACCGAGAGCAAACGAGAAATGACAGCGGACTTGCTCTACAGACGGACTGCCATGTCACGTTTGTCTCTGCTGCCGTCGACGGCTTTCGGTGACATCTGATTGCAGTTTTGGAGAAATGCAACTCTGTACGTATGTGTGCTCGTGTGTGTCTGCATGCAGATGTGACATCCTGTCTCTGGAGGAATACAACAGCACTTACCGGGTTCTCAGCGACTGTCAGATCTGCAGCATGGCAAAATAACAGAGTGCTCTTAAACCTCTTAGTCGTCGCTACCTGAATATTTTCATTAACATTTTAGGCTTATGCTCTCACCCACTCAACAGTGAGCACATGTTAAGGTTCTTTGAGATTTCCATACATTTAAATGCAGTCGCTTAGACCAAAGCCTCAGTGCCAGAACAGAAATCCAGTCCACTTAACAGTTTTACGTAAGAAAAATTAACATGCAGTTTGGTATCAATGTCAATAATACAAAGGAGTCTTACAAACTGTTATAATAAGTCTAGCCAGATCATTTTACACACTGCTTTCATGTGATATTTGCATTTATAATGCACAAAAAAATTTAACCCAGCAACACAAAGGCATTCAGAGTGCTGTTAAAAATGTCTTATATTTCGGGGAAGTATTTTCATTTGAAGATTGAGCCGAAGCTTCACGTGAAGACTAGCTGTAACTGTCCAAAGGGCTTTCTTTGTAGATGTTGAAGCTACAGGTGTGTCCTGGGCTGTGATGTCGCTTAAACGTATCACATGAGGCTGTCATAAAGTTTCTGTTTTGAAAAAGCACATCCCCAAGAAAACACTCACCGAGTGGCTGTGCACCAGCTTTCTGCCTTCTCGAGATTCACTCTTTCACACGAGTGAGTGACAGCGAGATAAAACGATGTATTGTAGGGTCTTTACCTTATAATGGAACGCACCGTGAAGTGACTGTTGTTGTGATTTGTTGCTGTAGAAATCAAATTGAAATGATCTGTTCTTTGTGAGAACAAGTTTGAGTTTCAGATCATCACAGTTGGTCAAAAGTTGGAAGTTTTGCATTGTTCTCATTTTCTTCACATCTTATATGAGTCATGACACCTATTGTTCAGGAGAATACTGCAGCCTGTACTCGCACGCTCAGTGCTGGTGTAAATCCTGCCGAACCGTGAACGGCCATCTCTCGCTTCTTCTCCAGCACCCAAAGTCTCACAAAGAGTCTCGACCTTGGCTGTCAGAGACACTGCAAAGCATTAAGTACTACTGAACACTCCCCTCCTTCCTCACACCCATTCTAAAAACCCTTTAACCTTAATCAACCTTTTAATCAATTATCTCGTCTGATTACACTCCCCTCACACCTCCCACCTAACACACCTCCTATCTTTCCTCTTCGCTATCTCTCCCTGCTCTCCGTTTATTCCCAGGTGGGTTGTACCCTGCAATGTCAGAAGGTGCCTGTAACGATAGAGCAGTTTCTTTGAGCCGCAACCTCCCTAATAGCACAAAGTTTAGTCCACTAATTAGCCCTTAATGCCATGTCGATTTAAATTAAGCAGGAAGCCAGTTTTACCTAAAAAGATGGGATGTAGAACCCAAGATAGTGCTGTGTGTGTGTGTAAAGGCAACACGAACCTTAATAAAGAACGAGGAAGCCTATTCAGGCTTTTGGTTTTACTTACCTCCATGAATGAGTAGAATAGATTCAAAATGCTAAAGATCTGTTAAATGTACGGATAGGCCTGACCTTAGTCCTAAAGAGGAATCATGCCTGGCTGAATATAGGGGGGGTGGAGGAAGGGATGGGTGTATGCACTGCTGCCTCCAGTGTGCAAAACATTCCTGTCAACAGGATCAACTAAATAAAGTACTGCCTGAATTTGAGCACACATTTGTTTTTGTTAACAATATGACAAAAGAACATTTAAGTTTTCAAACACATGGAGATTTCCACTATAAAGTCAAATGTTAACGAGTTATCGCGGATCTATATATATATATATATACTGTATTGGTGTGGCTCCGTTGTATTGGATAAAAAACCATAACAATAAAACACTTGTGTATAGTTTAGGGGTGCCCAAGCATACATCGAAAGTGCTGCAAGTAATGGGTACTTGAGGTTACCTCAAAAGGCTCTGAGAGGACGCGGTAAACGGACTGGTTCTTATATAGTGCTCGTGCACTCTACTTGAGTACTCAAAGAGCTTTATACATTCATACAAGCACTTTGCTCTACATTTCTAAGTGCTTCTGTCTAATGTTCACGCTCTGATGAATGCATCAGGAGCAACCGTGTATTACACTTGTATGTATTATGTTATATGTATAATGTTCCCAAACTTCGGAGCATGTGTTTCATCACATTTAATCGTAAACTGAGAGAAAGAAAATGTGACTAAATGCCAATGCATCGAGAGGAAATCATCGTTCACAGCATCCTGATGGCTCAAACACGTTTGCTGGTGTGAATGTTTTCAAGTCATTATTTATCTCTTCACTTTGTCCCGACTGCCGCATCTCTGTGACATCCTCTGTGCACGAGTGAGATCCTGCCAACTTCAAGTGGCAAAATGACACTTTGTAAGGTTTTAACAATGCAGAGTCGCATCATAAACGAAGAAGCACACAGTGTCAGCTTTACAGTGTTGTACCTGACACACCCTCTGTGGCTCCAAGTGTCTGCACATCACCGTGACGCATGTGTGCGGCTCGTGTCATCTTTTATGTATTAACAATAATAGCACTGCCCTGTGGGAGGGGGTGACTAATAACTTGTCACTCAGAAAACTTTCTTCTTTCCGTGACTGGTAGAGATGTGCAACTATGATCTCTGAAATAGAAAACCATGCTCATTACCACCTCCGTTTGCTGCTTGCATGCTTTCGTGCGTAACAAGTGTGTAACGCTGTCGTGTGTGTTTGTCTTGCAGCACGGTGACGTCTGCGGTGTTCACAGTGGGTGACAATGTGGTTTCAGGAAGTGATGACCGTACTGTCAAGGTGTGGGATCTGAAGAACATGAGGTCGCCTATAGCAACCATCCGCACTGACTCAGCTGTGAACAGGTAGGTGACAGGAGGAGAGAAACTGTAGCACGCGGTGCTGGACGTTACAAACTATGGTGTTAAATTGATATGTTGGCTGGTTGAGCGCTCTGTCAGTGGTTGTCAACACTATAAATTAATTTAAAGTCGTAGATTGCTTTGAGGTTTATTTATTCAATATAAAGTATAAATTGAATTAAAATTTTACAAGTAATTAACTTAGGCTGATGTAGTTAAAGTCAGCATTTTGGGCATCAAATTTTCTTTGTGTATTATACTTTTCTTTATACTTTATGCTTAACAAATGTATTAGAAAACCACCCGCTGTACGGTTTATGCAACCGCTGCTCTAAATTAGAAGTGATGGTAACTACCAATACTTGTAATTACCAGCATGCGCAAGCTCTTTAGTCAAAATGATATTTTTAATGCTAAAATGTAATTACTGTTGTTATCCATGAAATTTGAAATTCACTGGGTTTCTTTTTTTAAAGCTGAAAAAAATAATATAGCGCACTGTTATTTTTGATTAAATGTCAAATTACAGTTATTCACTTGCATTCCTGAATAGAAAAATAAATTTTAGTTATTGAATGTTCTTGAGTGAGGTCGCAGATGCAAGTGATGGAAATTAGTTTGATTCAAAGGGTGGCTGGGCTTTCCCTTACAGATCATTTGTGAAGGACTTATAGTAGAGGTGCTGCTCCTCCACATCGAATAGCGCCAGTTGAGGTAGTTTAAGCAGGATGGTTCCAGATGCATCCTTGGCACGTTGTTTCGGGCATGTCCTGCTGGTAGGAGACCTCTGGTCTGAGGGAATTCTGAACTTCCCTGCTTAGACCGCTGTGACCTGAACCTGGATAAGCGGCAGAATGGATAGATGGATGAATGTTGCACTTAATTAATTTTGGACTTCTCAGAGGCGTCCAGTGTTAGGTTTATATTGTTGGATTGTCATTTATGCTTAGAAATATATACTCATATATGCTTAGAGTTATATAATTGATTGCATATTGATTGGATGTCAGATCCTTAGCAGTCTGCAAAGACTGTGTGCCTTCCAGAGGGTTCTGGCATACTTTTTTTTTTTTTTTTTTTTTAAATACTTGTGTTTTCTATTAGTGACTGGGGATCTAAAACAGTGTTTCCCAACCTTTTGGAGCCACGGCACATATTTCACATTAGAAAAATCACACCGCACCCAGTGTACCTTTTTGTGCTTTCTTCTACTCATGCTTTTCTCCAGGAACCAGGTCAGACTGACTACTTTTTCGTTTCAAATAACTATCTATTGCAGTGGTTCTTAACCTTGTTGGAGGTACCGAACCCCACCAGTTTCATACGCGCATTCACTGAACCCCTCTTTAGTGAAAAATAAAATAGGATTTCTTTCAAATTCAAGACATACATATGTTTTTTACTGGTGCACAAAATGAGGCGTGCATATCACGGCGGAGGCTCTGCCGAACCCCTGAGACCGACTCACCAA
The DNA here is from genome assembly GCF_057381845.1 of Rhamphochromis longiceps. Classification (NCBI taxonomy): domain Eukaryota; kingdom Metazoa; phylum Chordata; class Actinopteri; order Cichliformes; family Cichlidae; genus Rhamphochromis; species Rhamphochromis longiceps. Next base: position 10,093,512 of record NC_140565.1, on the reverse strand, counting down.
ACCCCTGGGGTTCGATCAAACCCAGGAACCACTGATCTATTGCTATTATGCGCTGTGTCGTCTCACAGCATGTCTATTTTGTAATTGTTTTTCTTCATCTTCTTCAGCAGGTAGTTGTAGTGCCCTCTAGTGGAAGAGAATGTAATTGTTAGAGTGCTAATCAGGTGGAACCCGATAATCTTCCGTGCTGCAGGACAGTGGTGGGGAAACAGTGGTCTAATAAACTTGTTAAGCATTGTATGTACTGTTAAGGCAGTTAGATGTTCGTATTAACATGGTTATTGTTCCTTATCTTCATCTTCCTTTAAAGTGCACCACACCACCATTTACCAGACAAGATTGTAAGTGTCATCATTGTGCTGCAAACAGAAAGTGAAAATGTGCTTCAGATGTGGCTAGATTTAAATTCTATTCTTTCAGTAAATCACTGACATAGAGTCGGTCCAGTCAATCAGGAGAACTCGGGTCAGCAGATAAACTCTGGCTCCAGTTTAAAGTGCGACTACATCTGATCTTACAGGATCAGCGTCTCTGCCAACCAGAAGATCATTGCTCTGCCACACGACAATCGACAAGTACGCCTGTTTGACATGAGCGGGGTGAGGCTGGCCAGACTTCCACGCAGCAACAGAATGGTAAGAGCAGAATAACCTGGACGGGAAGGCGGTTGTTAGCATCAGTTACCATAAACTAAAACGTGTGTGTGTGTGTGTGTGTGTGTGTGTGTGTGTGTGTGTGTGTGTGTGTGTGTGTGTGTGTGTGCAGGGTCACAGGCGAATGGTGTGCTGCACGGCGTGGAATGAAGAAAACCAGTCGTGCAACCTGTTCACGTGCGGCTTCGACCGGCAGGCTATCGGCTGGAACATCAACATCCCCGCCCTGCTGCAGGAGAAGTGATCAGAGTCCCTCCGTGTATAGACGGCGCAGCACACGTCTGCACTGTAACCCGCGGCCTCGCACACGCGTGTTTCCTCTGTCGAGCAGTTTGGTTGTCATGTGCTTCGCAGCTTTCCAGCAGTGAGCTCCAAGTTCAGACAGTAATTGCTCCTCAGTTACTCTCACATAAAAGCCTTTTCATGTCATCTGAACACGCGTGTACGAGGCCACACAGCCGACCTTCTGCGTCTGACCCTTCACTTATTTAGCATGGATCGTGAATTGTGACAAGGCTCGTCCGATCTGTCCGCCCCCAGCCTCCTCTATATATTTCTGACCCGTGTGCCGCGGGGCTGCCGATCACGGCACTGTTGTTTAGTTACTGCTGAATCGTCGCTCTTGCATGTAGATAAACTCAGTTTGCAAATGTTACTTGTAAAGTCACAAGAGAATAGAACCGTTTGTAGAATACGATGTGTAAATAATATATTGTGGCCTGTTTAAAGTGACCTGTGTTGCAGGTTGTTGTTGTTAGCTAATGTGTCTTACAGTTTGGCAGAGACAGTTCTGTGATTCTTTTATTTTATTTTATCCTTTTGGTCAAATATTTGGAAGATTTCTTATCGGAACATATCACAAATCTCCGTCATATCACCTGTGCAGCGAGCGGGCTGCCGGGCCAGTCGGTGAGCGCTTCAAACGGCGTCTGAGGCGTTGTGGGAAACCTTTGACAGATTGAGATTCGCTCCCTTGCCTGTTACCTTTGATGCTTTCAGTTTCACAGCCAATATTTCCAGTATAGTTGAAACTGTAACTCTGCCTTGTTCTGCGTTTACAGTGGATTTTAATTTTTTTTAAACATGTTGCTTTTTTCTGCCTTTTCTGTGAGGATGTAAAGTGTCAAGAGCATAGCAATAATGACTCTGTGAACAGGAATGTGTTGTGCATTATCATATTCCAGTATTCCCTACGTGCTGCTGGTGTCCATAAGCTCGGTATAGACTCGTCCTCTTTAGCTTGCTGCCAGCTCCTGAGCCCTGCGTTGCTGTACTGTGTGATCCTTAAGTGAACTTGTCAGGTCATTTCTGTGCTTCAGTAGCGCTCCTGTCAACATGCTCTCGCAGTTTGTGTTGAGCCCTCAGTCTTCTATAACTTCCTGCATCTTTGTCGCTGGCGGCGCTTTTACTCTCTGCACGGAGCGCTCTTTATCCAAAAACAGAAGCAATAACCCAGCTTGACTTGATGTTTCTGGTGCTCGGAGTGAAGTCCGGGTCTTTCTTTTTTGTTTTCTTCCATTTTGAAATCAGTGACTATAACTTGAAATACACACTGAATCTCAGTTTGACTTCTGACTTGCCTAGAAATAGGCTTAACTGGATTCCAGGAAGCTTCAATTGTTACACTTGTGCAATATTTTAAACATGAAGTCATGCTGTAGTTTCTCACACGTTTAATCGACTTCAGTGCTGTAAAACCCACACAAAAGACTCTGTGTACCTGTGTGACTGCTGTAGCTGTAGCTCGGTGTATAAAGGTGACTTACTGAAAAATCTGGCTTCAGACTTCACTGCTGTTTCTACCCACAACACAAACGGGATGCATTCTGAAGTAGCATGAATCTGAAAGTGTAATAATCTTATTGAAATGCCTTACATTGCATTGAGGAGAAAAAACCCGGTGCATGGGCCTTATCCATCCAAGCATCAGTGCACTTTTCCAAATGCTTGTTAAAGAACTAATTGTGTTCCCGAGCACAGCAAAGATAGGATTTTTATTCCTGTTTCATTCAGGGAACTCAATTTGGCGCCCACCGGTATCAATGTCATTTTAATCTGCAGGTAGAACGGCACGGCCCGATTCGTGCCCCGCTTATGAATTTCAACCTGGAGGAAATATGATTTTGGATTGATACATTAAATTATTGCGTGCCAGGCTGTAGGGGTAAAAAAAAAAATAGAGTGGATGGGCTTTGCTTCACTGTAGCGAATCATATTCACCTCAAACTTCATTATGTGATCTACTTTGCATACTTTATTGTGACGGGTACGTGCTCTCTTGACACTTTCCAATAAAACGTGTGATTTCCTTTTTCCAGTCTCACATCTCTTTTTCATCCTATTCAAACACAAGTCCCTTGTTCCCTTTTGTTCACTTCAGATGTGTTTTTGAAAGGCGCACTTTATTCATCAGGTAGCTTCGAAAAACAATGTAAAACTGGTGTTGATGAGAACAGATTTAAGAGGTGTGTGGATTTAATGAGACTTTTAAGTTGCTTGTTAACTCATTCTTAAAGGAAGCCATGTGGAAGCCACAGCGATGCACAGAGCAGGCATGCAGCTACTTTATTTCTTAGTGTTCAACTTCTTCTATTTCTCTTTTTCACTAATGTCCAAGAACATAAAGTGGATCCGTCTGCTTCTTTTGCTTCCCCAGCTCAACAAGGGGCTTGGCTCAGGATGCCCAGACACCACCTCCTTAACTATATAAAGAAAGAACCAATCAGGAGGCTAATGGAAATCAGAAAATGTTATCAGTGATAACACCAAAGCAAAAAAGCTTGGGATTTGATTAAAAATTCAACAAGTTATAATGATTTAAGTTATGATTATATCTCCAACCAGTAACAATGTGGCAGCCTCTCTGAAGCACACAGTTCGTAAATAAATATGTTTTCATCTACTGAGTTAAGACAACGTTCACCTTAACAAAGTAAATAATATTGGAAACCTGGAAAAGAGCATTTTTATGCTTGTGGGTCCCTCATCTTGAAATCAGTGATTTTCTGATTTGATCCCTGAAATAAAGTCTGTGGATAACACAAACTAAAATTTTTCATATGAAGCTTTCATATTTTTGCAGAAATTAAAGGTTGAGGTCGCGAGGCTGGTTTAGTAAGTCTGGGCAATAACATGTACACTTGAAAAAATAAAAGTGGCATCATTTTGTGAAGATTGTTTTTCTGAACTAAACAGGCAAGTGCGAAAAACTGGTTTCCCACATAGCTCGCAGACATTCATATCTGCAGTACACTAAACTACTATGAGACACAGCTTAAAACTCTGCCACACCTCTGATCAGACACTTATTATGGTCTAGTGTTCAACTTGAAGAAATTAAGTTTGCACGGTTTCCACTGCTCACAAGTTCAGTTTCCTCTGTAATATTTGTTTCTTCTTAAACAACGTTTCAGTGGATGATGTTACCGTTAGCTTTCGGCCTCCGATGGAGGCGTAATGTCCCTCCAAACTAGTTCATCATGTTTTTCCCCAGATTTAACGAGTTCACATGTTCCTGCTAATCTTGAGCCACTTGTCCCTACTTAGTTTTGACATATTGTAACCATCTGTCAGAAACTGAGAACGTCTTTGTCCCAGTGCATTTTTAATATTTACCGTCTACCTGAATAGAATTAAGGATTTATTACATGTTTTATTTCTATTTTAAACAAAATCTTTTTTTTTTAAATCTGAAACTGTTGTAGACCATACCCCACTGGTGTAACCCTACATGATGACACAATATCATGTGTTCTGGTTCCTAGATTTCACTGAGAAGCAGCATGAAACTGGGAGTCAGAATATGCTGTGGACCTTCACCACTCCGTCCTCGTCCATTAGATTAGAGCTGGCTGGCTGTGACCAGCCGCTGGAGCAAATTGTCAATTACGATGTATATTGTTGAGCACACAGCCGACTCCGTGGCCTTAGGGGAAGGGGTGGAAGCTACTGAGGAGACATGCCTTAAACTCCCTGCACCTCCCCCCTCTTCGTCCTCACTCGATCCTTCCTCCAGGCTAATTTTTGGTGGCTGGTCTGTGTGACACCTGCCACTGAGCTTAACAGAGATTAACCATTTCCCCATGGATTTCCCCTGGGAGATGCAGGAGAAGGGAGGCCTCTTTAATAATAGTCTGGATGCTCTGAGCCTCAGAATATGATGGCACAAAAAGGTGGCCATGAGAAAATGTGAACAGGCCAATATCAGTGCTCAGTATAGACCAAATATTCTCCATCTACCGGGTCAAACGTTCTCTTTCACCCTGCAATCAAACTGACAGTAAATGTGACGAGAAAAAAACTTCAAAGACCAAAATAAAATTACAAGATTTTGAGGTTTTATTCACATATACAGTACAAACATTCACTTTGTATTTGTTACTGAAGTGCAATTTACAGACCTTAGCAGCAATTCTTCATAGACTTTAATTTACATCTTAATTAGACATTTTAGAATCTCTTTCACATCTTTGTCAACTTTGTCTTTTATACTTTTTCTATTTTTTTTTTTACATATGTACACTGTTTGTAGAATATTGCCATTCAGACACAGCCTATATTTATTATATCTCTGAAAATAAATGTGTGAAAATCTGTGTGATGGCTGATGAAGCCACTATCGAACATGGTGCAGAAACGATGACAAACGTCGACAAAGCAAGTCTGAATATGTGGCTTCTCAGAAATTCAAATGTGCAGCGCGATGCGATGAAGGACCAACTCTGTTCTGACACACAGACGGCGTTTACACAAAATCCGAGATTTGAGTCTGCTGCATTTTTTTTAGCACAGGTAAGGTCTAAAAACTGGAGTGCTCTCACTGAAACTCCCATTAGCCTAGCTTGGATTAACAATGTTGCATTAGCTACATCAAATGTGAGCGCATCGAAGAGGACCTCTTGTGCTTTTCTGTAATGGATGTGGATACTTTTCTAGTGGTTGATGGTTGTATTAAACGTGGCCAAAGTTTTAAATACCAGGGTAAATAATCCCCGTGAGCCAAAAACCCAGGCTTCACACAGAGGCTCAATATCCTGAACATCGCTTTGTATAAAACTGTTTCAAACCTTCCAAATTGAACTTAAGACGAGACATTAAATGGAGTCGAACTAGGGCCGAGCTGTACTTTAGTGTGAAACTGATTTGTACCACAAGAAGGCGTCATGAGTAAATGTAGCCTTCATTTTACACGTTCTTCTTACCCCGCAGCTGTAAAAGGCTGATGACTGAGTATTGTTGTCACCCCATTGGCCGACATGGACCCCCAACTTTGTGAAGACAAGATGTCACCTATGATTTTCACTTGCTACCCGACCGTATCTGCTGAAATTCTTGGACAAGTTCGAATCTCAGTCCGGTCTTTAAGTCTGACGTCATTAGCCGTGTCTGGGCCCAAACTCTGCTGCAGGTCCCAAAGTCAAACGATCACTGCAGCATCACTCAGAGTTGAAAAACTGTCTAAATTCTTTCATCTCTAATAAAATGATCAGCGTTCCTGCTCTACCAGGCGTAACAATTAAGTTTAACATCCAGGCATCCATGAAAACAGAATTTATGAAGTTTAATGGAGTTCAAAGTTAGCAGGAAGTTAGCTAGTTTCCATCTAAACATAATATAACATGTTCTGACAGAACATTCTGAACATTTCTATCACTTCCCACATAAATGAAGGCAGGAAAGCAAACAGAAGTGATGTTTGTAGGGTTGTGCTAGCTGGTATATAATGATATGCTACGTGATCGCTAGCGACACAGCTATGTTAGCAGAATACAAACAGGGAATCTGGAGGATGAACGCTAACGAACGGAGGACTTTTTTCCACTCGATAAAGTTAACGTGAGTGTTCACAGTGGTTAGGGACAAATGCAATCACATGACAGGATGCTGCAAACAGGATGCTGCAAACGGACCAAACGTCAGTCAGGAGAACCACCGAGATAATCCATCAATAGGAGGCTAGACATTCATATACTGCTGCTGCATGGGCTGGGCTGTAGTTGCATCATAAGGTTTTGAAAACTGCGCTTTAAAATGATTAGCAGTAATAAAAACCGAGAGAGGCACAACAGCCTTATTAAATGCAGAGTAGTTTGGGCCCGGAAGCAGGGTTCATCACGCCATCACTTAAAGACTGGATGACTTCGACCTCAACGTCAAGGTCAGAGGTCAAGTTTTCTGAAAATCTTGTTAACGTGATAACTTGAGAAGGAAGTTACCTATGATTGGAGCATTTTGAGGATATGGGTGTAGCCAGAAGGACAAGCTAAACATCAGCATGCATCTGAAACACCTCAGCACAGCCTGGGGGAAATCGCTGCCCCCTGGGGGTGAAAATTCAGCTTCAATTCTGCAGAGGGTATTTCCAAAAAGGAGCTTTAACAGGAGAGGAGGTAGAATGGCTTATTTCAGATAACAACGGGCTGCACTTAGTCCCAGTTTAAGATAAAGATAGAATGGTGTGGCTAATGCAAAGCAAGAATAAAAATACAGAAATGAGCGTAACAGGTCCATATGAAGTTGAATCTATTAAAACTGCCATTACTAAAGCTGGATTTATACACAATGACACAGTTTCCACTCATATTAAGACTTTGTCAAGAAACTTTTAAAAAACCCGGTGCATTCTTCTAGCTTACGGTAACTTTGCCTCCTCTAACATGTAAACACACATCTGGGGCCTGCAGGAAGCGCGACTGACGGTCTGCGTTTTCTCACCGTTTGGACAACAGCAAGGATGAATGGCCTCCTTCTTAAACATCTAACAAGGCGATTATGCTGCTCACAACAACGGCTGCCAGCATGAATGAAAGAATGTGAATACAGTGACTCCACAGAGGTGGTGGTCACTAAGAGTCACCTATAGACGGCAGCTCCAGTGCTATTAATCTTCATCGCAAAGTCCAATCACAACAACACCCAGTCACTCAGTGCTGCACAGGTGATCATAATGTCATTATGGATACGATCATAATAAATCCAGGTTTAGGGAGCAACATAAACCCTGAGGCCTGGTCTCTCAGGCAGGGGTGCATAATTAGGTAAAAGGGGATGTCACACAGTGTGTTTGAGTGCAAACTGCCCAGTTTTTAAGCATTTTGTTAAACACATTTTTATGTGGAGAATCACTTCTGCAGCTTTTTAAAATTTCAAATGTAAGAAGAAACTCTTCCACATGCAGTTTTTGTGTAAAGCCGCCCGTGTGTCCAGTCGTCTGATCTCCAGTAAAGGCTTAGCTCTCCAGCTGTGACACTGTAATGCTGCCAGGACAGGGGCTCACAGCAGGGGCAGGACAAAACACAAGAGCGACCACTAGATGTCACTCTCACTACTCTGAACTGGGCCGCAGCGCTACCTTGACTAGAGACAAAAACGGCAATGACAGAGCAATACGAAGACTATAAACATTTAACTGATTTAAAAGGACAAAAAAAGGAAAAAAATCACGTAAAATGCTGCGTTCATGAAATATGCAAAGACATAAAATAGTGTGAGGTGCAAATTTACAAAAAGAAACAAAACAAACTTCACTCCAAGGTGGTCATGACCACAGAATGACAGCTTGCTCGGGGCATCAAGGCTGATGACTCGCCTCCATAAGCAGCTGCTATTGGTGGCGACAAGATTAGCGATTAAGATGCGTGGAAACGGGCATGAAACCAGGTGGAAAAAAACGAAACAAAACAAAAACTCAGGTCAGGCAGGTCAAAAGACAAAAGGAGGAGAGTAAATACACCACTCCCCCTTCTCCTCCATCACTCCACGCACTCAGGGCAAGCTGTAATGGCTGCGTTTATGTACCTCGCTTTCTCTTTTTACCCAGAGGGGTGAAGATGAGAGGAAGGGAGGGATGGGGGAAAAAAAGGGTGGTGTATTAACCTGTCCTCGTGTCATGTTAAACTCCAAGCGTGGCGGGGAGAGGTGAGGAGAGAAGGACGAGGAGGTGGAGGCAAGGGAGGAGACAGAAAAGAGGGCAAAGGAGGGAGCGACGGAGAGTCAAAGGGTGAGTTAAGAGGAGGAGGACAGAGATAGAACGAGGAAGAGAGAGAAAGGTGAGCTCTGAAGCGACGCTCCGTCCTTCTTTTTCCTCACTCGTTCTTCCCTTCCTCTTTCTCTATCACCCGTCACTCTGACAGGGCCGGTAATTGGACGAGGACCTCTCCCTCTCTTTTTTCCCTCTGCTTCTGTCTGTCTCGCTCTCTCCCCCGTGGCTCTACTCCTCAGCGGGAGCCTTGGGGCCCGGAAATAGCTGATGACAAGATAGTGGCTGCCTTTCATCCCCGCTCAAGGTTACCCCACCCTTCCCTGACAGCCACAGAAGAGCTTGGGGGTGGTGGTGGTGGGTCACATTTAGTTTGCTTAAACTCGTGTGTTTGTGTGCTTAAAGAACACCAACTCCACCCTCGTGTCCCGTTTCTTTTCAGACGTCCAGTCAACCTTCCGCCTGCCGTCCTGGGTGTACGTGGAGAATGAAATGCAGACACACACACACATGCTGGGCTGACAGCCTTGAGTTTAGAGGTTAAACTGGGTTGTGAAACATAGACTCATTGGACCCTAAAAAAAAGAGATGCTTAAACAAACACACCCTCACACACACTCTCTCTCTCACTCAGTCCGACAGCAGGAACTGCTCCTGCTCTGGGGGTTTTTTGACCCAGGTGCCGAGGCCCATTTCCTGCAGAGACCTGAACCACTGCTGCTTCGCTGTCTGGTAAGGGCGCGCCGCCATCTTGGCCTCGCCGTACATGAGCTGGCGGTCCGCCGAGCTGGACGCGTGGATCCCCAACTGAAGAGGGCGCGGATGACCGGGAGAGAAAGTGATGGGTGGAGAGGGGAAACAAACACAAGAAGAGAGAAATTGAGAGTCAGATAAGAGCGGAGTCAGACGTGAAGACGGGGATGGAGAACAGAAAGAGAGAGAGAAATAAAGCCGGGGCAGAGGGGCGAAAGGTTTAGCGAGCAAAACAAAGCGAATGAGCCGGCACAAATGCATTTGGGTGGGGGCTGGGAGCAGGCGCAGGGTGGAGGGGGGCTTCAACAGCTGTGTAATCTCCCCATTTAAATTTCACAAGCAATTGAACATTCTCTGTGCTTTTTGTGCATTCCTATTGTCACGAGGAAGGGGGAGGTGGGGGGGCAATGAAGATCGGCAGGGAGACAAGTGGGGAGAGAGAGAGGGAGAGAGCAAAAGTTTGTTTTGGAGATTAGTGCGACTGCTCTTGCGTGGCCCCTTATATGCGGCGCGCAGGGAGCACTTAGGGTGGGGGCCTCCTCGAGTACTTCTCCAAATAATTATGGTTTCATAGTCATTATGCTTTAACGGCCGCCATTTGGCGATGCAGGCAGTGTCTGTTACGTAAAGTTTCAGAATGGAAATGAGAGTGCGGCGGGTAAAGATCCGAGCTGTCAGCTTTTTGATAAGCCGCACAGACAGCAGATGTTGCCAGGCAGACAAATGTATCTACGGCAGAGAGGAGATTCCACATTTCCACTGCACACAGCTCTCTGCTTCTACGCGTGTCTGTGCCTTTTGACTGCTGGCATGCATCACTGTAGTTAATGCTTGTGTGTAGCGGCTGTGCGCACGGGATTCCTAATAGCAGTGGATTCCATATTGTTTCCAGCAATAACTGAGCGATGCCTTTGGCTTTGCTGCACGAGAGCACTTGCAGGGCACAGAGCGCTGAAACTTGTAAGATGTGATTATTGTTCAGCCTTATATTAATTAAATAGGACATCGTAATATTTTTCTGGGAACTAAAAGATACAATGTGGGCAGTGTTTTGTTTATTTTTAATTCACTTTTCAATTGGTGGAACTTTATCCACAGCAGACATTTCCGCACATCATAGCAAACAAAAGAACGGTGTAATTATTAGTGTGACGGGCGCCGCGTTCCGTTTAGGTGTTTTCTCTAAAACATCGAGTCTAAATGTTTGCTGTGAGAAAGTCCTGCAGAAAGAGTCAGTGATTCTGATGAATCGAATAAAACTGGAGTTAACTAAGCTCATCTGGAGGTCACTGCAGTTCCTCAAATACCCACTTGAGGCCCGAGCTGAGAGTGAACGCTCAACTTTACAAAAGGAAATAAACAGGTTTCAAACTGAAACAAGAAAAATTATTTTTGTGTTTATTGCTAATTTATGTCTTCATAGCAACCCTGAGGTAGCTTATATATATCTCACTGTATTAACTGTATCAAGGCTCAAAGAAATGCTTTATTGCACTGCAGGAGCTGTCTGCTAGGCAGATGATCTGAGTCACTGATCTGGACTGATGTGGTGTTTGTCAAGTAGTTAATGAGCCCGTCATAACTTAAAGACCTTCTAGTACCTTATTATGCTAGTAGAGCACTTCACTCTCTGACTGCAGTCTTACTTGTGGTTCCTCTGGTATTTAAATATAGAATGGGAGGCAGAGCCTTCGTCTTTCAGGCTCCTCCTCTGTGAAACCAGCTCCCAGTTTGGATTCAGGAGACAGACAGCCTCTCTACTTTTAAGATCAGGCTTGAAACTTTCCTTTTAGATAAAGCTTATAGTTAGGGCTGGCTCAGGTGACCCTGAATCCCCCTTAGTTATGCTGCCCAGGCTCATGCAAGTATTTCTTCTTTGCATTCGGTTACAGCAGATGGCCCCGCCCCTCCCTGATCCTGGTCCCTCTGTGGAGGTTTCTTCCTGTTAAAAGGGAGTTTTTCCTTCCTACGATTGCTAAGTGCTTGGTCATAGGGGGTTTGTCTGATTGTTGTTGTTTTTTTTAATATTATATTGTATTTTGTAGGGCATTTACTATATAAAGGGCCTCGAGGTGACTGTTGTTGTGAATTGGTGTCATAAGGTCTCAGCCACTTGACCTTCGCCACAGGTGCCTTCCCTCACCTTGCGGTACAGTCTGTTCCAGCGGGTGAACAGGGCGTGCTTGCAGAGACGTGAGGGTGTCCCTGAGTCTCGTCTCCGTCCAGTTGCGGTGTTGACCACTTCCAACTGTGCGTCACCCAACGTCCAGTTGACGCTCACACACGACGCCTTCCCCGGCTGCTGATAATCGGCACTGCTCAAGCCTATGTGGAAGACAAGAAGATACAAATGACATCATGACATGTCACATGGTTTTGTGAGTGAAATTTTGCATCTGTATGTTTTCTGAACCTTTGCTTTGTTATTTGGTTTAACCTTCTGCCACCCTCGCCTCACTCTGAGGCTGGAAGACATACAGGTTTGCAGGGATGCACAAAAACGATACGATGGCTATGTAAGTATTATAGTTTTGATACACCTTTAGAGAGCAGGTTGGAAAAGGAATGAAGCACATAAGCAATGTCTTTTTATGCTGTAAATATCATCTCCACACTCTAAGATCGACTGCTGCCTACACTGGACTGTCACTCTGTTCTCCACTCTCTACATTTCTTTTTGAAATAATTAGCCTCGCAGCAAAGCACACAAAGTGATCAGCAGAGGAAAGTGAAAGAGAGACAGCGGTAGATGGAAAGTGGAGGTGAGCGGCGATCACACGGCCTCCGTGGAGAGAATTAGCTGCCTGCACTGAGAACACAGGCGCTGGCAGAGGTGCTGGGCCTGTGGCGGGAACAGAGCTGACAGCAGGGTGAGGAGCAAATGAGGGCTCAAGGCAAAATGTTCCTGAGAGGCCAGCGTGGGCGTTTCATAGAAGCTGCATAGGAGTTTGGATTCGCACCCGATTGTACAGCCTGAAGCAGGAGAAAATGTTGAATCTAAGCGGCACTTTCTGGGGCAGAAAATGTAACAAATATGGAGTGCCAAACTCTGCGTTTCTTCAAAAGGCCACTTGAGGCTGGGTACAAAAAGCAAGTCAATCCCCAGAGACTTCCAAGTTAAAATGCCAATTTTTACTGCAGAAATAACTATATTTAAATCCTGGTACAAGAAAAATTTTGATCTCTATTGCTAATATGCCTTTCACACAGTACGGGTGTGGATTGCTTTACAACTTAACCATTAAATTATCTCATGTATTAAAGATTTGCAGAGGGTGTCAAATTCTCACCACTAGATGTCAGTAGATTGCAGATTGCGGTTAACTGAGTTCTGTTTTTGTACCCCTCCCAATTCAAGTACATAATCCTAGCTGCTATGTTTCAGTCAGCCAAAAGAGATCAAAACTATATTTAGATTATTCCACATAATAGTTGTGGCCAGTCGGCATATTTCTACCAGCCTACCGATCAAATCCAGTTCTAAGGAACACTTCCAGCCTGCTGTTTACCTCAGCTGTCAATGCAGAGTGAGAAGTGTCCACCTTTATTTACTCTGGAAGAGGCTGTAAAACTTTCTGACAGGATCCGGTACAGGTCAATGAGCCGGAGAAGCTCTCTTTTGATCGATGACAGTCATACTGAAGTGAGTTGTTAGGTAGCAGTGTTGTTTTTGCTGCCGTTGGCTGCAGTTCGTTCATGAAACTTTCTCGGAAGTAGATGTAACAGTTTGACTGAGGCATTTAGCAAATAAATCCTCCTACAATGTGACAATATAAACAAAATGTTTATCAGAAGGAAAGAAAAGGAAAGGATACTCGGGTCTAATGTGAGCTGGCATAATGTTAGCTTATAACCAGCTGTTGTTGTAGCCTGCTCTTCCCATTTAACTCTTCCCAAGAGTTGGGAGTTCGCCTTGTAATCGGAAGGTTGCTGGTTCGAGCCCCAGCTTGGACAGTCTCGGTCGTTGTGTCCTTGGGCAAGACACTTCACCTGTTGCCTACTGGTGGTGGTCAGAGGGCCTGTAGCGGCAGTGTCCAGCAGCTTCGCCTCTGTCAGTGCGCCCCAGGGCGGCTGTGGCTACAATGTAGCTTGCCATCACCTGTGTATGAATGGGTGGGTGACTGGATGTGTAAAGCGCTTTGGGGTCCTTAGGGACTAGTAAAGCGCTATACAAATACAGGCCATTTACCATTTTAATTAGCACTTATCCATGTCTGACCGACGCACCCACACAGTTCACAGATGTGAACTAAACTAATTTGTAGTAGCTGATAAATTTGTACTCCAAACATTCTGCCTCTAAAAACCGACATGACAAAGGCCAACATGCCAAATGCGAGACCTCACATTGTTGGTCCACAAACAAATGGGTGCCTCAGCCATCTGTCATACGCAGTCTGTGGTTAAATCACATAGGACAAATGCCTCCTAGAACTAAATTTTGATTGTATATTTGTATGTACACTAATTGAGATCATGTGTTATCCATTGATAACTGCTGTATTTTATGTAAAGCTACCTTTAAAGAACTGGAAGGCTTTTCTGGACTACTACAGAAGCATACTGGGCCCACTCCCTATGTAGATAGAAGACATGTACTTAGAGGCGATTATATGCTAATGAAAAATAAAATCAATGCTGTATTACTTTTCTAGGAATAGAGCCCTGTAAATTCTGCACACTGGAGCATTAATAATCACAGCTATAAGAATCGCTGTCTTTGATTCCAGCTTGAGTTATTTATTACATCATGCAACATTAAAGGCTCCCCTTATAGAAAATCAACGGGCAGAGTCTCTGTGACGGCTGAATAACAGTTGCTTCTGATCTCATCGCCTGACAGACAGCTTGTTATATTACAATACCAGATCTACAATACCACAATACATGCCTGCAGATCATTTCCTCCTTTTCCACACTGATTTTCCTGTCTTCACTCTTCCATTTACCAATCTCACCTCTCCTTTTCTGTTGCTCCTTGGAGCTGGAATGAATCGCCTGCCACGGTAACAATCCTCCGTGTCTCTTATGTATTACCCATCTCTTCTCTCTTGTGCAGACACACCTCTTTGAACAAAAGACCCTCCTATCCATCCTGCTTTTTTCCACTCCTCTCGCTCCATTCATGGCTCATTTCTTCCCTTCAATGGGCTTGACTCCTCTGTTTCTGTAATAGCCAATTTGATGTTTCCTCCATTGAGGACTTGATCAATTTCTCTTCTGGGAAGTGTTTGGCAGACATGAAAAAGGCAGAATTAAAGCCTTTGGTTATGGGATTCAGAACTGTACAGTACACACAGGAGCAGCTTAATATCTGAGGCTGCTGTGCGTTCATGTGTACACAGTGCATCTATCCTGCATTATTGTAGTGCTGCAGGGCTGTAAATGTGTGCCTTGTTGGGTGGAGAAGAAGTGGAGGAGAAGTGAAGCAACAGGTATGTGAAAAGAGGAACTTACTCATTTTCTGTGTCAACGACTGGATTATAAATGAACAGTTGCTGGCTCAAATCCTTTAAAACACTTTCTATAAACATAATTTAAAGACAAGATTTTAAAGAAAGGTAAGCCAAGAAAAGGGAAAATGCAGATTTTAAATTGATTTCATTCATTACGGGGAAAAAAGCTATCAAACTCTATTTGCCCTATGTGAAAAAGTAACAGTCCCCCTTGTTAACTTATGAATTCACTGTGATTAACCACATTTTTTGGAAAGCTGAGTTCAGTTTACTAGCCACACCCAGGCCTGAGCACTCGTTAACCTGTTGGATCAGGAAATCCTTTAAATAGAAAGTCTTTGTCAAAGCGAAGTAGACTAAAATATCTCAAAAGTCAACACAACATGCCAAAATCTAAAGCAACTCAAGAACAGCAGCGTCAGTCTGGAAAGGGTTACAAAGGCATTTTAGGACTTTGGAACTCCAGCAAATCAAGGCTGGAGGAAAACTGGGGAAAACTATGAACAGCTGGAGTGGCCTAGTCAAAGTTTGGACATAAATCCAATTGAGATACTTATGCATGACCTTAAACAGGGATTCATGCTTGAAACCCCTCCAGTGTGGTTAAAGACCTGCAAAAAGACCAACCATGGTACATGCCCACCTTCATTGGCGTCTTAGTGTGGTAAAGTTTGCAAAAAATCAGCCCCAAAGCATTAGGTTTCCACCTCCCTGCTTGACTGTGGGGACGGTGCTCTTTGGGTCACACACAGCATTTCCCTTCCTCTAAAAATGAGACATCAAGTTGACGTCAAAGAGCTTGATTTTGTTTTATTTGATCCCTGCAATTTCTCCTAAGCCTTCTCATTTAGATGTTTACTGGCAAACTTAAAACGGGTATGTACATTTGCCTACTTAAGCAGGGGGACCTTGTAGGCACTGCAAAATTTCAGTCCATTATGGTGCAGTAGGTTACCAATGTGGTTCGTGGTGATTGGGGTCTCAGCTGAGGATCTGTCACCTTTCTTATGATCATCCCATGAACCATCATCTTTCAATTTCTTCCATTGCCGAATGAACACACCAGGAGTTGTCACCTTGTTACCAAACTTCTTGCTGATGGTCTTGTAGCTCAGTCCAGCCTGCGCAGATCTGCAGTCACTGATGTCTTTCGACAGCTCTTTGGTCTTGTCCATGGTGGTGGAGAAGATGGAATGGAAGAAATTGATACTGTAGACAGCTGAGCTTTATGCAAATAATGAGCTGAGATCAGGAGTATCTGTGATTGATTGATTGATTGATTGATTGATTCATTCATTCATTCATTGACTGCAATCTGTGTGCCACATGGACATATAGCCAATCTGTGGAAGCCAGAATAGTAGCTGGGTTGTCAGAAATCAAATACTTATTTGACTCAATGACATGCAGATTAATTTATAATTTTTATGTAATGTTTCTTTTTAAAAAAAAAAAAAGATTTTAGGTTGATATTCTGTCTCTTAATTTCTTTCCCCAAAAAATAACAAATAAAAAATAGTAACTGATCATTTTATTGTAAGTGAGCAAACTTATAAATTCAGCAGAGGATCAAATGTTTAACAGCACCACTGATGGACTGCCGATGATTACTTGATGTTAATATGTAATGAGTAACTGATTACATTTTTCAAGTAACTTTCCTCACAGTGACATCATCTTAATGCAAATATGTATCAGACCTCAGAACAGCAAAAGCTAAAATACGAATTTCAACACGTGGAGAAAAGAGGGTGTAGCTGTAAAACATGCATGTGCACCGATCTATCTGCAAAGCTCCAAAAGTGGAGCACGAACATTATTAATGTTTCCTTTATCTGCTGTTGTTCCGATTCCTCTTATCCCGAAACAACAAAGCCCCGCCACAGTTTGCGTTCGCTCAACAGCAGGACGAGGAGTGAAGGACAAGTCGGTCCATCGATGCGTTTGGCCCTCAGGGTTCAGGTGGAGCCGCTTTGGCTGTGTGTGATAAGAACGGGCCCTGCGATCCCCAGGAATTTCTTCTGGGGGTGTCGCTTTTAAATAACCCTGGACTCACAATAGCCTGGGAGCTCATCAGAGGCAATGAAAGGCTGGCGGAGGAGATGAGAGGAATGGGAGGGGGCGATACACGTGCAGACATCTGAATGCGAGCGAAGCTCTGCGTTTCTTTATTCCCGCCCTGCCTTGCTGTCTCCCCTTGTTTTCCTCAGCCTGTCTCTCTCTCGGTACGAGCTCCCTCTCAGATTGAATGGCTGTCCGATAAGGGCTGTGATTACATTGATTTGGCGTAGGGCCATCTCCACTCTCTGTCCATCTCTCTCCCTGCCTTCACCCTTCAATAAACTACTCATAGTACTGCAGGTGCAAAGATCTGACAGTCTGAGACACACACACACACAGAAAACACACAATCACTGTTAGAGAGGACGACAGAGCATGTGCAGGAAACCTCAAGAAATGGCGTAAAGGACATTCGACAGCATTAGTATTTAACTGGTGGGAAAAAGAACCTATAACAGTCATTAAACACTCTTTGCAGCTATGATAAAAAACGGGATAAGGAAGAACGATGAACAAAAAGATCAAACCTGACCACAATTTTCCAAATATTAACCGCAGCTTGTAATATCTAAAAGCAAAGACTCAAATGACTCCATTTAAAAAGCCAAATCATGAGAAATGCTCGCTGAGGCTGCGGTCTGAGGGTTCAGTGATAAATTCATCCCAGCAACCATCACCAGAGGACATTTCAGCACAATTATCAATCTCGATAAGGACGGGCTTCAGAAAATCTTCGCCACCAAGGCAACCAGAGAGCCCCTGCGCCCTTCAAGAAGAGCATGCAAAGCCATGTATAGTAGATATGGAGATGTTAGCCACAGAGAGCTGTTGATATGATATAATGTGTTTCCCTGTAAGTGACTGTGACTCTCTTTGTTTATATCAGTGATCCCTAACAACCAAATGTGTCCTACATCTCTGTGCGTGCCTGTCGCTCAGCGGCTCTGCCTGGCCTAGATCTGAAGTGATGGCTGATGCAGTTTCTACCAGTTGGGTGTCATTCACATCCTCTTCCAGCATTCATCCTCACTACAAACACAAGCCTCGAGTCTCAGCGGAGCCCTGGAAGCAGACGCGCCAAACAACTTCTTAGTTTTTGCTTGTCTGACTGGCAAAATGTAAGTGTAGAGAAGAAGTGGTGTACGAGTTTGCTAAGAGTGCGAGAATGTGTGTTTGTGTGTGCGTGAGAAGGGGGTGTAACATATGATCTGTTATGTTGCATCGCGCCTGTAGCTGACATTCCTTAAAAAGAATACGTGAAAACAGAGTACTGTACACGAGGACATTTATGTAGTGCAGATCTCTAAGCATGTGTGGGTAAGTCGCTATATGAAGGCAGGGTGAGAATAGAAAGCAGACTGTAAGCTGAAAAGAGGAAATACAGAAAAGGCTGAAAGTGATCCAAGCACAGAATACATGTTTAGTGGGTTTTAACAGTTTTGGTGAGTAGGCTACAGGCTGGTGCTTGTGTTTAAGGATATTTTAGGGGTATTCCCAAGAAACAACCTGTTGTTTCCGAAAGTGAGTTAATCCACATTGAAGATCTCTTTACAGGAGACTCAAACATGTACTTTTAGTATCCAAAGTAATATCAGAATAACTTGGGAGCTATGAATGTACTTTGCTAATCAAGCTAGCTAGCTTCTGCTCTTACACTTGAAAGAGGAACCTACATGTTTATCCTACCATAGACTTTAAAGTTATCAATAAAGTTAATGGACTATTATTTTGAAGCCTTGGTTTTGTCATTTTGGCCCACAAAACACTGGTTTTGAAACACGATCTGACTGTATATGGATGACAGGGTGTAGGTGGAGAGGACTACAGGCATAACCCAAGAACACTAGGCTGAACATAGCCCACCTAACAGGACAGTCAGTTTATCCAATTTAAATCCCACTCTTCAAGTCTCTATCCTGTTTCTGCTGGCGTGCCCCAGGGTTCAGTATTAGGGCCTCTTTTATTCATTATCTACATGCTCGCTCTTTGCCAAATATTTTGAAAATATAATATCAATTTTCATTGTTATGCTGATGACACCCAGCTCTACATTTCCTCCAAACCTAATTCATCCCTTCCACCTTCTCCCTCTTGAACTGTCTTATGGAGATCAGATCTTGGTTCTCCTCCAATTTTCTCAAACGTAACGGTAATAAAACAGAAGTGTTACTCGTTGGCACAGCCTCTACCTTAACCAAATCTCACAGTTTCTCCATTAATATTGAAAATCCCCCATCCTTCCTTCCCCGCAGGTAAAGAGTTTGGGTGTCATACTTGACAGTACTCTCTCATTTCAGTCTCACATTAATTACATAGCCCAGTCTGCATACTTTCACTTACGTAACATTAACCGACTTCATCCCTTCCTTATTCCCTATTCCCCATCCTTGTCCATAGTCTTATTACTTCCCGGATCACTATGGGTCACAGAGGAACTCACTTCCTTCAGCCTTAAGAAATATAGATCACAACTCAAAGCCAACTTGTTTAAACTGGCTTACTCTCTTTAATACAGATTTTACTTGCTGGCAAATAGTAGTTTTTTTGTGTGTGTGTTTTTAATTTTGTTGTTTGTGGCTGTATTTTGCTGGTTTCTGTATTTTAATTTATTTGAATCTATTTTAATCAAGTGTTTTATTGATGTCTTTTTCTCTTTGTAAGGTGACCTTGGGTTTTAGAAAGGCGCCCTCAAATAAAATGTTTTATTATTATTATCATTATTATTATTATTATAATGCTAACACTGAAATTTTAAAATGCAAAGTCCAAATCCAGTGGGCTACATTGGATTAGATCCCCCACATCAGGTATTTTTTTCCATGTAGTTTTCAATTATAATGAACATCACAATCTTGACATTTGGGACCTGTTTAAAGCAATGCCACCCAAAGAAGCTCCAAACTTAAAGCAGACAAAAAAACAAACAAACCCTCAGACCTTTATGTGCTACTTCAGAAGCAAAAAGTAAAAGTATATTGAAAAGATTTTTTTACTGTGTCACTTTCTATTGTGTGGAGACTTCCCAAAGTGCATAGAGTGTATTTATGAGTGTATTTTACAGCTACTGCCCAGAGTTGCTGTGTGGCTGATTATGTTGTGGTCATACCGCTGAGCAGGGGCTGGTTGCGTCTGTATGTGGCAGGCAGTGGGCCCAGGCGCTCCTGACGCTGGTTCAGAACTCTGCCCAGATGGCCCGTGTGACGCAGGCTGCCAACGGTCATGCTATGCAGGTACACTGGTTCCACAAAATGGCTCAGCAATGCCCCCTGCAGGCCAAGGATGTTCCATCTAGGGGTAGGGAGGAGGTGGGAGGAAGAAAAGAGAGAAGAAGTTAAGGAGGGAAGAGAGGAGAAAGGATGGAAGGAACAGCATTCGTGAAAACGTCGGCGAAGGTGTGAGTGTAGGATGAGGTGTGTGGGTGAAAGGAGAAACGAAACACAACAGTTGGCCAAAGATACGAAATAGAAGGAGGAGATGGAGGGGTGGAGCGGTGGATAGAGAGAGGCAAAGTGGGGAAAACGAGACAACGAGGCAGGTGTGAGAGCTTTGATGACAGGTGGAGACAATTTGATCATTATCTCGATGTGGGACGTGATGAATAGCAGCAAGTGACCACACACGCTCTTCACGCATAAACGTCCTCTTCCCCCAGAAACACAAACCGTCATCACCAACAACAACACCGCCAAAGGTCAGTACATCAGCATTCATTACCTGGAACAACACATTACCACGTGTGCATTCATCAGTGCCACGGAGGTTAATACACTGCAGGGCTGCAGGAGAGCCTCAGTCGACTGCTCGCTGCACGCGGATCTCCTTGTGGTTTGTTTAGCGAGCCACAAGTGACACAAAATCACTGTGGGGCTAATCCCGCAGGCCACGTGGGCACCTCAAAGTGTAGCCAGCAGCAGATGCTAATTTATACATATAGAATGATAATTAGCGTGTTTATTATAATCCCTGCCCTTCATAAATGAGGAGGAATCCTGCTGTTTACCTGAGCTGTGCTGGAGTTACATCGGAGGCTTCTAATTTTTACATCACTGTTCTTTTTGTTAATCAATGTCTCCTTATCATGGATGCAATTACACCCCGCATCCCCCCACCACCCCTTCCCAGCTTAATAATCACTCATTACAGCTTCCTTTGCTTCCCCAAGCAGTCAATTAACATCACCGGCTTTCTGGGAATCACTTAAATGGGCTCACAAAGCAGCAGCCCGCCCGCCTCTGCTTTACCTGCAATCTGTCACCAAGATCTGTCCTTCCTTCCCAAACAGAGAGGAGGAATTTTGTTCAAAAAGCAACGCGCGCACGCCCAAACAGAAAATACTTTAGCCTGAAATATTAATTTACCCAGAAAGCGACACCGTGAATCAGAAACATCTTCTAATCTCATGCAAGAAAAGACAGCCATCTGGCTTGGGCGTGTGAATCTAGAGAGAGGAGAGGGAGAGGACCTCCTCTTTCTCTCTCTCTCCCACCCTCAGTAAACGCCGACCATTAAAGTAATGTGTTCATCTGCATAAAACTGCGGTGGAATGGAGAACATCATCGTTATATGAAAGCCATTTAGGCCCCTCAATTAAATCCAGCTGTCGGCTTCGAATCAAATATTAGTGAAGAATCTTCACCGAGGCCCCGGCCTTAAGAAAACACGACGACAATCGGCGGGCGATGCAACGGCCACTGTTATCAGCTGTGTTTATGATAAGAGCAAAGATCCTAATATCCCCTCTGGTCAAAAGCTGAACTAACGATAATAAAGTGCAGGAAGTGGGAGGAAGTGGAGGGGAATAAAAAAGTAATGGGAGGTTGCAAAATGAGCGTGACAGAGGACAAAAAGAGTATCCAGGGGATTGCTTTAAGATTGCAGTGTGTGCTGGTGTGTGTGTGTGTTCACTCTGTAGCTCTAAGCTCCTCTCACTTCCACCTTCCACTCCTGACCTTGATAAACTGGCCCTCTGTGACCCACTCAGTTTAACGATGGCCACCGATCATTTACAGCGATATAAAAAAAGAGGAAAGAGGAAGCTGTGGAGCAGTGAGAGCGCGTCTGCTGTCTGGCCGGGCGGGATGTGGTGAAGAAGGTGGTGAGCGGGTGGGCGGTGGGGGAGGAAAGCAGGGTTGTCCCTTCTCCCTCCCCCGTCACTCTATTTTTTTGTAAAGTAATTGCTTTCACCCCTGTTGGTGACCTGGGTAGATTTAATCACACCATCTCCACCCCTGGCCAACTGAATCAAATTGGTCAAATTAACAGCGGCTACACAGGAGAAGGGTTCACCTCTCCGCTCGTGCGCTCTCTCTTTCTCTCTGTGTCTGTGACACGCGTGCGCAGCAGCGGCTCAGCTGTAGTCCTGTACGGCTCGGCTGGCACAGCGTGGTGCTTACTAAGCTAAATTCACGGGTTCGGCTCCTGTTGAGGCAGAATCGTGGCAGAACAACTGAGACTATATTAAAAATTGATTTCAGATATTTCAGAGAACGTCAGGTGTAGAAGAGAAGAATTACAATTGTTGAATTTCTTTACTCGGTACAGCGGTGAATGTTTTTAGCCGTGCTAGCAAATCTGGAGTATTTCAGTGGGAAGGAATGGCTTTACTGGAGACAATCAACTGTTTGTGACATGTAAAAAGTAAAGAAATTTGTGTTTGAGCGATTATTACTTTGTTGTAACGATGCTTCTTGGCAATAAATCTTATCATGTGTGAAAGTTTATTTTTCCTTAAATGGTGCCACATTTGTAAGGGAAATGCATTTGTTGGTTGCTCCCATGAAAAACTTGCCAAATTTCTCTGCCAATGCCAAACAGCTTATTCGGCTACCAAAAGCCTCTTCGTGGCCTAGGTTCAGTAAGATGCTGGAAACATTCCTCAGAGATTTTGGGTCATGTTGACATGACAGCATCACACAGGTGCTTGCAGATTCTTCAGCTGCACATGCATTTAGCAAATCTCCTGCTCCCCCACATCCAAAAGGCGCTCTGCTGGACTGAGATCTCAATGAACTGCCTGTCATGTTCAAGAACATTTGAGCTTTGTGACACAGCATTTTATCCTGCTGCAAGCACAAAGGAAATTTCTGGCACAACTTCACCTGCTTCCAAGGTGCACTGGGGAAGAGCAATAATCTAAAGAGGCCGAAGCTCCACCACTAGTGGTATGAAGAATGACTTTATTACCCGATCAACGTGTTTTAGCCTGTGGCCTCTGCCAGGCCATCCAGGTGGTGTATAAAGGAGGCAAATATCCCCACACTACTGCACCACCATCAGCACAGGATGGCTCCATGCTTTCATGATGTTTATGCAAAATTCTGACCCCACCATCTGAATGTTGCAGCAGAAACTGAGCACAGCCATAATAATAACAGATTTATTTACTATTAGAATCATTATAATCACTTATCACCTCTAATACCACCTCACCACTTTAAATTTGCAATGTATTTGGAAATATATTTAACATTATTACGTTTTTTGAATATGTGTAGCAGCCTCCAGTGTGACCACACTTAAGCCTCCACTCTTCACACAAGGACAGCGTGAAGCTGGAGGCAGAAGTGTAAAGCTGTCCTGATGTATCGTGGCCATCTGTCCTAAACTGGCCTGACAACATGTGGACATGGGTTCTATAGTAGTTTTGCTCTCTCATCATATATTACTGAGTCACTGAGTCTGTTTTAATCTAACACTGTTGTGCCAGGAATAAGAGAAATCAATGAATTAGAAGTGATTAAAACCACAGTTTTCAACTGTAAACTGCTGCCCTCTAGTGGGCTGTGACGGCACTACAGGTCAGAGATGGGCAGTACTGGTATTGGTATCGATACTGATATTGATATCAGATCGATACTGCGAAAGTGTCAATACTTTGTTTCTATCCTTTAACTTAGGTACATAGCCCAATAAATTGTATTAAATATTTTTTTAGAAAAGAAAAAATTTACATCAAACATGTTTAATGAAACGTGTCAGTGTTGACTGACGATTGATGTCTATTTTATTTATAGGCTATAGCATGATAAACAACAAAATCTGACCAAAAGCTTATTTACATCCTAGGTCTCAAATACACATAAAAAGCCTAAAAGTGTGTTTTATTGTTTTAACTTATTATTACGGAAAGTAAAAATCATCACAGCCATTTTGTGCTCAAATTGAAAATTACACATCTCATAAATCATAACTTGGTCTTGGAATTGGGCATTTTAAAGTATCGGTACTGGTATCGGTATCGGCAATAGTAGCCCTGTATTTACTTGGCATCAGATCAATGCTAAAATTTGCAGTCCAGAACCAACACTTCAGGTGGGCTAGGTGAGTAATCTAATATTTACAATGAAGACTATTTTAATTGTGCATTAATTTTCATTTATTTGACCAGTTTTTGACATGAGGTCTATTTTCTATTTCACTTAATTGTTTGGAAATTGTAACTGACAGAAGAATTCATCAGTTTTAGAGAAATGGTACTGAAAAGGTGGCAAAAGAAAAGTCTTTCATGGCTAATTATTATCAACAAGCAGCTCACAGCAACAGCAAAATTAATCTATGAAAACGAAGAGAAGTAGCAACAAAAAGCGAGCACCTATTGTTGGTTTTTACAAGTGTGAGAACAGAAGACGGGTAATTACGGGTTTGGGCAGACCACAGAGGTTTCTCTGTCCCTAAAGTGGGCTGCAGAAGCCTTGAGTTTGGAATATTAGTCATAGCAGCCTTTACCAACTATACACCACAGTGTGTAAAGGATTGTATGACTAATACGTTAGCTAAATAACAGGCAGCACTGCAGATCTAAACAAAGCCGCGATTAATACACTAATTCATTAGTATGGGATTAGCTATTCAAGTCACATATGGGAAATCAATAGTCACCCCCCCCGGACTACAAAAGATTTCTCACTGTGCACAGCTCATGTTAACACACCATCCCACACACACACACTGATGCATTAGGTAAATATCAGAGAACCCTCTCCTTACATCACATCTAAAAGTGCTTTATTTAAACAGAGATCTTTCCTTCTCATAAGGAAGCTAATCTCCTAATAAGGTTAACCTTTCCACCAATCACTTTAGCTTTCATTTCTTAAGTAGACCAGACATCTCCCGGGTGAAGGGGGTGAGCTGTTTTTTTTTATCTTTTCTTTTCTCTTTTAAACGAGCACAATCCATGCAGTAATAACTGCAGTGCTCACTCATATAATTCGATTATGATTTCAATAAATGAGGCATAAAAACAAATTATGAGTCAAAGCTGCGAACTGAACAAAAGTAGCAATTTTTGAAAAGTGTATCTATCACCAAAAGTCAAAACTAAAACCTGTGAGACAAACCTACTTAATCTCAAGAGTAGGCGAGGGCAGCGAGGGAAAGCTCTGCCAAGGAAGCTCACTCTCTGGCCAGAATGGACTTTTAAGGCAACAGTATTGTATTTTGTATATATTAATTGTTTTCTTTGTTCTTTCGAAACATACTTGAACAAGTTTGTAATGCAGGTAAAAATCAGATAAGAACAGCATGGCAGCTGTTTACAGTGATTACACAAACATTATGTATGTATAATAACTGGAAATGAATTCCTTGAGCTCATTAAATTATATAATAGTACAGAATATTTCTAACTAATTAATTATTCTCTTTTTCTTGAGAATACTTGGAGCCAAGTCGAAAGAAAAAAATGAGGTCAGAGGTCAAATGTGACCCACTTGTAAGAATCATAGTTTCAAAGTTATAAGGCTTTTTGTTGACAAATAAATCATTAAGATGATCTTGAAGACTTTGGCGGATATAAACCAAATTTGATTGGCTTGTTAACATGACACCACTTGACATGCCTACAAGGTTTTACAGGAATTGATTCAAAACTTTTCAATCTATCGTGTTTACAGACAGAATGATGGCGCGCATGCAAACACAACCAAAACCACAACCTCCTTGGTGGATGTAAAAAAAGAATGGATGCAGGATATGTGTGTGTTATTCTGGACACACACAAGAAAATGCGACTTTAAGCGCAGGAAATGTTGGGAACACGTGAGCGCACTGACCTGGTGAGCTTGTCTGTGCAGGACATGGTGATGAGATGTTCACCCTGAAGGACACCGTCCCAGGTCTGGGCGGGTCCCCGGCAACGCACCGGCACCGTCCCCTCGCCTGACTCGATTTTAGTCCGCAGGTGACTCCGATGCTTCCTCATTAAGTGTCTGCTGCTGTGCACTGAAAGAATAATGCGCACGATCGCAGTTTTACTACTTTACAAAATCATTTCTTACTACACAACGCCAGCCAGCGTCATGCAGTCTGCCAGTACTGAAGTCGCAGATCTCATCTCTCAGCAGTCAAGAGGGTTTTCCAATATGTCTTTAAATACATTACATGCAAATATACAGCACGTCTTAAGTAGGAGTTGAATTGTTTGCATGAGTTGCAAAGCTCTCAGCTGTTACAATCTGTGTGTATGAAGCTGTGTACTTTCAAAAGGTATAACAGAAAAAGCAGATAAACAAGAAAACATTACTGATATGCAAGTTTAAAGTTTGGAGTAGGGAATTAAACGTATTAGTTTGCAACTGCCTGCTTCCTTACTGCTAATGAAGCAAACACGTGACTGGACTGTTTATGAATGCGTGGGCTGTGATTTTTGGGAGGGAGGAGGTAGCCTTCTCCCTGGAGCGATGCCCTTTTGAAAGTTTCTATTTTATTTTATTCAAACTGACAGAGAAATCCTTGCTTTATTGACACTGTTAGCAAGAGCGCAAGTTCCTTGATCCATTTAAGACAATTTCACCTAGTTTAGCGTGGGCGTGCAGTCTAGCATGACCTCCACAGGTGCTGACAGTGGTAGTTAAAGTCAAATGTTTCTTACTGTTTGGATCATGCCTGAGTGCAGTTTGCATGTTCTCCCCGTACCGCTGTAGCTCTCGCTGCGTGTCATCCCTGTGACACTCTATAGCAATATATACGCCTTCGTTGCACTCTGACCAAATGTACATATGCAATCGCTGTTTTGGTTTCCTTTCTTGAACTTTAAACCCCACAGTGACACGCTCTTCCTTTTCCTCTCTCCTCCTCGGCTGATCTGACAGCAGCTAAAACTTAAGCGCCGACTTCTAACTCAGAAATGTTTAAGAACTGTCAGGAAAAGGTGCTCGGTAATTTTGTAATCTGTGAGAGCGCACAGAATTACATTTAAAAGGTTTAATGCCTAAAAAGTATAAAAGCTCTCTCTAATGACAGCCTTTCTCCTTCTTTCTTTCCGTCAGTGCTGGTTTCATGAAAATTTCACTGCGCTGTAGCATGTACTCGCAGAGCTTAAAAAAGCAGCGTCAGTCAGCGAAGGACCAGATTACATTTCTGAACTCGTAGGCCACCAGAAAACTGCTGGGCAAACCATCTAAATGAATATACAATTTATATTCAGTAGGTAAGCAATAAAATGTCATCTAGTCAGCACGGTGCAACTGAAAAGAGGCCAAAGACAGAATGTGACATGAAAAGGATGGCAGCTTCTTGTGAAATAATACAAGGAGAGCGGTGGCTTTCAGAAAGTCTGCCAGAGAAAATGATCTCTTTATAACGTAAGACACTGTCTGAGAAACTGAGAGAATGGCAGCAGTAAAATGGATTATACAGTGGGGCAAAAAAGTATTTAGTCAGCCACCGATTGTGCAAGTTCCCCCACCTAAAATGATGACAGAGGTCAGTAATTTGCACCAGAGGTACACTTCAACTGTGAGAGACAGAATGTGAAAAAAAAATCCATGAATCCACATGGTAGGATTTGTAAAGAATTTATTCGTAAATCAGGGTGGAAAATAAGTATTTGGTCAATAACAAAAATACAACTCAATACTTTGTAACATAACCTTTGTTGGCAATAACAGAGGTCAAACGTTTACTATAGGTCTTTACCAGGTTTGCACACACAGTAGCTGGTATTTTGGCCCATTCCTCCATGCAGATCTTCTCGAGAGCAGTGATGTTTTGGGGCTGTCGCCGAGCAACACGGACTTTCAACTCCCGCCACAGATTTTCTATGGGGTTGAGGTCTGGAGACTGGCTAGGCCACTCCAGGACTTTCAAATGCTTCTTACGGAACCACTCCTTTGTTGCCCGGGCGGTGTGTTTTGGATCATTGTCATGTTGGAAGACCCAGCCTCGTTTCATCTTCAAAGTTCTCACTGATGGAAGGAGGTTTTGGCTCAAAATCTCACGATACATGGCCCCATTCATTCTGTCCTTAACACGGATCAGTCGTCCTGTCCCCTTGGCAGAAAAACAGCCCCATAGCATGATGTTTCCACCCCCATGCTTCACAGTAGGTATGGTGTTCTTGGGATGCAACTCAGTATTCTTCTTCCTCCAAACACGACGAGTGGAGTTTATACCAAAAAGTTCTACTTTGGTTTCATCTGACCACATGACATTCTCCCAATCCTCTGCTGTATCATCCATGTGCTCTCTGGCAAACTTCAGACGGGCCTGGACATGCACTGGCTTCAGCAGCGGAACACGTCTGGCACTGCGGGATTTGATTCCCTGCCGTTGTAGTGTGTTACTGATGGTGACCTTTGTTACTTTGGTCCCAGCTCTCTGCAGGTCATTCACCAGGTCCCCCCGTGTGGTTCTGGGATCTTTGCTCACCGTTCTCATGATCATTTTGACCCCACGGGATGAGATCTTGCGTGGAGCCCCAGATCGAGGGAGATTTTCAGTGGTCTTGTATGTCTTCCATTTTCTGATGATTGCTCCCACAGTTGATTTTTTCACACCAAGCTGCTTGCCTATTGTAGATTCACTCTTCCCAGTCTGGTGCAGGTCTACAATACTTTTCCTGGTGTCCTTCAAAAGCTCTTTGGTCTTGGCCATGGCGGAGTTTGGAGTCTGACTGTTTGAGGCTGTGGACAGGTGTCTTTTATACAGATGATGAGTTCAAACAGGTGCCATTCATACAGGTAACGAGTGGGGGACAGAAAAGCTTCTTACAGAAGACGTTACAGGTCTGTGAGAGCCAGAGATTTTCCTTGTTTGAGGTGACCAAATACTTATTTTCCACCCTAATTTACGAATAAATTCTTTACAAATCCTACCATGTGAATTCATGGATTTTTTTTTCACATTCTGTCTCTCACAGTTGAAGTGTACCTCTGGTGCAAATTACTGACCTCTGTCATCATTTTAAGTGGGGGAACTTGCACAATCGGTGGCTGACTAAATACTTTTTTGCCCCACTGTATGTGTATTAAAATAGCTGCGTTTTATTCATTGAATGATGTCGACTTTATGGAAAACAAGGAAACAGCAAGGGAGGGTTTCTTACGGTCAGCGGTGATTTCGTATGGAGAGTTGAGCCTCCCGTCTCCACACGGCGAGGTGCTGATGTACATGTGGAAATGGATGTTGTCTCTCAACCTGTAGCCGCACTCTTTGTGGTGCACAAATATCGACTCCTCCCAGTCCTCTGGCCTTTTACTTTGGCAGCATAAAAGGGAAAAGACAACAAGGAGGAGGGAGATTGATGAGAAAGGTAGAAGCATTTATCACAGCAAAGGACACAGATCTGCACTTTTCTTTTCCAATGATGAAGTGAGTTGACATGGACAGAGATGGACACTGGCCCTCTCTCTGACCACAGACAATTCTCCTCTGTCAGACGGAGTCCTGGACATTACTCTTGCTGCCCATAATAGTCAGAGCAAACAGGGGAATGAGTTTAACCTGTTGGCAAGTACACACCTTTGAGTCACGACACTGCCATTGTGAAGGCCAAACGAAGTAAATATCATTTCATATAAAACAAATGTACAGAAAATGAAAAAAAGTACAGCATGGGTTTGAGTCCATTAACAGGAAGTTGTTAGATAGGCACTGATTATATGTACTCAGACAAAATTCATGTAACATGAAAAACACGAGTGGGCTAAAAAAGATAGACGAACTAAGAGATCCCAGGAGTGGAGCCCACAAAGCAAACTGCAAAACTGTGTTCAGCAGCAGCAGCTCAACATGGCCACAGCAGCCACTGTGGACCGCTATATTTGGGGAATTATACAACAAACATCCATTGACTGGAGCTTTCCTTATCATGTGACTTTAGCACTTCCTGTTTCAAATCACAAAATTAGTTGCTCTGTGTAATATGTGCTAACTGTCCCAGGTATCTGGTGGACTGTTTGGCTAACATTGGTAGAAGTCGTGTATAGCTAACAAGCTATGATCATAACCAATTCTGATTGTGAAAGGTTGATGTGTAGTCCATATGTTCTAGTGTCTGCACTCTATGCTTCAGTAGCTTGTAGGACCACCTTTAGCACCAATAACTTGCAGTAATGATAATCGGAGTTTAGCAGATCCTCACATTACTGTGCAGGAATTTCTGCCAGTTCTTCTTTACACTTTATTTACACTGTTGCTTCAGTTTATTGAGGTTTGTTCTCTTAAGTTTGTCATACACATATTCAAAAATTTAAGTCTTTTGTTTTTCAGCTATTCTGTTGTAGATTTGCTGGTTTGCTCGAGGTTGTTATCGTGTATGACATCGATTTCAGCCAAGCTGTAGTTGCTGGACAGACAGCCTCACATTTGTCTCATGTGAATACAACTGAATACTCTGGCATAGAGAAGAGTTTATGGCCATCTTAATCAGCGGTCCCCAACCCCCAGGCCATGGACCGGCGGCGGTCCGTGAGTCGTTTGGTACCAGGCCGCAAGAGTTGAGGCTCGGGTGTGAAATTTATGGTTTTATGGTTTCCCGGGGTCTTTTCCCGTGTTGTAGTTGTGTGTTTTACAGTCATGTGAGAAAATTAGGACACCCCATTAAATAATCGGCTCTTTATTAAGAAATGTTCACATATCAATGTCTAATCATGTTTTCATGTGTTACTGGAAAAGAAAGTGACTTAATTGCAATTAAACAACAAAAATAAAAAAAATTACACATCAAAAAAAAAAAGATATGAACAAAAATGTGTATTTTAATGGAGGAAAAAGTTAGGATACCCTACCCCCTAATAACCAGTGTTGCCCCCTTTGGCTGATATAACTTCAGTGAGATACCTTTTGTAGCCTTTTACCAGTTTCTGACATCAGAAGCAAGTTTGGGCAACTCCTCAATGCAGAATTCTTTCAGCTGTGAGACGTTTGAGGGTTTTCTTGCATGTACAGTCTGTTTCAAGTCACCCCACAGCATCTCAATGGGATTAAGATCAGGGCTTTGACCATTCCAGGACTATCTACTTAGTTTTTAGCCAGTTCTTGGTGGATTTGCTGGTATACTTTGGGTCATTGTCATGTTGCAGTGTCCAGTTCCGCTTCAGCTTTAATTTTTTAACAGATGGTTTCACATGTTCTTCAAGCACCCCCCAATACACAGTTGGATTCATGATGGATTCTATGATGGTGAGCTGCAGGTGCTGCTGCAGCAAAGCATCCCCAAACTAGGATACTGCCACCTCCATGCTTCACAGTTGGTATAAGGTTCTTTGCTTGGAAGGCTGTATTTGGTTATGCCAAACATGTCTACTGTTCGGGTGCCCAAATAATTCAGTTTTAGATTCATCCGTCCAAAGAACATTATTCCAGAAGTCGTGGTCTTGCCTTAATGTTTATCTTAGAGAGCAAAGGTTTCCTCCTTGCACACCTCCCATGAAAGTCAAACTTGTGTTGTCTCTTTCTGATAGTAGAGTCATGCACTTTCACATCGACAGTAGCCAGAGCCTGCTGTAGTTCCTGTGATGACATTTTAGGATTTTTGATGGCTTCTTTGAGCATCTTGCGGTCTGCTCTGGGGGTGAATATGCTTGGACGGCCAGACCTGGGCATGGTGGCAGTTGTTTTGAATGTCTTCCACTTGTAAACAATTTTCCGGATGGTGGAATGGTTGATGTCAAATTCTTTTGAGATGTTTTTGAATCCCTTACCAGACTCATAAGCGGCCACAATCTTCTTTCTGAGGGCATCACACAGCTCTTTAGATCTCACCATGGCGCTCAATTCAACACGTCAACAGTCAGGAGCACCACTATCACCCACACATGCAGGGCTTTGGGGTAAAGGTGTGTCACCAGGGTGCAGGGGAGGCATTCCCCCCTCTGTCCCCTTCTGGCTGCCTGTGCCTCAATTTTATCTCACAACTTAGACATTCACATTACTCACACTCTCATTACACATACATATAGGATCTTGGGGGTGGGCACGCTACACAGACTCCAAATTACCATCAGGGTGTACACCTCACCCCTGGCGTTGTTGCCCACCTCTCAATTTTAAATACATGTAGACATCGAGGGCTATCAGGGGGGGCTGTGCGTAGGGATGGGTACCGGTGTCCGGTGCCATGATGGCACCGGTTCTGACATAAACGGTAGTAACCAGACCGAAAAGCAGCGCACATTTCGGTGCTTTATTTCGGTGCTTTTTTTTCCTGAGCTGTGATACACTTTAGATTCTAGCCAATCATTTTACGTTTCCGAGGATAGTAGGCGGGGCCAGGTACGTACGTTCTGTTAGAGCAGAGCTACAGATTAAAAATGCCCAAGGCGAAGCGGTTAAAAGTCTGGCTGTACTTCACAGCAAAATATGCAAACTCAGCAGCCTGCAACAAGTGCTTTAAGCTGATACTGTGATACTGTCAAAGGAGGTAACACCTCGAATCTGATGAAACACCTGGCGACACATAGCGTTTTTTTTAAAAGCCGAGAAATGCGCCGTATTTGATAGCTTGCTGCGAGACCTCACACCGAGCACATCTACTGCGGGTGGGTTGCCTGTTATGCAACATCCCCCAAAAACACGAAGAGGAGAGTCCTGGCCCCTAGCCCTGCCAGTGTAGCAGAAATGATGAGGATGATGATGGCAGCAGCCGTTCTTCTCTGCGTGAGTAGCTAATTTACGTTGAGTAGGCTAACCACGTTATTACATTAATGCATGTAAGGTGAACTAGCAAACATCATCATAGCTACATGCTGCTGTCTTCTTGTTTGATGGCAGATACTCCCTTCACCCTGGCTAAAAAGGCTAAAATGACCAAAGAAAAAGAGGGAAACGGCTAAACATGAGAGGTTTTTGGACAAAGTTTGTGTTTTTTCCATTGTTTAAGCACTGCTTCCAGCCAAGAGTGATACCATATATGCCCCATAGCTGCAGAAAAGGCTAACATTGTTATCTTTTTACAAAAAACAGCTGAACATGAGAGGTTTTTGGACAAATTTTGTGTTCTCCATTCTTTAAGCACCGGTTTGAGCACCGTTTGAGCACCGGCACCATTTCAAAAGTACCGATTTGGCACCGGTATCGGATAAAACCTAAACGATACCCATCCCTAGCTGTGCGCTTACCTGCTGCTCTCTGGCAGGTAGCTCCATGCCCTCCTGGGTTTTAAATGCACCTTAGAACACACATGCATCAACACTACATATGAGCGGCGGAGGGAGGTTTGGAGTCTTCTCACACCTCCGTTCTTGGCGGCCTGCTGGAGCGGGGGGGCTAGGAGGAGGAGTTGGCCGTCCGACTGCGGTCTGGAGTCTGGGGCCTCCCTGCTGCTGCGGAGTCGGGGCAGTCTGCTTCTCCCCACCGCAGGGAAAAGGGTAACACCACCTGGGTCTGGGTGCAGTTTCCCCCTCCAGGGGCAAGGGTACCTAGACCCGGTTTGTAGAGTACGCTTGGGGAGTGTGATCGTGTGTACAGCGTCTCTTTATGTCTGTCTCCACATTGGGTGAGTGTTGAGTAATTGCATACTAGAGCATGAGGGTGGGAATGGATGTTTGTGTCTGTGTGTGCCTGTATGTCTGTGTCTATATGTCAGGTTGGGTATCAGGCGCCACCTCTCTGGGGACACCTCAGGCCCTCCAAGGTTTGGAGGCCTATCTCCCCCTACCACCACTTCCCCTGCCAGTGGCGGACTCCCTCAGACATCGGTGCGTTGGTGGTTCTTTGTGTCCGGGGATGGGCGTCCAGGTACACACCGGCTCACTCCTTGGCGGCCGCTTATCGGGGCCTGGAGCCTGGGGCTCGCTTGGGCCACTTCGGAGGTGGGGTGCCCCCGGCCTCTCGGCCTGGGGCTCGGTCACTCAGGCACAGCTGGCTGCCGGCGGAGCTCACGGGCGCGTCACTGCAACTCCCCCTGGCTTCTGCTCCGCGGCTGCTGAGTGAACCCTCATCTGGGACTCTCCTCAGCTCTTTCTGGGACAGTGGCGCGGCTGCCCCTCTGTTGGTCTTCCTTGGTCTCTTGTGTTCTGGGGGCCTCTGGATGTCTGGAGTTTTGATCTCCTCCATACCTGCTTCATGCCCTGGAGGACGGGGCTGTGGCTCCCTCACACCCTCTAGCAGATCATTACATGAAGGAACCTTTTAAATACAAGCGCGCTCACGCTCACAGGTGTACACATGGGTGCTCACACACACAAACTACACCCTTTTTGGCTCCTACCTTAAAGCACACTGTGCGCTGTCAATATTACGTGCTGCACAATAATGTTTAACACTTAGTATTTACTGTTATATTCCCATAGATCATCATGATGTTGTCTATCCCTTGTTAAATGCTTGTTTTCTTTTTTCTTTCTCAACAGGTGATCCAGGTGATTGATATTTGTATTTTTGTCTGCTTATTTTGTTGGTTTTTGTTTTTTGCCCTTTATCCCCGTCCCTCTTCTCCGCTGTTTTTTTTTCTTTTTTCCCCCTTTCTTTCTCCCTTTTCTTTTCCTCATTCAAGTCTGTCCCGTATCTAGCAAGTGAAAATAAAAATACAAAATAAACAATAAAAGGTGAATCAAATAGACCATTACGGCAAGGCTGGGATGGTCAATTTGGCAAAGTAAATCCGTTGGGCATCTTTCTTCGCCTTTAGACAATAATTCTGATGGCAAAAGAACCAAACGGGACAGGCAAAAAACAAAACAAAACAAAAACAACAGTCAGGAGCACACTAAACTCAATCTGAGGTTTAAATAGAGCAAGGTTCCCTTAAAATGCTGGGTAACAATGTACTGATCATGTGCACCTGACGTGATACACCTGTGTGTGATTTTAACCATTTTAAGTGCGATAACATGTGGGGGTTTCCTAATTTATTCCTCACCAGAAATCACATTCTTTTTAAATTACATTTCACATAAAGTTTTAAAAAGGCTTTTCTTATTTTTTAATTGTTTAGTTATATTATTTGGATGCCTCAGTATCGTTAAAATGTAAATTAAATATCTATATGTCCAAATGTATTTTAAAATTTACAGGCTTTCATAGGGTGTCCTAATTTTCTCACATGACTGTATTTCTAAAGAAATATTTACACGTTACCATAGCGACCAGAGAGCATTAAGGGGCAGAGAAGAGGATGTTCCTCTCAATGTTTTTGGCGCATTTCAGGAGGACGCTGCTAATAAAGTTACACAATTACACACTGAATTCACGTTTATTATTATATTTGCAAAATACCACATTTTTGTCTTGGTGGTATCATTTTATTTTGTTGTGTTTATCCGTGACACCTTAAAGGCCGTTCTGTGAAAATATTGCCCGACATTAAACTGGTTGGGCACCGCTGATCTTAATGACTGCAAGGTGCCTAAGTCCCATTGCTAAAATAAACACAAATCATTACCCCTCCACCGCCGTGCTTGACAGTTGCTGATGATGAACTAATTGAGTAGATTTGATTATCAGCATCTGGCTAGCAAGTATAAAGTAGCATCAAATAGAAATAATCTAGTATTTCTAAAATACTTGATCCATAAGAAAAGATGGCAGCATTTTCTAAATGAAAACAGATTAGTGATAAAACAGCAGGTTCCAATATTGTTTTAGGACAGTTTATGTTTATAAAACACCTTCTGTTAGTCAGGTAAATGCTTATAAACAGGAAATAATCATCTATTTTTTTTCTTGTGTGTAGGAATAAAGATGTCATCACTCACATACAGTACTATATAAAAACTATCCCTCATAATGCAAAGCACGACCGCACTCTTTATATAACCTCTCCTCTGTTTCTGATGTCCTTTCACTGAGTGTAAATATGGCAGTTCTGGCATTTTGTTTGGTCGTTTCATTATGAGTTATCTTCCCCATTAGCCATTTTGCTCAGCTGCAAAGTCTCCCTACCTGCCATCCAGCATTGTGCTAAGACAAAAAGTCAGTGCTGTGTATGCAAATATGACATTCAGCCATCTAGACTTCTATCCACTAATCTGATACATCAGCCTTGCAATCGAGCTCCTGGGGGAGCACAAAAACATAATATATGCTCATGCACTGGAGGCAGTTAGGAGTCAAAACTTGTCAGGGCTGTCTCGTGATACTGGTGAAAAGCTTGGTGAGTTTGTGTGCACCAGCGCGCGCTGTACAGGTAGCAAATGCCCACAAAGTAGATAAAACAGCACTAAAAACAAACAGGCCACTGAGACACGGAGCTGAACCGGTTGAGTGTGTGATAGTATGCTTAGTTAGCTGAAGAGAACAGCGCACATATGGCTCGTTGATTATTGAAAAGTCTCAAAGCGGTGCTGTTTCCATGGAGCTTATTGCAGAGGAGAGAGCATGCTTTGGCACTGCAGGGGGAGGTCATAACAAAAACATGTAATGCTGTTAAGCATACTGTAATGAGTAATGCAATGTAATGCATTGTTATAGCTGTTAGAGGAGCCTTGGAAACTCAAGTTTGTGAAGCCTACGCAGCATGCTGGCAAGAGTTTAAATTAGCGATTAAAGTGAAGTCACTGCGAGAATGTAAGATATTTCCTCGTGCACTTTGCAGAGACGTTGCTACTACTTTATACTCGATGAAGCATATAAATTCTTCATAAAGAATTCAGGCTTTGTTTTATTTTGGTTTGTTGTAGATGCAGTTTTAAATGGATAAAACCTGTAAATCAGTCTTTGTCTAAAATCCCACAATTACAAAGTGATTTTAGACATTCAGACCCTTTTTTGTGCCACTCAATATTATCCTCTAGATGAGTCTCGAAAGGCTTGGATACATTTTAGAAACCCTTATATATGCTGTTCCTGCATTCAGACTGCATGGCAGGAAAAATAAAAAGTCCTGAAACTTAAAAAAAAAACTCTGTAAATGCCCAGTATGAAGTTATCAAGGCATAAACTGGGGCAAAGATGTAAAAACACTTGTAAAGCTCTGGGTGTTGAGTTCCAAGGAGGTTTCAATAACTGTGAAACTAGGTGTGGAAAAGAAGTTGTGAAATAGTTACTGTGGTTCTTGACTCAAAGTTTCCCATTCGGTGAAATTGTGTAACCAGGAGTCTCAGAAGAAGGAATTTTGAACACTTGTTTGTCTTTTTTGCATTTCTACTTTTCACTCGAGTACACTCAAGAAAGTGAAATTGGACAGTTGCTACATTTACATTTATTCTGCTTTCAAAATAATTTTATGTTTCTATGGTGAATGTAATTAAATTATGTACACTCTGCATGACATTTAACATCTTAACACTAGTTAAATTTATTCTAGTGAGATCATGTGATGCAATCTAGTAGGAGTTGTTAGGTGCCTGGACTCGTGAGATCATGTGACATTTCAAACCACAGGAGAATCAAGCATACACAGACCAGGTGTATGCTATTGCTCTTTATTGTGGCCTAACCTGTCAAGGACCAAAACATGAAGAAAATTCTGTATAAAACCCTGTAATCATAGCTTTCCTACTGTTTTTTACGTATGGAGTGACAGCTTGGTGGTGTGGTGGTTAGCACCACCTAGTCCTGAGTTCAAATCCACAAACTGGCCACGGCCTTCTGGGTGGAGTTTGCATGTTATCCCTGTATTCGTGTCTCTCTGGGTACATGCAGTTAGTGAGGTTAGGTTAATGATTCTAAATTGCCCATAGATGTGAGTGTTAATAGTTGTACTATATACTTTCTCCCCGCAATAGACTGGTGACCAGTCCAGGTTGTGCCCCACCTCCTGCACCCCCGCGACCCTGATAAGGACAAGTGGAAAAGGGTGGATGGAGTGAGAGCTGTGTCCCAAATCCATTAAATTGGATTTATTGCATCAAATACCTTTGTTGGACTAATGTATTTTGCATGGGTTGAATCAATTAAATTAAATTAAGTTGGACTCCACTGCATTAAATACGTTTATTCATCATTAATTAATTTAGCTGATCCAACTCAGTTAAGTTGGAATATCGGAATTACATAATGCTAAAATAAAGCAATTTAATCACGTGGAAATTCTTTCCATGATTTTTTTATGTTCATCCAAATAGTTAAAGTGTACTTATTGCACCACTGTGTTAAATGCGCTGCAGCCTCCATGAACTCAGCTCTGCAGCTGCATTTAGAAGCACACTAACATCGACTTTGATTTATGATGAAACTTTGAATAATTCAAGTCTCGCTTGAACCGTTCGGTTTAATCACCTGGATCTAGAGAGATGATTTCACAGGCTGATTGTCATTTTACATTCAGCAATCAGTGGGTCAAACTCCTACAAAGGTAAAAATTCAACTTTCAAGATGAAACAGAAGTTTTCTCTAAGTCGGTGTAATGATCAGCAAAAAAGCTAAAGTTAACCAACTAACTAGTGACAGCAAATGTTATCTGGCCGTGTCAGGTGCTGAAAGATTTCAAAGCTGTAGCATGTGCACATGCGGTGCTCAGGAAATGTCTGTGTGCTTTAAAGATACAGCAGAAGATAAAGCTTTTACCTCACGAAGAGTTCAAGTTGGGAGTAGAGGAAGCGTAGCAAGGCTCGTCGGGCTGTGACTTCAGCGTGACAGTCATTGACTACTTGTCCCTGATCACTCAGATACTCTCCGTTGATGCACTTGGTGCCAGTAGATAACGCCACCACCTGGGCGTGTCTCAGGTCCAGGCCTGTTGAACAAATACAGACAAATGCTCACATTATTGCGGTTGTCATACGTTCCATTGACTACATTGATTCCTCAATCAATAAGCTTAATAGTAACCCTTAATATCAACAGCATGTCCTTTCTCACCTTTCGATCCGTAGGAGGCATTTTATCATTATTAAGAAAAAAACGGTCGAACATGCACATCTCTGCTTTGATCTGACAAAGCAAAAGAGTGCCCTGCATGGTTTCCTTTAATCGCCCAATGATTATCAATTAAAAAAGCAAAAAAAGAATAGAAAAATAAATCCTATTTGCCCTGAAAGATGACAAATGACGAGACTAAATAATAGAGTTCCTCTGTGGCAATTTGCCAGCAAAGAAAACCAATCACAAAGGACACATGCACATCCACAGAGCCTACAAGGCTCCTACAGACGAAATCAAGGAAGACTAGTCACTACAGAAACTATTAACAACAAAGTTTTAATCTTTACATACCCACCCTTTAGAAATCTGCACTGTAAAAAGGGCATAAAGCACGGCATCTTCCCTGGTTAGCAAGCTGCAAACTGAAAAAGACATTTCAGTCTTATCATTCCTGTTTCCTACTCATTTGCATTGATGTTAAGCTATCATTGGGTCACTGCAACAACATTAGCTTGTTGTGCAAGTCATCATGTTGACAGAGAACAAAACAGAGTAGGTGTGCTTCCCGTACATGCCCTCTTATTTACTGATAAACCAGTAACAGCAATGATATGGCCAATTCAGATGTTTCGCTGCTGCATCCCTATGCTGTCTAGCATGATGATACCACTTGTAAATATGTAGCGGCTAAAAACATTAAAATCTACCTAGCTAGCAAGTACATTTTCAAAACAAGCAGCTACATCTGTCAGTGTTTTTATAGAAATGGAGTTTGCAGGTTAGCAGTCCAGACAGCAAGGAAGTCTGGTTTTAAAAGTGCTAAAAAGCGACAGCATGGTCTTATCTAAAATTAACAGTATGGTGGAAGATTCATATTCTAACTCACTCTGTTTGGGATAATATGGCACAAAAGAGAGGTCACCCAAACAGAATTCCCAATAGCCACAAGAGAGATCAAAAAGCCATCCTGTCTCATGTTGGTTTTCCTTGAACAAAAAAGGAGCCTTTTCCTAAGTAAGGATTCAGGCCAGTGCAGGGCCATGTGACTGACTGACAGATAGACAGAGGTGGTGCAGAGGAATGGGGGAGGAGGGCAAGTGGGGGTGGGGGGCGCTGGATCAGCACGTTCACGGCTTGCCATTCCTTCCTTTCTGCCACAAATCTCTCCCATCGCCTCTGAAAGTCAGGCTTCGCTGGCTTCTGGCAGACCTGCAGGCATCGCCGGACCGGCACATGAGCTTTTATCAGCCTCGGCCCAGATGGCACTGCAGCGTTAGAGTCCTGACACCTTCAGTGATGAGGAGAAGGAAGGAGGGCAGGGGAGGAAAAAAGAAAGGCTGAACGGGAGAGGAGGGTGCATGACTGTGTGTGTGTGTGTGTGTGTGTGTGGGGGGGTGGGCAGTTATAGAAAAAATAGACCAGTAAAGACGAAAGGAAAAATCTAGGGTAAAATTAAACTTTTACTCTTGAAAGTAGAATACCTGAAAATAAGTATTTGGCTTAAAAACTGAATGCATTAAAACAATGTATTTAAATATCGTTGAATGAGCTTTTTTTATTTGTATCTACTATCCGTGGCAGTAGCCACAGTTTTCAATATATTTATAACATTTTCTTGGAAGCAAAACAAGTTCTAAAGTCATTGTTGACATATTATCACATTTTAGGTTAGCACATTTGAGGTCTTAGGTAAACAGCTGTTTATTTATGCAACTAACAGATACTTAGCAGCATTATTCACTGGGCCATGTGAATAAGTCCAATATTTACTCTGTTTATTGCTTATTTTTTGGTCTCCACCAGCTTCTACAGAATATGTGGCTCTTTGGGAGCTAAATATTTCACTAGGCTTAACACACTGGTTAGTTTAAGTAAGGACCTGTTCAACATCACACAGAACTCTTTAAACTGAGTTCGTTATGGGAGCTTCTGTTTCCTCGACTCTTATGGTGAGTCATTTTTTATTACGATTGC
Organism: Rhamphochromis longiceps; assembly: GCF_057381845.1. Taxonomy (NCBI): domain Eukaryota; kingdom Metazoa; phylum Chordata; class Actinopteri; order Cichliformes; family Cichlidae; genus Rhamphochromis; species Rhamphochromis longiceps. The sequence goes on along the minus strand of NC_140565.1, from coordinate 10,052,671 downwards.
ATTTGGGCCAGTGATGGTCATATATACACTGAGAAGGCATAACATTATGATCACTGACAGGTGAAGTGAATAACACTGATTATCTCTTCATGATGCCACCTGTTAGTGGGTGGGATATCGGGTTGCTGACCCCGTCCCCTGCGGAACAATGCCAAGAATGGACATGTGAGAACTGGACATGAGCAACAGAGGAAGTTTTCCTGGCTTGACAAATTACCTGGGGAACACCTGGCACCAAGATGCCAGACTATGGGAAGATGGCAACTCAGCAGAGGTGTGATGCTTTGGGCAATGTTCTGCTGGAAAACCTTGGGTCCTGCCAACCATGTTGATGTTACTTTGACACGCACCACCTACCTAAGTATTGCTGCAAACCGTGCACACACTTTCATGGAAACGGTATTCTCTGATGGCTGTGGCGTCTTTCAGCAGGATAATGCACCCTGCCTCGAAGCAAAAATGGTTCAGGAATGGTTTGAGGAGCACAACGAGTCTGAAGTGTTGGCTTGGCCTACAAATTCCCCAGATCTCAAACCAGTCAAGCATCTGTGGGATGATACTTTAAATCCACTTCCATAACTTAAAAATTAGATTCCACAATACACTTTTAGGGTTGCATTGGAGTCCATGCCTCGATGGATCAGGGCTGTTTTGGTGACAAAAGGGGGACCAGCACAAAAAGCTATGCCTGATCAGTGTATATTTCAGCTGCTCAGAGATAAAAAGACAATGATGCCTGTTCAGTTTACTGCTCACAAAAAACAAGCTCTTTTGTGTAAACTGGTCATTAACATAATTTGGTGTGTGTAGTTTCAGAAACACATAATCCTGTGCAATTTGATGTAATCATATCTCAGTTTTCCTTGAAAAAGGTAGGTTTAAAATTCTGCACTATTCCAGTACAGTATGAAGACTGTACAATCCTAAGAAAAACAGTATTGTGAGTACAGCCATTGACATTCCCTGTAAGCAATGCAGTCCAACCCTTTCTCAGTGATAAAGCAAGTTCAAAAAGGTAACAGACTCTCCCAATTTCATTCTCCTGCTTTTCCTTGCCGTTCCACTTTGCGATTGTTTAGATCAATTTTGCAGTGGATAATTTCTGCAGCACTGCTTGCTACCCTCCCATGAAATTGGCACTGAGGTTGCCTTCAGTTTGCAGGAGAAAGAAGAGGAGGGGGAGGACGAGAAATGAATGAAAGAGAGGGAGAGAGAAAGTGGGAGAGGCAGGCAGAGAGCCCACAGGCAGTATGCTGTTTTTAAACCAGGAATAATCAGCTGCATCTCACAAGTACAAAAAGAGATGGTCGAAAGGATCGAGGTAGAGTAGAGTCAAAGGCCTGAGGCTTCACACAAATACATCTGTTGATTACTGGGGATTCAAAGATGTCACACCTCGGGATAACAGCACTTTCAAAAAGCATGTACATCAGAGCGAGACCTGGAACTGCTCATTATAGCAGCTGCACTACACTAGTCAGTGCCTGTCAGAGCCCTTTAACTGGAAAACACCGCCTCACTATAGCAACCCAGAAGGTAAACAAACTTTTTGACGCCACATAGAGCTTAGACTCCCCCCCCCCCCCCCCCTCCCTTCTGCAAAGCCCTCGGTACATACAGGTATGTTTTTTTAATGGTATTGTGATTACTGCTCCTGAACCTGACTTAGCCTACATGGAGGAAAAAGTGAGGTAGGAGGAGTGGTAATAATCAAGCAAAGCAGTGCAATTTCCCTGTCAAGAATTAAAGGGAATGTGCGCAGGCCTGCCAGGTCAAAGTGCGGGAAAATTGCACTCATATTCAAGTGATTGGCACCCAGACAAATCATATTCACGATTATTACTGGCGTCATTTGAGGTCAAGTTGGGCAGTTTAACTTATTTGACTGAACACTGTGGTCAGCTGTGTGGCATATCACTGCTTCGTGTGTCACAAAATGGCTCGAGTGCTGTTAAAGTGAGTTAATTTCATTGGTCTTGATTGGTGTCAGTACCCGTGACTAAAATGTTCCTTTTCCTAATGACCTCGTGACTTCGAGTGTGCCACAAAACTGTCCTGCACATGCAAATTGTGCACCATTAACTGCTTGTTTGGGCCACTTTGGCCGGTGCCTCCTTCAACAAAGCAGAACATTAAGTTCTTCTACTGTATCTGAAGTAAAGACTAAAGAGACAGAGCTTACAGTCTCCAATGAGCAGGAGCTCTTTCGCCACAAAAGGAAATCAAAAGTGAGGCACTTTTTTATGCTGAACCAGGTTGTTTTATTCTTACATCTCAAAGTAAGTCAACACATTTATCAAAAAGCTACTGTATGCACTTCCTGAGTGTTTATGCTTAATGCTGCATTACTTTCAACCTACAATATGGTCCATTCCACTTGGGTCTGTCTCCATGTTGGAAAAATGGCCCCTCACCACCAGGCTGCATCACACTACATTACACAGCACTGCGGCAGACTGCAGGGCAGTTGTTTAGGCTCTTAGATGGCACATCTTCACTAAATTCACATTTTGCTTTACGAGGGCAGGACTGTGTTTAAAAGAGACTGGAAAACAGCGTGGTTCAGTCAGGTCATCGGCGCCAACAGTGACACACACGGGGAAAAAAACAAGCTTGCAGTTTCACTCAGCGTATAGGTGCAGAGCTGCGATATAGACTTTTCCGTACACCAAAGTGTTTTCTGCCAGCTGAAAATCCAGAGTGTGTTGGAGGCAAAGCGTTTTTGTTTTTTTAGCTTTGGCACTTTTGTTGCTATGAGGCGGAATAAGTAGCATGTGCCTGACTCCAGTTGAGTCCAGCTTGATTGGCAGACCAACAATGAAGAAAATATTCCTTTAAGCATCATTTTTTTCCATCAACATTGTGATTTTGGAGATTTCATTTGGTATGGGCTCGAATACTCAGGGAGCTGCTGTACTGTAGCTAATAACACCAGGAGAAGTAAGATGTGACAGGTGGTTAGCGTAATGTTTGTTCATTGTTTTAGAGGAGTTTAAAAGTACACAGCTCTGATGGTATGATTACCCCCTGCAGTATTCTCCTAAACGATACAGACAAACGCCCACATCAGCGCTGGTTCAGGAGTAGAAGCCATTGAAATCGGGTCAACGAAAAGTTCTTCTACCAAAGAAAATAATTAAAGATAAATAAAATAAAGACAAAAACTAAAAATTCAATCACACTCCACTTTTAAATGTGTTAACCACCTGATTTGAAAACTTTTATTTTAAAAGTACATTGAATGAGTTAAACGTTCTGACTTCCTCCTCACATCTATTACACTGGTTCTGTCATGGGCTGTTTCTTTTCTTCCAGCATTTTGAGTTTCATGCCTTTTTGAATTATGACGTTCTTGTTTGTATACTTTAGGCTTCAGTCAGTTCTGTTGATATTGAGTTCTGTTTCCCTATTTAGTTCTTGTCTGTTTAGGTTCCTCCCATGTCTGTTTTCCCCACTATGTTAGTTATAGTGTCGTGTCTTCAGTGTGCAAGTGTGTAATGTCCCCGGTGTTAGTCTCCCTCGCCCCCTTGTGTGTTTCAGTATGTCTTTGTCCTCTTTGTGTCTGTGTTTCTGTGCATGTGTCTCTTCCCAGTTTATGTCTCCATGTTTTCTGTTTTATTTTGAAAGTCTTGTGTTCCGTGTTCAGTGTGTTTAGTTTTGCTTCCCATGTGGCGTCATGTTAATTTGCATCAGCTGTGTTCCCTGTGTGTTTCCACTTCCTAATCAATGTTGTGCGTATTTATGTGGTCTGCTGTCATTCATTCTTTGTCAGGTTGTCTTTTATGCATCCAGTTTAAACATTTTTAGGCACTTAGTTTAATGAATAGTCCTTCTTTCAATTCACAATATTCAGATCATTTTAATTCTTAATTCTTTTAAACTGGGCAAGTGTAGCAAAATCAATGTCCAATGTGCAAAACGACAATAGGAAAATGACCCTACTTCCTGTTTCATCTTTGACCTCAATAATCCTTTTAAAACTAATAATTAAGACCATTCAATCTCATTTAAAGTAGTATGATGTTAACTTTGTAAGTTAGCTTGAAACAGGTGTTAAAGCAGGACATGATTTATTGCAGCCATTCCCAGAATTTAAAATGCTATCATCTAATTTGAAATCTAAAAATCTTTTACATTGCATCAACACCTCTAATTGCGCAACAGAGAGTTTTAAAGTTTGTGCTTTCACTCTAACCGATGAACCATCGAGGCCAGATTAACCCTTATTTAAACGTTAATATGATAGTTTAATGAATTAAGAAGCTAATTTGCTGATATCCTGCAGCTAAAATAAATGGCTCTTCCAAACTGTTCTAACTAATTTATTTGTAAAAGAAATGTTCTTATTACACCTTGTCCCAATCCTAATGCAAGTTCTGGTCTGAGGCCAGTGCTTTTTGATAAACCAGTAATCAGGAGTGTTTATTGCACACTTAATAGGTAGTTTAAGGAAGTACGTACAGAAATGTGGTGATTTAAATACTGTCCCTATACTGGTTTATTCTCCCCTACAATGACTGAGCAGATTTCTTGTTGGATGAATGGATTAAAGTAAAGCCAAGTTGATTTCAGTGGAAAAATGTTCTTATCCTAGAGAGTCGACTAATCAATAATCGCTTTGTAAGAAATGCAAGTAAGCAAAAGTGACAATGAAATATAATGAAAACTTTGTCATCAACAGAAAGTATCAAAAATCAATCTGTACTTTTAGTTCAATTAAAACATTTAAAGGAAAAACTTCAGTTTCTCTGTAACAGAGGGTTTGTAAAGTGCTGTAGTGTTATTTTTGGAGTACAGGATCTGAATACTCGTCTGCTGGAGTTCCTAAATAAACCTGCTGAAACCTAAACCGACTGTCAGCGAGCTGCTGTGAATTATTCCCGGAAATATAAGACTTCAACAAAGAAAGCTATTACATGTTTGAAGTGAAAAGTGAGCACAATTGCTGAGGATACTTTACAGGCAATAACTATAAGAAACCACAGGGAGTGACATGACCGTGAACTTTGCAATGATCCATTATTATACATGCCAGCTGCAACTCAAAGACACTGGAAAGCGATTATCAGAATCCCTTTATTCTCTATGGTTATAAAACAGGGAAAATGTTTCTTAATAAGCCACCCATTATCTCTGAGCACCATAACGCAGACGTTAAAACATTTTTTTCTGAAGCAGACTAAGCTCTCAAGGTCAACTTTTAGTCAACTCATTTATATGCCATTTAGGTTGTGCTTCATGAATCCTATCTATCATGTGTTCTTTCATCACAAGATGTTGGGTGATTACGCTGAATGTCATCCAAACCGTGTCGTCTGAATCGCAGCAAATCTCTGAAAATGCTCAGCAGCAGGGGAGAGGAAAAGGAAAAAACACGCACACACACAACTTGGCAAGAGTAGAGAACGCACCCTGTTGAATCTTTATTAGCTTTAACAGGAAATCGCTCTCAACATATAAGGCTGTCTTTGTGGAACGCTGCTGGAGCTCTCAAATTCTCGCTGCCGCAACAAATCCCGCGTGCATCTCTGCTCTGTTGTCGGACTTGATTGTTAAATGTTAAAATTTGCAACATCCATAAAACCAGATTAGGAGTAGAGAAATCCTTATTTGAAAATGGATGCGGAGACTTCGAACCATAGCTTAACTTACACTTGTAATTAACTTGCTTGAAACCCTTTGTTATCGTCTCTTCTCTCGGTCCCTGGGGTAAGCCTCGGAGGACGGCTTTCTCACTCCATCCCAACAAACAAATTTGAAGAAAGAAGAAAGGAGGAAAAGGGTGTGCTTCTTTTTTAGCATCTTTCTATGAGCACTGTTTACCATCACCAGACAGCTGATGCGATTCAGATTGATTCAAATGAGATTTTCCACACTTTCTGACGATGCGTTCTGGCACTTTACTTTGGTAGTCGTCTCACAACTCTCAGCCTGGTGGTGAGGCTAATCTCACTCAGGTTGAAGCTCAAATGTCTCGGTGGGACTCCTGCAAGGGCGGGGGAGGAGGGTTCGCTCTCTGTCTATGGTTAAAAGACGGACCTTCATTAATATTCTCGAGGCAAAAGCCACGGAGACATGGAGAGTGGCAGAAAAGGAGGGCGGGGTGCAGAACAGGACTCCCCAGTGTTCCTGTCAAGTTTGGTGTCTGACTGCACGGATTCTGGCCACCACACTGCTGCCGCCGCCGCCTTACTGCGAATACTCGGCAGCCCTATGTCTGGATCTTTGAAGATAATGTGTGCTATTAATAAACAAACAGAAGCAATTACTGGGAGGGAGAGGAGAGGGTTTGGATTAGGTCAGGACGAGCGCCGGCCTCACTTTAGTCTAAACTGATGAGCTGCTGCACTCCAAAGACAGTTGAGATACCAATCCCTTCTCGCTGACCCCTGCACCCCCACAGCCTGCAGCCACAGAGCCAGATAAGACACCTGTGTGTGTCTGTGTGTGTGTGTGGTCATTTTTTATATTACAGTAGATACCAGAGAGAGCGAAGGCCCTGTGTTTCGTACCATGACTTTTACTATATATCTTCTCACATAGCATTGCTGCATAAGTTATTTATCTCAATTTACGTGTGCCTTTCATTTCTTGGGGTGGAGGTTATTGTTTTATTTACTGATATGTGAAGAAAATATGTCAAAATTTGGCTCATTCTTTTTTTTTTTAAGTTAATAATTGATCCATTACTTTTTTTTATGATTTTTTTTATCTTTAAATGATAAAAAACACCCCAAAACAAAACAGAAAACAGAGTCTGTTACAGGTTAGGTTAGGTCAGAGGTCGGCAACCCTGTTGGCACGCGAAGGGTTAACTGATGGCACGACCATAGCTGGACTGGCCATCGGTCATACCGGGCATTTGCTTGATGGGCCGATGATTTTTATTTTTGTAACGGTATAAACAATGAAAGGTGGTGGATTGGCCAGATGCTGGCTGATGTGTAAAAATAACTCAGTTGTTTGGTGGTGGCTATGGCGGAGCTTCCACAGATTCAGTAAAATTAACAAGTGGTGGAGGCCAGCAGGTGGATGAGGGAGAGGGGAGGCAGGACGAGGAGAGACCCGAGGCAGCCGCCGGTCTGAGTGTCAGGTGAACTGAACTTCAGGTAAGAAGTTATGACCTGCAGTCTATCTGGGTCAGATATAAACCAAGTTTAGGTGGAGTTTATTTTCGTTGTGCTGACTTTTCACAGTCACTGCGTGAGCTAGCATGACGGAGTTTCTATACAGCTGGGTGGGTGCTATGATGTTACTGATAGTGAACTTTTTATTCATAAGGTTAGTAGAGTTGCCAACCGTCCCGTAAAAAGACAGAATCGTCTCGTATTCAGAGAAAATATTATGCGTTTCGTGTTGAGCTGAGAAGGGACGCACGCAGTTTGTCCGTACTTCAGCTAGAATGGAAAAAGAAACAAAGGTGGATTTATTCTGTCGTTACGCTGCACAGCTGCCTCTTCTTCTCTCATTCTCCCCCCTCCCTCTCCTGTTGCTACTTTAATCATGAAACTCATCAATGATCAGCTGATTGGCTTTTCTCTCTTGTTTGTTTATCGCCCACTTTGCGCCAGAAAGAGGAAACCGGCGGATGTCGCACTAAACAACAGCAGCACATTTAAGCTTGATCAGCTGTTGTTAGAATTTATTTAATATTAATTTCTAGTATCAGCTGATGTTTGCTGGAGCCACAGCTGTAATGCTGCTGGTCAGGATGTCAGTTTGTATACCTGGTGAGAGGGAAACATGAAGATGAAACCAGGAGATGTCCTTACTGAATCATCAGAGCTGAACAGGTGATGGAGAAACAGGTTTACCTTTTAGGTGACATGAATGAGTTGAAGGGAAGTTATGAACTGTTTATGAACTGTATTTGGCTCTACATATCTGTGTGAGCAGATTTTCTCTCACATGAGTCCTCAGGTAGCCCTCTGAATGCTGGACACTTGGAGACCTGTGTTTCTGAATGGGAGACCAGAGATCCCATTAACATGTGTATCTCTGTATTAACAGATATGCCATATTGGCCCAGTTTATTTTGCTTATCATTGTTGTGAGGAGACCATAAATAGCATTTGTATTTTCTGTTGTACAGTTCATTTGCTGTTCTTGTTATGGATAAAAAGTGTCTTTTTTTGTTTCAAAATAGCTGATAACTATTCACTGATAGCTGCCTACATCTGCAAACAAATATAATTCTATAAAGTGGTTCTATATATTGTGTAACTGTTCATATAGAGCGTTATTAAATCTTTTGCTAATGCAATCATATGGCACACTGACTTCTGAGGAAATTTTAAATGGCACTCTCCATCAGAAAGGTTGCCGACCCCTGGGTTAGGTTGTCTTACCCTGCTCTCAGACTGTATAATGGAAATTCAGAATTTTCCACCTTTAAATAAAAAAGGTTAACAAAGTTTAAATTGAATTGTTACACAAAGGTTGTTTAACGATCTTGTGTGTGTGTTTGGAATGATAACGGATGAAAAGGTTAGCTGTACAGACACTGTCCTGTGTGCAGAAAAAAGCTAACCAAAAGCCTTTCAGCCTTCATCTTATCTATTGTGAGGTCTTTCTAGGGTACCAATGAACAAAAGGTCTCAGTGATAAACTGGTCAGCTTCCCTGGTGTTTCAAAATCTCCTGTCTGACTGAAAAAACACCAGCTAGCTACCTAGCTAGCTGGCCAGCTAGCTACTGACATTAAATTTACATCACATCTGTGGTCAAAAGCAATGTTCCCTCTAATTTTTCATGTGTCTGAGCGAACACACAAACTCCCTGAGCGGTCCCTTGGACCACTGTGAGCAACAGCAGACGTGTGCACTGTGGTCACGCCAGCATCGAATCCATCCAAGTTACATGGTTTATTAAAATAATCAAATTACAGCATTTATGTTAGACTACTTTTAATTAACTGCTTTAGCCCACTTACAGTGAAAATTTAAATAAATCTTGTTCGTGACCTGTGTAGTATGTTAACACTACTGGAAGTAAAAATAACTCGAACTCCAATTTTGAAAACACAACTTTCTTTTTTTTTTCTTTTATAAAGCTCTGACCTGTATTATGAGTCTGAGTCTGTGGTCTGGGAGAGTCCTGTAACTCTCTGTCTGCAAAATACAGTATATAAAGACCAATGTTGGGCAATTAATTATATAGTTACTTCTTCAAAAAAGTTACTGAGTTTTGCAAACAACAAACAGTTTTTTGCAGCTGCTTACCTAAAAATGCAGCCGAGGCGTTTTTTAAATAAACATTTCAAACTATTTACAGAACAATCAGCTGTTCTGCATCAAATTTGATGCCACACAAATTATTTGTGCCACTCCAAAAAATAATTTCTGTCCACTATGAGATAAAGGAGAACAACAGCCTGATACCTGCAGGCCTGACAACAGGAGATGTGTCACTGCTGTAACACCTGTAACATTCAGCAGTCGCCTCATTGTTCTGACACACACAACAAAACTATTGACTACACTACACACTAACTACACAAGATTTGCGCTAAACGTCGCAAATCTCTCACATCTCAAAACACGCCGTCACTCCTATAACTTCCTCCCGTTTCTTAACAACTAAATGCCATGTTTTGATTGGTCGACATGGTACATTTTTCGACCAATGGGAAAGGGTGGGGGGTGTTTTGGTTTCATCTTTGCTCACAGGCGGAGAGTGCTTTCGAGCGTTTTTTTCTTATAAAACGCTGTTTTTACCGTTTCTCCCCGCAGTAAATATAAACAACGACAGTATTGAGGAAGAAAAACAAACACTGCATATATTTTTTATCACAAATCTGGTTTTACGTGGCCTATCAACACAATTTAAGAACTGGTATGAAGTCCACACTTTTTCCGTCAATTGTTCCGTCTGTCCTGCTCACATCTCCAATGGTTGTCCACATTGTCATTAACGTGGCTTCACTCCACATCAGCCACGCCGCTTTGCTAGCTAAAACACCGGTGTTGGCACATAAGGACGCTGTCATAGCCTGTCAACGACGTGGATTAGCTGCGCATATGCGTGAATGTGAATCACGTGATTGGCTGGACTATGGGATAAAGTGGCATCGTTCTAATCCCACACTGGAGCAGCCAGTCACTTACTGACTAACACTGCAAAACAGAATTGTTAACGTATTTACTTTAATTTCAATTCAGGTTAGAACTTTTTTTTGTGCGCAACGCAGATTTTTTCTGCGCAGAGACCGTGCCAGCAGTACGCACGAACGCAGCTTAGAGGGAACATTGGTCACAAGCCACAGGTGGTAGTTGTTGTGCTGCTGCTGAGTTTTGACGGGTTTTAACGACTTCTCCTCCTGTGTGGAGGATGTGGAGGTTTAGTCTGAGTGGAGACACCTACTGTTCAGGAGAATACTAACCTTGTAAGAATAATGCTAACAAGGTTAGCATAAATGAAATGGGGCCTTAACAGCAACAGCTAACAGCTAAAGCTAGCATATCCCAACAACAATTTTCAGTAACAGACAATGACACACAAGCTAACAGCAGAAATGCACACCATCAGATAACAGCTAGGAACGTTCAAGACAAAGGTCTTTGGTGCGATTAACCTTACATTTATGTAACGCAGTTATAGTTTCTCTTATAAACAGGGGTGCACATAAGTGGTCCGCAGGTGCGCATTTGCTGTTAAAATAAAAGACATGCGCCAGATATGAAGTTGCAACGTGCGTTTGCGTACATATAAAAGGCAGTGTTTTTGTCCGCTAGAGTGGGATTTTCACGGCATATTCTGCACCACATCTCTGTGCGTTCATCATTTGTTTGAAGCCAGCTCACTTCCTGCAACCACTTTTCCGAGAACACGCGCTTCTTTTGCGGTTCGGACTTCTTCTGACATTTCTTTGGAGGTGGAGGAACACCAAAGTAATTGCTTAAAGGAGCTTGCTTCTTCGACATCTTTAAGTTCTAAACAAATGTCTGTCCTCCTCCAGAGAATCTTATGTACGCAAACGCGCGTTGCAACTTCTAATGTGGTGAGCATCTTTTATTTTGACAGCGAATGCGCACCTGCGAACCACTTTTGTGCACCCCTGCTTATAAAAAACAGATTTAGAAACCTGACAGCTTACTTCGTATAAACTTAATGCGAGATCATCCTGGCGTGGATGTGTGCCATGCAACTCTATAGAATTATTATAAGTGATGTGGAGTGCGTGTGGAATATGCTGAAGCAGAAATAACACACGTCTGTGTGTGGGAGGCCCCGATCGACTACAACAAACAGCACTCCTGTAAGACAAAGATGTAGTCATGTAAATGTCTAGAAATGGAACTCATTGTTTCACACTTTAGGAGAAAAGCAGATTGAAGCCTCCTCCTACTTACTGTTCCTTCACTGAGTCACTCCGTCAGGTTTCAGATTAAGGTGATCTAGTTAAAATTCCCACTGTGACATCTGGAACTCCTGTCAAAGCTCCATGAGCACTGAAAGTCCAGTATGCAGTGAGGATGACTGACACTCACTACCATGTCTCATTCTCCTCAGAGATTCTAAGCAGTCAATAATTCATCAGGAAGGTATACTCTCATGTAAGGGTGCAAGGTACAGCATGGAGTGGAAACTTTCTCCCTCTTCCCACCCTCAGTTTGTCATTTCTTTCTCAACCTACAGACAGTCCCTTCCCCATCTCTTCCTTGTTCTCCCTCCTTCACTCACTCACTCACTCCCCCCCCCCCCCCCCCCCCCACCTTACTGTCTCAATTTATATTGCACCACTTCAATAATTCAAAGTGATATATAAAAGTCAATGAAATTTGCCATACCTCGGGTCATTACGATGCCTGCCAGGGATTTGTGCCGAGCGTGCACAGGACTGCAGCCGCCCACCAGCGACCGGTACTTCTCCCTCACCAAGTGGAATATTGAATCAGCAAAGTCCTGAAAAACACAATCGCTCCCTTAATTTCTACTGGACACAATCTGTGGAGACCGACTACCCGGGTTTAAATTTGCTGCACTTGGTTAACCTGTTCAGGTAAACAGAGTGAGGTTTAGGGAGATTATCCTAAAAGCCAACTTACCTGTTTAGCTATGAGTGCATAGAGATCATCGAAATGCTCGAGGCATCGGTATAAAAAAAAGATTTCCAACAGTAGCACACAGCAACTTGATTATTATTGAAAGGTTTCAGCTGGAAAGCTCTACACACAGTATTATTAAATCAATGATACCTGATAGCCATGAGTGTTTTAGATCTTAGATGATGCATTTAATCTGTATATCCTCGTCTGGTTGTTAAAGAGACACAACATGCACATTTTGTTAACCTCTTCCCTACTTAACCTTCCCGCTTACATGATCTGACAAAGCAGTGTTGCAATTGTGATGCAAATGTAAAGTTTTCATTGAGCAGCCATTAACTTTAACAGCAGAAGAGTTGGCTATATGCTGTCATGTACTCATTATCGTTTCTGCCAGCATATCCCAAAATAAAAGCCACTTGTCCCAGACCCCATTGTTTCCTGTCTGACTTCACTGGAGTGCACGATCGTGCTGGACACCATTTTTCAGTTCTCATTTCCTCCACCATCTGCCATTTGGAGCGCCTCTAAAAACTTGCTGTTTTTGCTTCTCGGTCTGACCGACATTACACATGCTGATTTACTGGAGATAAAATGCAAAGTATGAAATAAAACTGTGCTCTCTATGTACATTTACCCCTCCACCTCCGACTCAACACTTCTCATCAGACATCCACTAAATCCACACTGTTCACCAGATGTTTGCCGAGACATGGGCACGGTTTTCGCACCCTTTGGAATTTTTAATGCTCTTTACTCGAGTAGTAATTAAGGGCTTAGTCTCCAAGCAGTCTCCACGCCAACTGTAGAGCGCAAACGGATCACTGGAAGATGGCAACAGAGTGGCAGTGGAGTGGGCCTTTTGGACAGATTGAAGCCCGCAGTGGCTAAAAGGACTGTGGCATGAATAAGGCACGGCGGGACCACGGAGCGACGTTCAGAGCCAACTTTATTTGATTCACGTCACACCACACCACAACACCAACCCCTGAGTCCCCGTGTTTTAACACGGCGGGCGTGATTGCGGATGCCGTGCAGGTGCGTCCGCACGCCCCCGCAGACCACGCCCCACCACAAGGACATCAACAGATGCCACAGTAACAGACGTACAGAGTGAGAGAGGAGCAGAGAGATTAAGGGCAAACAGAAAAAAAGGCGAGGAGAGCAAATGAATGAGCATATTGCACATTATAGCCCTCGTCAAGGCTGTGAAATACTCTCACAGTAGGAACTGGCGGTGGAGGTGCTCACAGCTTGTGTTGCGGTGGGTGGCGTGTGGGTGTGTATGTATGGACACGGGCATATTGGTGCTTTGACACCAGTGTCAGCCTGAAGCTTTTTCGGCGAGTAGAACAGGAAGGAGCAGTGAAAAGTCATCACGGTCAATAACTTAGCACAGAGGTTCTCAGCTAACGGTTGGGTGACAGGTCAAAACTGAGGCGAGTCTCCTTATTTTTAACAACAGGCAACGAAGACAAGAAAAGACACATTTCCTCTACCACTATTTACTTGATGCTTGGCTAACACTTCACTGTTACTCGGCATTGCTGCCAGTTTTCGGTTTTACGGTCAGCGGCAATGATCAGTAAACATCCTCATTCCAGATTCACCTCTGAAATATAGTTATAAGGCATATTTTGCTTTGTCATGCCAAAAGACATTTTAAAGCCAAGAAACTCTTCACGAGACAGCTCAAAACCAAATAAACAGTTTGGGACATGGACTATGACAATAATGTTTTACATGTGTCAGAAGTGAATAAACAGGTATACAAAAATGCCTCTTTTTTCAATTCAAGACAGTTTTAAAGGTGCAAGGAGGTACTGTACCTATCCAGAGGTTGGTGCTTGGATCCCTGGCTGCTCCTGCATGTATCCTAAGTATCCTTAGGCAAGATACTAACCCCAAATTGGTCTCTGATGCATTCATTGGAGTATGAACACATGTGTATGTTAGATAGAAGACACTCGAATAAGACATGCTGTATAAAGACCTTTGAGTGCTCGAGTAGAAAAGTGCCAGTGCATTTACAATTCATCTTATATTACTCTAGACAGTCTGCACTGCCAAATATTGCACACAGTCAACCCTCATGATGATCTACTGGAACAACTGCACAACATTTTGGACTGTGCCTCCAGTCCAAAAGAAAACTGGCATCTTCTGGACTCCATCATGGCCGTTTGCCAAGAGTTTCAGCCAACACAACTGCTTGGTTTACAACACGAGCAGCAGAAGGTCAGAATTATAGAGTCGTTAAAAAAGAAGAATAACATCTCTGGCCTTTCTTTCATGTTGGACAAACACATAGCAAGGGTAGCATCCACATTCTGATAGATATCCAACCATTTTCTGTTGCTTATCCGGGTCTGATCTACAGGGCAGCCCTTCTTCTCCCCAGCCACCCACCCCAGCTGATGAGGGGACACCAAGCCATTCCCAAGTCAGCTGAGAGATGTAATCCCTTCAGTGTGTCCTGGGTTTGCATGTCCTCCTCCCATTAGGACATGCTGGAAACACCTCACCTAGGAGGCATCCTACCCAGATACTTGAACCACCTCAGCTGGCTCCTGATGTGGAGGAGTAGTGGCTCTAGTCTGGGATCTTAGGCTGCAATTCCGATTTTTTGATCAAATCCGATTTTTATGTCTGCTTGTTCACACTACAAATAAAATGTGACAGCAAACGCGCTCTAGTGTGAACCCGCATGCACAAAAGAAGACGTCACACACAGTGCTCTTTGTTTAGACACAGACCAAACAGTATTGTTTGACTGATGGCCGTTAATATAAAGACTTGTTTCGGACTTTACGTTTCCCAATTTTGCTTTAAGTTATAAAGTCATTTTGTTATTTACATATGGCCTAATAATGATCCTTATTGCTGTTTTAGAGGAGCGGTGCTTCAAAGGATAGTTGCAGAATCTACAGATTATACAGTACAAATAAAATGTTCACGTTGTCTTCCCAACAGTTTCACTGACATCTACACGGGATGGCCAGGAAGCGTTCACGATATCTTCTCGGGCGCTTATAATTGGCATCTGTCTTGTGTCAGTGACGTAAAAGACGGATTTAATGCGACATATATATAAAGCAGTCGCTTTCTGAAACATCAGATATGTATTGGATTCAGGACCACATACGAAAGTGACCCAGGTCGGATTTGAAAATATCGGATTTGTGCTGTTCACACTGTCACACCATGATCGGATATATTGTTGCATAGGGTCAAAAAAGTCGGATTTGATGCGCTTTCGCCTGCAGTGTGAACGTAGCCTTATTCTTGAGGTCGCTATCCAGAGCCTGCGGCCATAAATAACAGGAATACAGACTGACCAGAACAACAGCTTTGCTCTGGTACAAGCAGCTTTGCCATACCCCAGCTTCAGTTCATCTCTCTACAACAGCGCTCCCCAACCGCGAGAGTTGAGGCTCAGGGGTGAAATTTATGGTTTTCAGGGTTTTTATCGGTTTTTATCGTTATTTTTTTTAAAATCATTTTTATCGTTAACTCGGTTTCCCTGGGTCTTTTCCCGTGTGTTATGAATAAATCTTCTTCTTTTTTGGTACCGGTACTGGTTTTATTTTGTTGTATTTATCCGTGACACCTTAAAAGCCGGTTCGTGAAAATATTGTCAGACATAAACCGGTCCGTGGTGCAAAAAAGGTTGAGGACAGCTGCTCTACATCACAGCATAAAGCTATAGAGGAGATTTCTTCACTTTCTTCATTTTATCAGTCGCTTCAGATCATTTTTCAAGGTCTTAAACAGACACATTTACTGTAAGTAGCTTTAATCCATTTTTAAACTAACAGTCTGCACCTTTAATACGCACAGCCCTACTCAGTGACCTGCAGCATGTGTGGAATAACAGTAATTAGTTTCCCTGTTAAAAAAATCCAACCTTTTGTGCTGTTGTTAATAGGAAACAGCTGATACTCACTAATGTATTTTTATGTCAGCACAGCAGATGGACTTGGACACTCAGTCTTTTTCTTTCACTTTATCGTTAATATGAATAACTATAACCATATAGTTACATAGTTACGAATATCTACAATTATAACTATATTAACTGTACAACAATATTAACAGCTGTTGCTGTAAAACCATCAAAGTTTACAAAGGAGGGACGAATGAATGACTCCATTAAAACCTGTTAGATGTTACGCGGTGACAGTGAAATTCTGTTTTTAGTTTACTCTTCCACCACTTTTGCAAAAGACATAATAATGTGTAACAACTAACAAACACATAATTTGTGTAAATTTATTAATCGCCCGTAAAGATAATCGCACCTACGAGCGTTATTTGGGAGTGCTGCTAACAAGCTATTTTGTCCTGTTTAGTAAACCTGACACTGACAGTCTAAATTTGATACCTGTAACGGGTGGAACACCTGTTGTGTAGTGAATGACCTGTAGAGGGTGTAAAATAAAAAGCATAAATCTCACATGTCAGAATAACAAGTTTCTACAGCAATAAAGAAATAAAGAACAACCTGGTAACAATGTGTTGCTTTGTTTTTTTTAATAATATGCTTGAAAAATTAACTAAACATATAATTTCATATGAACACAAAGAGCCTCAATTGTTTTTGTTACCCAGTCATTTGCTTTGCCTTCTATAAAATGTGGATGTTGTCCTTTAAAAAACACAAAGTTAGAGCAAAGTGTGGATAGTTGTTATTCATTAAATGTCGAGTAAAACCAGCAAAAATATAAATCACATAGATTTTTGCCCAAAGACAAGGAAATTTAATGATAATTTTGTAATATTTGGCAACATTTCTGTCAATTTATTCTGAGTTTATAATTAAAATTCCACAGTTAAAATAATCCCTAGTATGTAGAAGATTACCAAGAGAAAACCATCCTCGCTCTGCCACGAGTCCTGCAAAATGTTCTGATTCTACACGCAGTAACAAAACCTGTGGGGAAAAAAAACCCTGCCTTGGTTCTTGCTCCTGAAAGTGACATCCAATTAATTTGAACAGAATCCTGCTTGGCTTGGCAGCGTCAGCTGGTGTCGGGCACATTCTGAACCCAGAGTCAAGTCCTCCATCCCTCCTAAAGGCCTTTTCATTGATGACATTACAGAGGTGAGAGAACGTGGCAGCTCGGAAAGGCCCGGAGAGCAAAGGTGGAATAGACCCTGGCAAACAGCCCAGCTTTTTGTCCCTCCCTCCTGCTTCTTCCTCCTCCTCCACCTCTCCTTTAACTCTCTCTCCTCTCATCTCTGTCACTCTCTCTCTCTGTCGAGTCGTCTTTCCTCATTCTCGTCTCATCTTTTTACCTCCTTGCTTTTTCATTCCTTTCCTCTCTTCCTTTTTCCTCCTCCTGCTAACTCTGTCTCTCAGGTTGGTCTGTGATAGAGGGCAGTGATGTGCCGACTGTGATTCAGAACCTATGATTTCCACATGGAAACAGCATAATCATGAACCTAATCTGCATCACCCGACTGAAAAGAAAAAAAGGCCTCAGCTCCCTTCCTGCATTCTCTTTTCTCTGTTTATATTATCAAATATCTAAATACATACCTCTGTCTGTACGGTGTCCC
Source organism: Rhamphochromis longiceps (assembly GCF_057381845.1). Classification (NCBI taxonomy): domain Eukaryota; kingdom Metazoa; phylum Chordata; class Actinopteri; order Cichliformes; family Cichlidae; genus Rhamphochromis; species Rhamphochromis longiceps. The sequence continues at coordinate 10,035,063 of NC_140565.1, read as the reverse complement.
CCTATCATTTCCCTCACATTGACACACACATACACACACTCATATACGCACACTCATTCCTCAGTGGGGGAGTTGAGTGCCACCTTTAGTGTGGGCCTAATGTGGCAGAAAAACGGGGCCAAGGATCTCACTCCTCGGTCAGGGAGAACATCGGCCTGCCGCACAGCGAGAAGGAGGACCGGCTGGCTTGCTTTCGGATCAACATCAAGGTTAGCGCCGCTCCTCTACAGCTACGTTTGGGAATTTGGTATTCAAACTCTGTCTCAGGTAACTGATATAAACTGCACTCTGAATGCACCTCAGGAAACTGCTGTAGTGGCTGTTGTGTTGCTCAGCCCACCTGGTGTCTTTGCCGCATTAGTTCTGACCAATTTACTTGGCAATTCCTCCGGGCATCCCGAGGGTGGAGAAAACAAGCAACGGCGGTTATTTAGTAACATCTGCAGCTGCGCACGATGAAATTTACTGCCGTAATATCACAATCAGCTCGAATCAGGGGGAGCTGAAATTAGCAAAATTAAAGCAAAATTAGAAAGAAACAGTGACCTCTGACTCTGTCTGGTCTGACTGAAATCCAAGTCGCACTCAAGCCTGTTTGTAACTACATCAGTTAGCAACATTTGGCAACCCTCTAGCAACCAGTCAAGCACTGACATGCTTAAATACATGTGATTCTACATATTTGTAGGTGGTTATATACAAAAATGTAGTTCTGCCTCTGCTGTTTAAAGCAATTATTCTGGTCAGAACTGAGAACGCGATTATTTAACATATTATTCATCAAACTTGAAACTCATCAAAAAGGGCCACGGACAGTGCAAAAGATGGACGTGGTCTGAAAAGTGCACCCAGTGCAAAAGTGCCTAAACCTACATTCTTTTAATAGCCACCAGGGGGCGATAGTTGTGGTTGGAAAGACTTAAAAAGACTGTTTAAGTCCTACCTTGGACTTGTTCTCTGTATAGACTTTCCTTATGAGTTTATAGGCTCAGACACACATTTCAGGTAAAACGTTGAGCCTCTGTTGTAACTATAACTAATAAGTTTCATGCTCATTTGCTAAAAACCACCGATTGATAAGTTGCTTTATAGCTGGCTTCAAAACATCAAGAGTGAAATGTTGAAAATGTTCATGTTGAGACATCAAAATAGATTTGATGCTGTCTATGTGGGCGATATGGGAGCATCCGTTTGGGAGTTAGGGCCCAGTTATGGGTGTTTTTGAATGGGCTAAAGAAAAAACAACAACACATGGAAAAACACAATCATTTCAACTTTATTTATCTTGTTTCCATAAAAAAAAATCTGCTTTTAGAAATCAAATTTTAAAGCAAGAAGTAATTAACCGCCATCTCCTCTTAGCATGGATCCCTGTAAAAATACTGTAGCCAGATATACGACCAACTGTGGTGCATATTCCTCATGACTACAACATCAGCATTCAAGCAACCAATCGTCTCTTCAGTTAGAATCTAGCAGCTAAAGATAAAAGTACCCCTCTGCTAACTAGCTAGCTGCTGTTTGGTTGGAAACAAGAAGCATGCTACAGATAAAGCATAAACAGTAACATAACGGTGTAATAATTCAGTGCAATACACAGGGAGTGCAGAATTATTAGGCAAGTTGTATTTTTGAGGAATAATGTTATTATTGAACAACAACCATGTTCTCAATGAACCCAAAAAACTCATTAATATTCAAGCTGAATGTTTTTGGAAGTAGTTTTTAGTTTGTTTTTAGTTTTAGCTATTTTAGGGGGATATCTGTGTGTGCAGGTGACTATTACTGTGCATAATTATTAGGCAACTTAACAAAAAACAAATATATACCCATTTCAATTATTTATTTTTACCAGTGAAACCAATAGAACATCTCCACATTCACAAATATACATTTCTGACATTCGAAAACAAAACAAAAACAAATCAGCGACCAATATAGCCACCTTTCTTTGCAAGGACACTCAAAAGCCTGCCATCCATGGATTCTGTCGGTGTTTTGATCTGTTCACCATCAACATTGCGTGCAGCAGCAACCACAGCCTCCCACACACTGTTCAGAGAGGTGTACTGTTTTCCCTCCTTGTAAATCTCACATTTGATGATGGACCACAGGTTCTCAATGGGGTTCAGATCAGGTGAACAAGGAGGCCATGTCATTAGTTTTTCTTCTTTTATACCCTTTCTTGCCAGCCACGCTGTGGAGTACTTGGACGCGTGTGATGGAGCATCGTCCTGCATGAAAATCATGTTTTTCTTGAAGGATGCAGACTTCTTCCTGTACCACTGCTTGAAGAAGGTGTCTTCCAGAAACTGGCAGTAGGACTGGGAGTTGAGCTTGACTCCATCCTCGACCCGAAAAGGCCCCACAAGCTCATCTTTGATGATACCAGCCCAAACCAGTACTCCACCTCCACCTTGCTGGCGTCTGAGTCGGACTGGAGCTCTCTGCCCTTTACCAATCCAGCCACGGGCCCATCCATCTGGCCCATCAAGACTCACTCTCATTTCATCAGTCCATAAAACCTTAGAAAAACCAGTCTTGAGATATTTCTTGGCCCAGTCTTGACGTTTCAGCTTGTGTGTCTTGTTCAGTGGTGGTCGTCTTTCAGCCTTTCTTACCTTGGCCATGTCTCTGAGTATTGCACACCTTGTGCTTTTGGGCACTCCAGTGATGTTGCAGCTCTGAAATATGGCCAAACTGGTGGCAAGTGGCATGTTGGCAGCTGCACGCTTGACTTTTCTCAGTTCATGGGCAGTTATTTTGCACCTTGGTTTTTCCACACGCTTCTTGCGACCCTGTTGACTATTTTGAATGAAACGCTTGATTGTTCGATGATCACGCTTCAGAAGCTTTGCAATTTTGAGACTGCTGCATCCCTCTGCAAGATATCTCACTATTTTTGACTTTTCTGAGCATGTCAAGTCCTTCTTTTGACCCATTTTGCCAAAGGAAAGGACGTTGCCTAATAATTATGCACACCTGATATAGGGTGTTGATGTCATTAGACCACACCCCTTCTCATTACAGAGATGCACATCACCTAATATGCTTAATTGGTAGTAGGCTTTCGAGCCTATACAGCTTGGAGTAAGACAACATGCATGAAGAGGATGATGTGGACAAAATACTCATTTGCCTAATAATTCTGCACTCCCTGTAGTGCTACATCATTTGACGTGAATGCATTTAAACTCTTACTGTCAAAAGATTATTTATCACAGCTTTCTTAAGTCACACAACCAAAACAAAGACACTGAGACAACAGTAAGAAGCATATCTGCAGGTCTCTGGTCTGTAGGTAAGAATTTTCAATACACTGCTGTCATATTTTTTATCTGTCCATCCAACCATTCACCCCTCACCGCCCCCCGTCTGTTCGTGCACGTAAACAGTTTGGCGTCTTCCTCCAAGGTAATGTGGAAATTCACCAACAGTCCTCCTGCTGCCTTTCCTCTGAAGTCAATATTGTGCCAGAAACACAAAATGTCAACAGGAAATTTTTCTCCACTGCTGCTTGACCTAGAAGTCTGCGCGTGCTGGCAGGGGCGATGGCGTGTGTGCCTGTGTGTGCGCGACAGGAAAAAAAAAGTTCAACTGTGTCATTTATTGTTTAGCACTACGGCCCCCAAATGGAAATACTGACGGGAAACTCCAGCTTCATCAGTGATTGTGTTTAAGGCCCTCGGTAACGCTGCCCGTATGTTTCTGCACATCCTCAGTTAATCTGGTGAAACTGAAGCAGCCATGATGTGTGTGTGTGTGTGTCCATGTGTGTCACTCCTCCATGAACATCACTGCATGATTTTTACCCCACCCTCGGGGTAACACACACACACACACACACACACACACACACACACACACACACACACACACACACACACACACACACTTCAACCCACCACCCTCACACCTTATCACCCGCCTGCAGAGCAGCCCAGGCTGCATAAAAATGGGGCCATGTCTTATATTTCTTTATAGAGGTATTTAACAATTCATTCTCCTGAGTTTTAATAGTGTCTGCCCTCTGCCTAGATATCCCCCCTGCCCACCTCCACCACCACCACCCACACACCCTGTGCCTCCACCATCAGCCCTGCCTCCCTTCTCCCCATCCCTCGTCTGCCGCCGAGCATGAGGCTTTTGAAAATGGATATCTATTCATTTGGCGGAAACGCTGCCTCTGGGGGCTTTTTAGGTTCTCAAAAAAGCCCGACTTCTCACGGTGAGACAGATTTCCCTCTTGTTTGTTCTCCATATGATGTAAAGCATCGCTCTCGCTCCTAAATCTTTCTGCTCCTTCTCTTGCTGGCCTCTCGATCTGTATCATAAGAGGAAAATCAAAACAAAACTCATATGTCACTTCTCAGATCTCCTTTCAGCGGTCGCTCTGCTGTCTTGCCTTTTGATGACAGTGAGAGATGTGGTTGTGCCACGTGACAGCGACAAAGTGCAACCTGCAGGACTTGAACTGTGTAAAATTTGGGGAACGCTGTGAAACACTTTTGCACCTCGCCTCTAACCAGATCTAACCTTTTCCTGCGCTATGGCCAGATGGCCCTGCAGCCCATGGAACAGATTTCACTTTGTGTGTGTGTCAAACTTTCTGCCTGAACAGCGGGGCCTTGTCAGTCAGATCAGGCAGCTGGGCTGCACCATGCGGCCGTCGTCATCATAACAAGAGGCTTTTTCCCTTTCAAACCACATGCTTGATGTTAGCAAGAGAGAACAAAGGCAGATGAAGGAGCACCAGAGAGAGTGAGAGAGAATGACAGAGATGGTGCATTTGATCTGTCTTTGCCACAGCGCTCCTCTCCGTCTTTCCCCGGTGTGGGTGAGAGATAGGGGGAAGATGCAATGCTGCACCACAGGTTTCCAGCAGCAAAGCAGAGCTCAAGCAGAGATTCCTCATTAGGCTTGAAAAGGTGGGAACCACGACGACGAGCTTGGTGCATGTGGCAAGGATCAGAGTCAAGGATGAGCTACCACAAAAATGATAACCTCATCCAAAAAAACAAGGGCACCGCTTTCTAGAAATGATGCTAAACATAGAAGTGTTTCATTATGGCTTTGATGTTCTCCACTTGGGGCTGCAATCAATCCCTGTGTTACAGTGTAACGATCCATCCCTCCTGTACAGCCAAATTCACGACAAGGGCAAGCGACCACTTAGAATATATGTACAATGGGATTTTTAGCCACAGACCCGGCGTGTCTCTGAGGACGATAACGTAAGCCTGTGGATTCACTGGATGGTCCGCCACTTTGGATGCCGACAGATCACTGGATGAAACAAATGTCCATGTGGATCCAGTCTTAAAGGGACAGTTCATTCCACCAAAAAAACCCCAACAAATTTGATCTGGCCTACAGCGCTCTTCATTTACCTGGCTAGGTTGGGAGGTATTGGTTGTAGAGATCTCTGCAGAAATCATGCACACACCCTGCGAAGAGCATCAATGAGTAACTGTTTTATTTCTACTGAACTACAACAATAAACCTTATCACTGTGCAGGAATAAGTGCCTTTTAATAAAGAGACACTATTGCAGCATTTTTTATGTATTAGGAAAGTGCCATCTGGTTCCACTGTAGATAAAAGAAGGCTAGATGCTAGATCCAGATGCATTAACAGCACTGCTGCCCAGAGGAAAATGTGTACAGTTGATGTACAGTTTGATGTGAACGGTGTCTTTTTTTTGGCTTTTCGGGATTTTTTAAAGTTTCTCATGGTCCCTAGGGTTTATATCCTAGTGACTTTAGTTAACCCTGCCAAGCACCACCACACACACATATCAAACAATTATTTATATATTTTAAGAACATACTTGATGGACACAGACATTTGCAGAGGCAGGGAAGTTATCCTGCTGACTCCCTCTGATATTCAGAGTGAAGTATTCTGACAGCTACTGGATGGATTGCCATTAAATTTGGTACAAACATTCAATGTCCTGATGAATCCTAATGACCTTGAGCTCCACAAGGAGGTCATCTTCATATGTTCTTAAAACGATCTCACCATCTTCTGGTCCCCAGAGACTAAATCCCACTATGGAAATATAAAATATATTTCAGTCCAAGCAGAGACACAATCGCCCATCTCAGGCCAAGCACCAATAAGCAACTGTGCGATTTTGACACTCAGGAACTTGAATCATCTTAGAGTCACAGCTACAGCAGCTTGTCACTTGGTCATTTCTGGACAGCATTTCAAGCACTGTCATCGTTTTAAAACACTGCATGTCAGAACAAGGCTTTTCCTGCTTCTAAAAGAATATCCTCATCTACAAGGTCCTCAAGCACCTGTTGTTGTGATTTAGTGCTATATAAATAAAGCTGAATTGAGCTGAATACACATGTTCACCCTTCAAACTCCCAACAAGTTTGTCATGTTGTCATAAAATTAAATAGTGTTTTCCAACCTTTGGTAAAAGCTAAACTTCATATGTCTCCTGATTGGTTACATCTGTTCAAAGTTACTAATGCACTTAAGCCTAAATCCAAACATTAATTTGGGAAATGAAACCCCAGCATTCAAGCCAGATCGAGCTGAAGCTACTGAATCATAACCAACAAGGGCAGATGCTACGCACGACTGTCTCTGAAACTCATTATCAATATTAATTCTCTTCATCTGATCAAACAAGCTCAGCCAGATACAACATAGATGCTATCAGGGCTCGGCCCATCTGTGGCTCTATGTTTTGTGTGGTTGTAATCTGGAAACCATGGTTGCCAGGTCCCTCAATAAGCTTTGTTTTTTTTTAAACCAGCACTTTCTAAATAGTTATTTCCTCTTCTGTGCAACCAAAGAGTGAGATGATGCTGTTACCTTTACTGCATCAGCTTATAGAAATGTCTTTATGTAAAGGATAATCACGAAATCAGACTCAAGACTTGAGAAAATTCAACATACACTTGATTATAATGCATGTGCATGTACTGAACATATTATTTATTTATTTTTTAAATAAGAAATTCCTTCTTTTTTTCATCCTATAAATCTTTGTCTTTCTGCCCCTGAAATGCCACAATTTGGTATGAATATTAACCGCTTTGTATCAGTTTATTCATTATCTTCCACTTAACCATCCAGTTAACCTGACATACATGTCCTTGGACTGTGGACAGGTAGCGGGAGAACATGCACCGTCTCATTTTGTATCCAGTTATTAGTAATTACTGATGAAGAGAAGGAAGAGGGCAGGTGAAAGTTGACAAAACAAAACTGCAGTCTGTGGTGATTTTACAGTTCAGCGATGGTCATGGAGAATTGTTTCTCTCCTGTCATTTAAATTACCCTATGTGGTGAGCAGAGAGGTATAAGCAGCAACAAATAATGAATAAACAGCAGCAGAGTGTGCCTGATAAAAAAAACGAAAGCCTAAGTCTTGCAAATGTGGGTTAGCATCTGCCACAATCTAAAACCTTTCTATATAATAATTCACATCACAGCTTAATTACATTAATTACGCTTATTCATTTGGTTAGATTACAGTAATAAACCTCAGAAGAAAACTTTACATGCAATTATGTCGCATTTTCAGAGTCTTAATGCCTCAAAAAGACCTTTGTGGTGTTTGACAGATATTTTATGGCACTTCTGTTTCACCTTACAGCTCACAGACGAGTTAACATGCTCTTCCTGAATTAGTCTTTAAAATATGCACAGGGCAGAGGAGATCACAGGGAGCAAGAGAAAAAAGAAATAAATAAAAGGTTCACGGTGACAACAGATGGAGCGCGCCTAAGTCGTCTCGGTATAAATCCCCTCTGATTAACCTCCACGCTGGAGATAAAAGCAGCGATATGCCTAAAACGACTTAATAATGTCAGGCACAGTGTAAAACACACACCAGCGGCTTTATACATTATGCACCAAAGGCCAGCAGAGGGACTCCTGTGAAAAGATAACATGACCCACCCCCGAGAGAGATGGAGAGAAGGGTGGAGAGAGAGAGGAAAAGATTCTGTATGGAGACGGAGGAGGAAATGAGAGGGTCAGCCATGAGGATTTAACAAGAGTCTATCATCTACAGTACATTGTTGACTAAGGGAGGATGGAGGAGGAGGAAGCCACTCCAGAGGCCCCCGAGGGCTGTTCACACAACTCCCATTAATTTGCCCATGATTTAACAGAGAGACGGAGAGAGAGACGGAGAGAGAGCGACCTCTTTGCTCCAAGTTTTATATGTGTGTAGTAACGAATAACGGAAGCAGCAGTGGACAGTCTACTGCCCCAGAGACACTTTGCAGTCACAATCTCAATTAAGCGCTTACCAATTGCAACTGTCACTTAAAAAAATCAATAGTTATTAATCCTGAGGGACTTCATGTGTAAGAGACTTCTGGGTTAATTGCTGCTGTGTTTCGACTGAGAGAATGAATCAGAAAGATCTGTACAACAACTAGGGCTAAATGTTGGGAGCTAAAATTACAGGATTCCTTTCCTAGCATTGAAAAGCTTTTAACGTATTCAAATAAGACGTCATATTCCACAATACGGATACTTCCATTATTAAACCTACATGTAGTACGCGATACATTTAATTCACGTAATGTGTGAAGTTTGACACAGTCCCATTACCTCAAATCCCCAGAAAAAACGATCCAACATTAGACTTTTGCACAAACCACTGCATTATGTGACCATTTATAAACTTTTATACTAAAGATGCAAATTTTTTTTTACACATAAACACCAAACAACATCCACAATGTCAGTACTTGATGAAAACCTGGTGCTGTTAGCTAGCTTGCTAGCATCGACCTTTCCATACTCTTTTGCTAGCTGAAGCTTATTTGTGCTCTTTCCTCTTCTGATACTAGCCAAGAGGCTGACCACTGAGGGTGAAAAAATTACTCTCTTCCACGTTTAACTGTGGACTAAAATGCACAAACTATAGGAAGTATATTTACAGAACAATGCCGTTTGAGGCGCTGGTTACACACCACAGGTGACGTAATGCTATAAAGCTAAGCTAGACTATGTTGCTGTTCCTGTTGGGAAAAGTATTCAAATTTCATCTGTATCAAGTCTTCAGCTCTTACTTTGTTTTCAGAACTGAAGTGACGTCGACTCAGAGCACCAGGAGGAAAACTTTATACTCAACTTTGTTGGGGGAAGTGTCAAGTGGCGACGTGGCGACTCCAGACCTTTGAATGTCACTGAAATTCAGAGACTTCAGGTGATGATGGGAGCAATACCCACTGGCAAATTTTGCTGAAAAATTGAGTTTAGCAGTTAAAGCAACTAAGTGGTAAATACATTTGAGGGTTACCTTGGCAATCATATGCTGGAATGTCTGCTAACAATCAGACATCAGCAACAATGCAGTTCGAAAATATACATGCAGACGGCGGAGCCACGTGATGGTTTTACCGTCACTGCTGCTAAAATGCGTAAAAGTGTGGCTATTTTAAATATAAGAGAAAGAGAGAACTTTAAGAAATTAATACAGCCACTACAGTGACCATCAAAACGATGAAAAAATATTGCCGTAAACAGTTTATTTTGTAACGCGAAACGATAGCGTATAATATGAAACGATAGATGTTTTCATATCGTCATCCGATATATCGTCATATCGAACAGCCCTACCTCTTAATGCTCCCTGATGCTGTTTGTATCTACAACCTATTTTTTGTTAAATTTAAGGGACAATACAGATTTATTTCAGTCTAGCATATTTCACTGATGCACCTTTGTTTGGCTCTAAGTGCCAATCAGTGCAGAAGCTCAATGCAGCTCTTCAGCTAAGGAAAAAGCAAATCACAGCCTCAGACACATAACAAACTAGCATGGATATTTATGTCAGCTGACCTGCTGCAGGGTGATTATGTCAAATGCAACAAATACACCTGGCTGGAAACCTGGAGGGAGATCCTTGATGAAGTCAGCAAAAATGGCCGTTCTCTTCATGCCTTTGTGAATCAGCATTTAGACAAATGTGGATTAAAAACCAGGCTGAGGAGCAGTGCAGGCTTCACTCTCTGTTAATATGACCTTCGCCCACTAGGAGCATCTCTGAAGCCACATATCTGATAGAAGAAAATAATCACAGCAAAATAATATTCACCTGCTGTGGTCAGAGATGGACTCTATCGTAACAGAGGTGTGGGACACTGACTTTTTTAATAAAAGTCATATATTGATATGACGTGTCAGCTCACGGATTTATCAGTCCAACTCTATTCTCCATCTCCCAACAGAGCTTTTCTGTCTGGAATCAGTAATATTTTATGCCAGACAGAGCGAAGCCACAGAAATAATAAATCCAGGAAAACTGTTTGCTTTTTCGACAGGTGGAGAGACTGCAGCAACGGCGTTAAAACGTTTCAGAGGGAAGGGAGACTCTAGAATTGGCTTTCATGTCTTAAAAGAGTGGAATGGCTCCTCTGAAGCACTGCGATGGCTCCCTCCAAAGGGTGGCCGATTGTCTCGGCCTCAGCCCAGACGCGGCGGCCGCGCCTCCATCTCTGCTGCTCTTGAAGATACCGCTGTGGCTTTTTTTGGTGGTCTCGACCCTGGCAATCAGCGACACTTCAAACCTCAGCGCCACCCTTTGAACGGTGCCCGTGAACATCTGTTGCCAAGCGCCGCTTTTCCTCTTGGCTTGGAGATTAGAGGCGAAGACGAGGGGAAACACTGGTGCTTTCAGAGGCTTGTCTGTCCCCCCTGTCAAGCAATGTCTAACATAATGTTCTGTCAAGGGTACAATGTGCTGCTAATAGCAATACAAAACTTACTAATTTACATAAATACAACAACATGCTGACTCGAGTGACGAAAAACATCACGTGCTTCGGCGCAGCAACGCTGAACCATTGAATGGAGTGTAGCAGGGCACGCACTGGAAATAAATATCAGCTCCCTTTGTCTGCCTTTGTTTGTGTCTGAAGCAGAACAAGTTTGATGACTGAGAGCAAGACTGTTTAACTTATGCAGCTGTATTTTCTTTTGCATTGTGGCGAGTCCATTTGCTTCTGAAGGAGTCATTTATCCAGAGGCCTTCCCTCTGCTGGTGATGACTAAGTGTGGACCAGACTCTGCATCATGGCTGTGGGTGCTGCTGTGGCCAAAAGGGCCCTAGAGCCAGCCATACATCATCAGATATTGATACGCTTCCACCACAGCGCCACGGCTGACATTTGATTCATAGCTCTGGGTGCTCTTTCTGAATCCCTAACAGTCAACAAGGGATCATGGGTAAATGTCAGTGTTGTGTTGGTTTGGGGCGCCTCACTGACATGAGGGAAATTGGTAAAAAATAATGGAACTGGTTAGGACAGGTAACTTTGTCTTGACTTAATGGGCCTTGTGTGTGGCTAGAATTTCATGACAGCAAAAATGGAAAAATAAGTTAATAATGGTGCATGACTCTGCAAATTCTGGACTGTAATGCTTTACTTATTTTACAACTACTTGATATTTATTTTTGCATTAGCCTGCAGACGCCCACATATCAGCACAACCGTTTCTAACAAGGATGACATACTCAATATCTTTCTGTAAAAATATTTAGATATTGCACAAAGCTGAGGAAAGTGGGTGAAAAAATGACGCCTACTGCATCTCCTCTATACTACAACCCTCTCAATCTGTCCATGTGTTATCTTCAAGTTCTGGCTGTTTAGTAAGGATCAACATACACTCATCTTGAGCTTCACTCTGGGTCTGTGGGGTCTTTTAGCAGCTTTGCGTCACGATGTGGTCTTTGAAAGTACTTAAAGAGATTTGATAGTGTTCTCGCAACATTTGCTGACTTTGCGCTGTACTTTAAGTTTGTAACTGGTAAATCTCCACTTCTTATAAATGGTAAACTATTTTTTTGTCTGAGGTCAAATAACAGTTTGTCCTCGTTAGTTCATCTGGTTTTTAAAATGAAGTATTTGAAAAATACTTCATTTTCTGAGTGATGGGTTACACTGTAACACTGATGGAAATACAGCATGGTTGATTATGACTGTGGCAGAAACTATGGGTTCAAGAGTTGGTGTGAATCCCTGCGTGAGGTTGAGGAAAGAACGCTTTTATAATAAACACTAACCTTTTGATCGAATTTGGTACGTCAAGGTTTCACTTTGTGCATTGGTACTGAAAGTAGCAATTACAACAAATTGTAACATACAGTGTTTCTGAAAAGAGAATACTGGGGTTTTGATGTTTTGTGTTAGTCTAGTTTGCCTCTGAGCACGAACAACTGGGAGGAGGGGGCGATCGTGGCTCAAGAGTTGGGAGTTCGCCTTGTAATCGGAAGGTTGCCGGTTCGAGCCCCGGCTTGGACAGCCTTGGTCGTTGTGTCCTTGGGCAAGACACTTCACCCGTTGCCTACTGGTGGTGGTCAGAGGGCCCGGTGGCGCCAGTGTCCGGCAGCCTCGCCTCTGTCAGTGCGCCCCAGGGTGGCTGTGGCTACAATGTACATATCCAGTCATCCACCCATTCACACACACATTCACACACTGGTGCCAGATAAAAGCAAATGTTGGTCTAAAACATTGATCAAGATTGTGACTGACACAAAATAAATACATAAACCATTGAAAACCTTTGAGACTGTCCTTAGATCCGAGCTGGTCAGTTTCCCTCTGAATGCAGGGTTGTGCACGGCGACCCTGTGCGCTGTCTGGTGCATTGTGTGAGAGCACATCAAACAAAAATTCACTGATTGTCCGTTTCAGCAGGGACTGAACCATTCCTCTGTGGAGGACCTACTTTCAGCAGACTGAATGCATGTATGTCAAACAGAGCTGTTCAGCTGACATTTCAGAGATGTGAGGTTTTCACCCAGCAGTGATACAGTATGTTTATCCTCGAGACAGTGGCTATATGTTTACACCTGCCCTTTGGAGAAAACAGCGCTGCTCTTTTCTGCACTGATGAATGTGGGTTCTAACAAACATCCTCTGACAGAAGAGGCTTAAACAGTGCATGATCCTTCTCACCGCCAAGCGCTACGTTCGCGCACACACACATACACAGAGCTGGGGCGACACAATATAATATGCACTTCACTGCCTGCGGATGAAATGAATGCAAATAACCGCATGAGAAAGCCTTTTGAGCGTGCCAGAGAAATCAGTCTGTGGCCCCTGCTCTTTTAACATTTACTAAAAATCCATCAGGTGGCGTTTGCAGAGTAAGCAGAACACCAGATAGACTGTAACAAATGCACATGCTCTCTTTTGTCACCTTTTCTTTCCTTTCCACCAGACCTTTCAAGTGCACGCACACACACACAGACACACACGAGTCGTGTGCATACACAGCGTTCATAAGCTCCTGCAGAAGGCCAACAGAGAGAGCGGGAAAGGCATGACAATAGACTGAAAGGAGAGTCAATATCGAACTGAGGAGGAAAAAAAAACAGCAAAGAACATTGAAGTGCTATACCTATTGTGTGTGTTTTACTTTTAAGCCTATGCTTCCTTTTGAAAGTGTTAAATTACACACTACCGCTCTGAACTCTGATGCATTAGACACTCTTTCTAATGAATGCGTGTCAAGCTTCCAGATGCTGCACAGGAGAGTTAACAAGCTATTTTCTTTATTCCTCGATTTAAATGCTCTTTGTCCTCCCTGCAGCTTATGCAACTTGTGTTGTTGATGTGTAAAGGAGTCAAGGTGAAGCTTGAGCATGAAAAGAAATGGAGTCAAATGAGCGTTTCACCTTTAGACGGCGAGATCACCGTTTCTCTACCTTCACAAAACGTAAAAGCTTCAAGCTCATAACCGGCGGTTATGTTAACAGTACTGAGAGAAAGCACCGAATGTCAGCTATGCTGGAGAGTCGGGCTCTTTGTGGGAAGTAGCTGCCACATCTAAACAAGCCAAAGCTGTAACTGTGTTTCTATAAAGTGGTTCAGAGGAGACGGTGCTTGGGGTTGTTGTAAGGGAAGCAAACGAGAAAGAAGGTGGGAGAAACGAGTAAGGGGTGCAGAGGATGTATAGTGCATATATACGTGTCCCTGGATGACAGCAAAGCAATAGTGGGGGAAAATGTAAAATGTCTATTAAAAGTTAGAGGAAATATAACACAGTGGAGGGCATCACTGAAACACAAAAAAAGAGAAACATTTTAATTTTTTGAAGGTATTTTTCATTTTTTTTATGCCCATATTGGTTAAATTATCACATTAGAATATATTTAACAGTCAGAATGAGCTTTTCTCAGATAAACAAGTCATTTTGCTGTGTTGGTCTCTGTTTCAATTCTCTGACATGTATTTATTACTACAACATAACATAATGAGATGTGCCGGGTGGCTCTTGTGCTGTGTTTCTAACCAAGTGCAGTAGCTTTACTATTTCTTAGGAAAAACAGATTTCTATTTCTATGTTGTAGCATGTGACAACTTTATTAATAACGTTGCTTCTTTTTAAACTCTACAGTGAAAGGCTCTGAGCACTGCTAAAACATTAGCCTACACTATATTTTAAATAAATAAATAGTTTTCTTTTTATTTACATACAGGGGTGCACATAAGTGGTCCACAGGTGCGCATTCGCTGTCAAAATAAAAGACGCGCACCAGATAAGAAGTTGCAATGCGTGTTTGCGTACATACGATTCTCTGGAGGAGGACAGACATTTGTTTAGAGCTCTTAAAGATGTTGAAGAAGAAAGCTCCTGTAAGCAGTTACTTTGGTGTTCCTCCACCTCCAAAGAAATGTCAGAAGGAGTCCGAACCACAAAAGAAGCACGTATTCTCAGAAAAGTGGTTGCAGGAGGTGAGCTGGCTTCAAACAAATGGTGCAGAATATGCCATGAAAATCCACAGGGCCACAGTGGTACAAGCTCTGTCACCCTTAGTTCTCATCTTAGTTTGTTTCATAACAAGTAAGCCCTGCTCAGATGACCTCAGGGACCTGCTAGGGACAATGGGCTGTAGCATACCAGAGATGTAGGCTGGTGCCAGTCCATGCAAAGCTCTATAAGTCAAGACCAGGATCTTAAAATGGACTGAATTCAATAGGAAGCCAGTGTAGCTGAGATAGCAACGGTGTAACACATATTATTTTATTTGGAACAATGTGTAGGAGTGTTCAAGCACAAGCAAAATTCTATGCTAAAATCCACCCAGTCCTTCATATTATTTCCCTTTTATCCATTTTTCTCCCTTTGTGTCGGTGCTTTTACTGTTTTTAACAAGTTCGCTGTTATAGCCTGTCTGGTGTACGGCTACCAGCAAGATTCTGCCGGGCAAGCAAGGCGATCATTGCTTCTCCAGTGAAATAAATATCGACATCAATATAAACTAAAATTAAACCGATCCCTCTCTTTGTATTTCAGTGTTGTTATGTCACTGAAGCTTTTCTTAGTGCCTGTTGCGCTATTCTTCAAATTACTGCCATCTTGTGGCCACAGCTGGCTATTGTTTCTTGAAGCTTGCCTCTGAATCCACTGCCGTCTGTAGCGTCTCTCAGTTTCACGGACGAGTCCATGTCCTGTTAGCAATGGCTTGAGCTGGACAAGTTAAGAGGTCGGCAGCCTTTTTTCTTTCTTTTCTTTTTTAATGCATAGGCCCATTGTTCTGAGCTCATTACAAATATATATTTGAAGCGATCTCCACAGGACAGCCACACTACAGACTTATGCTACTAAATATGATGCATTACTGTAGATCTAACAGAATTTAATATTTCAAATGATCTCAGCCTTAAATATCTGTATTAATTCTGACCCATATAACATTTTTCTGCACAATAACGCCTCTTGGCATATAGTAGCTGGCAGAGACTCCATCTGCAACCCTGATAACGATAAACGGAAGAGGATGGATGGTGTAGTGGGTTTTTTTCATATTGTGGTATTACTACTTTTTCTTAAAGGGTTCTAAAAAATGTGTCCAGAACTCATCATTGATGATAAAAAGAGAAGTAATAATATTTTACAATTCTTAAAGCAGGAGGGAGTGCAGAAAAGTGATAATAAAGGTGATAAAGCAAGATGCAGGAAGCTGTCAGCATGCAAGTCTCTTCAAGCATGTGAGCTGAGGTGAATCATTCTCAAAAAGAAGGATGTCACATCATATGGCACCACTGCTTTAAGCTAAGCCATTTTTTTGTTTATCGCTTTTGTGCTAAAAGCTCTCCGAGTCAAACCATATGCGTCTGCCGGCAACCGTGGCGTTTCATTTCTCCATCAGCAGGAGTGGTGCGTGTTCATCATCCTGCAATAGAGGCCCTGAAATACAGCCAGGATGCAGAGACAAGAGACAGGGCAACGAGAATGGATTTGTTATGTACCTGCTGACGTACTACCAGGTGCTAAAGGGTAGGAAAGTATTAAAAGTCAGATTGTGCGCTTTCTTAAAGTTTTATGCAACTTGAGGACAAGTATGCGAGTGCTATTAGTTTTTCATCCTTTTTTAGCCAATGTGATGGATAAGTGCAGCAAAGTCAAAGTTTTTCTCAGACTAAAAGCTTTAAACTTTCCCTTTCAGCTCCTGACAATAGTATATGATAACTATTCATGCTGTGAGCCATGGATTTTGTTTCTGTATAACGCAATCTGTCAAAGCTTTATCACTCTACTGTGCAGCCAATCGAATGGCTGATCAGCCCATCTAGCCAGAAGACTTTGTTCGAAAGTTCACACCGCTGAGATATGTTGAAGCTGTACAATCCACCTCTGTGATAGTGCGAATGATTGGTACAAATGTTGTAAGGGCATGATTTGCTCTAGCCTCCAGAATGGCTCGTATTTGATCTGCTAAGTGCTTTACGGGGAGATGAATCGGGCAAAGATGTTATGACTCACGGCAACCCTGTCTGTCATCTGTATGCAGAGTTCAGCGCTTCCTGTATCGGAGGGGAGGAAGTGCCATCAAAGGTCGCCCCCGAAACATCCCTCTGTGACAATGACAATGGAAGCTGGTATTAACAGGCCGCCTCACAAATTTAGAGGTGACGTCTGTGACTCGAATCAGCAGTTCAGCATTTCTAAAAGCAATTGTTATGAAAAAAGGGAGGAAGAAAAGAGCCATTTGATGATAGCAGAGAAAGTATGAAGTTCAGTAAGAGTTCAGCCGCCTTTATTTTGCGTATTCATACTTTGCTAATCTGGCAGGGCTCAGCTATCGCAAAGGGGCAGAAAGAAATGCTGCTATATGGAGTGAATAATGCTTCACCTTTCCCCCTGCAATTTCACACGCGCACACATGCACACCTGGTTACATTTAAAATATCCACACATTCTAACACGGGGCTGTGCAACCCATCACGTAAACATTACGAGGAACATATATGACCTCTGTGTTTCCTCTTATTGCCCAGGGGGATAACATAAAAATACATGAAGATGGAGCAGGGGCTCCATCCATAACTCAGTGGACAGTGGTTCCAGGCACAGCGCAGGCCTTAACTAGCTGGCTGTTGTATACTCGTGGGCAGACAGGCTGAAATATGAGGTCTGAGGACATGAGGTCTTCCCAGAATGCTAAACTCTTTCTTTCTCCCCCCCCATCTCTCACCCACTCTCTCCCTTTCTCCCCCCACTGTGCCCTGCAACCAATCTGACGCCTAATTAATCCTGAAGGTCTTTTGTTCCGCTGAGGTTTTTCTCTCTTTCCCCCCACTGCACTCCATCCATTCTCACCTCCCACACCCCCACTGCCTCCCTCTCATCCTTTCCCCCTGCCAGCTCGGTTTTTACCCCTCCTTCACCACATACACGCATTGTCATACCTCATTCCAGCCTCTCCTATTTTGTCTTCCCCATGAGAGGCACATTACAGTCCCAAAGAGCAGGGCACAGGTAACAGATGTTTTGCTTTTGCTCCCTCCCCGCACACACTTTTATTCAAGAAAAACAAATGCATGACTCTTTCTACACTTTTTCACAGTATTCTACTAATTATGCTCTTCCCAAACTCTTTTATGGTCTTATTTATTAATTATGAAGGTGTAGCAGCAGACTAATACTAATGCAAAGTTATATGTTTACAATAGTAATCGAAATGGTTGGGGACTTCTGGAAATGATGATCAAAACATTGACCAGAACCACTCGAGCTGTTTTACCATCTTTATGCTAAGATAATCTAACTGACTCCTACCTTTGGTCTTATATGTTGCATAAAATCATAAGCAAATAGTCATAATAATGAACCATTTAGGATTAAGCGAGAGAATGACGACATGTGAACATGTAAATACAATGGACAGCATAAAAGATGGTCGCTGCCACCAGTACCTTGTTTTGTGGGAACCAAAAGTGGACAAGGTGGATTGGACAGTTATCATATGGTCAGGAAGTTGCGTCCATAAACTGCACAGGTATGGTACACAGGCACAGAAATCAACCGCTGTTTGCCAACTGATTAATGAAACGCTAGAATTTCACTCACTGAAACTGGATTACAGCCTTCTTGGATGGTCTGTACCGCACAGCGAGCTATAACACATGTCAGATAATTCATTTAAAAATGCTCTGAAAGGCACCAACAGCCCAAACACAGTGGAGTCTGGTTTATTAACTCAGGGTCTGACAGAAGCCAGAACACCTGTCAAACAAATCAGCCAAATACAAAGTCCAGGATAAACACTTTTTTTTAAAGGTTGTTATTAAGAGGAAAACTGTGCATAGAGGCCAAAACCACTTTGTACCTGTTGCATAGATGCTTTGTAAAGCTGTAAAGTTGGGTTTTTTAAAATGGGAGTGCATGTGGATTGACTCACCTTTGACAGCAGCCTCAAGTGGCCACTAGAGGAACTGCAATGTTTGGCACTTGTGCTTTGGCTTCATCATTGGCCCTGGAGGTTGCAGTTTGGCGAATAGTGTGTTTATTATTATTATATTGCTGTTTAATTACATTTTCATTACACTTTATCGTTGAGTCGAAGCATTCAAAATCTATTGCACAGCTGAGCATGTTAACATAACAGGAGGTGCATCCACCGTAAACTCAAGCAGACCACGGCAACAGCATGAGTAAACTATGGAACAGAGTTTGGAAAACCACTCGGGAAAACATCTACGGAGATTTAGAAGGCCCAGAGGGTCCCAGTGACCATCCAGGCGTGTGAGTAGTCGACGAGGGACAATCACTGTCAAGGGATGTCTGTCATTTTCTGCAGCAACAATATTTTGGACATTTTGTTTTGGTCCCAGGGCTGATTCTATTATTTGAACAAACACACACATGTCACACTCAAGACTATTTTCTAGACAATATCTAGATTATTATGGTGCAGAAGGTAAGCTGATATGATGTTAAAAACTATGACACACATAGCTGCAAATAGATTATAGTAACGGGTTAATAGCTCTGTGAAAAAAAACAGCTCCCTGCGTTTTTCCGATTATATTTTTTTCCTCTTGTTCAATTCTCTATTTGTGTCAGACTGACAGATATTGTAGCATGTACTACAGATTATTAAAGTTTAACGGCGGTTTCTCCCACATGTGCTGGATCCTGCATCCCACAGTCTGTCTGAACTTCCCTTCCAGTTCGAGCTGCTTTTTTCTCTTCTTTATATTCAAATAATAAAAATACATTCAAATTGACATTATTCCAGGACAATTATTCCAGGATGATCCTGTACCAACGAATAATCAGTTGCTTGTTTGTCTGTAAGTAACTGTTTCCCTAGAGCTCACTATCACATGACAGTCCAAACCTCAAACTTTAAGAAGAAAAAAAAGAAAGAAAACTGACACATTTTAAATGTTTTTTTAATGATTTACACATGAAAAAATAAACGTAACAATTTTACAGCAGCAGCTACACTCTGCTCCTATACGTTTAGGTAGTTTAACATGGAATAAAGCATAATATTTTAGAAACTGTGCATTTTATTTGCAAAATCAGTAACGTTCTCACATAAATGTGGTGCAACATTTTTCCCAGCAGAAAGTAAAAATAGATCACAGACAAATTGGACTATAAGAAGTGTCAAGTCTCTTATACGAACGAGGTGTTTGTGCTCTACAACAATGATTCATTGCTTTTTCCCTCCCTCTCCTCATTCACTCCTCTAGCTTGCTCGACCATCACGGCTCTTTGAGTCATGAAGGAAGGGTCAAGTCTGAACACTGTATTTACAGCAGCAGTTTAGCAGTTCTTCCACTGCTTAGCTTTACCCTGAGAATGAGCTGAGAGCAAGCGCCTCAGAAAAAACAACAACAGCTGTTCTCGAGTCCCCGTGTTCACAACAATGTATTTGCAGTGTTATTGTTCGCCATCTTGTTTTCGAGAAACAACTAATAAAGTAAGTGCACAAGTGGGTACTGAGTAAGACAAAGATGTCCTGGTGATTTCTGCAATACACATGTTAGAAATAGTAGTGATGTTTGTAACCAATCAGAAACATCCTCGCTACACAGTCTCTGGGTCTTAAAATAATGAGCGCACCGTCCCAGCTAAACCTGCTAATGCACAGTCACTCTGATTATGGCCGAGGCCCGAGGACGTGGAAGTTAGTATACTGTAGATTATTAGATGTCACACATCACCATCCACGCCAGCTCAGATTGACACGAATCACTCAGTGTCGGGGAGTTTTTACACGATCCTTTGATGCTGCATCTGTTGATCTCCTCACTGTACGTTACCCCACTGGCTTCATGAGAAATTACATCTCCCAGCCACGATGCATGCTAATGTTGGCCGTTCACGTGTCGCCGTTCAGCGCGTATGACAGAACGGTCCACTGCTCCAAGCTGGAAGGTCATTTAAAGGCCAGACATACAGACCCCTCACCTCCTCCCTCCTCTACCCGTCTCCCCCTGCCTGAGAACCAGAGATAAACCTACACATGCCAGCCACACAGGACCAATAGTCGTGATTTATCAGAAGCCATTTGCTACCTGAACGCCTATGAAATTGTAATGAACTTGATTATGCTTTTAATGAAGTGTGAGAGGTTCCTCAGAAATGATTATAGCTGTGCTCTGGCTCACAGCTATGGGCTGTGCAGGGAAAAGGAGGAGGGAGAATGGAGGAAAGCGAGGACTGGAGGATTGTCACAAAGAATGAAGACTTGGTAGCAGCGACTCAGGATACTGTAGGGCAAGCGGAGGTGCACACAGCAGCGCCACGCTTCTTTGGAATAGATTACAGGGGTGTTTTACTGTATGTGCGAGGTGACTTGACCCGACCAACCCCACTTCAATTCTTCCCTGCTAAGGGATTTTCCCTCAAAGCTGCATGCTGACGCGGTACATTAGATTGAACAGCCTGCAGCCTCATAGGTCATATTTTGCATACATATTAGGCAGATTGGGATGATTCTAACCTTTCCACGTACAGGGGCTCACAGTCAGATGGGGGAACATTATTGTTTGGTAATTTCACACACAAATCTCCACTCTCCCTTGCTGCTTTTTCTTTAAATACCAAATGATGAGCTAAGTGGTTGGTAAAAGGGCACGCAGACAGTCTAAAAGCAGAAAGCAGCTTTTTGCACTCATATGACAAATTGTAATGAGACACCTTGTGGAGGTGCATAGGGTCAGATCTGCTTTACAGCAGTTTAAGCTCAAATTTGGTTTAAAAAACAACAAGAACTACTGCTCCATGGAGTTCATGGCAATGTGCATAGTTTATGCCCTGACAGTATTATACTCAGGTTATTGCCATATGATCTACAGATGTAGAGTTTAAAAGAAATGATTTCTAATGATACATACAACAGAAATTAATGCTTTATGTGTGAGCAAAATAATAAGAGCAACAGAGACAAACAATACTTGATCCTCTGTAACCAGAACTCTTCATGAGGTGTCTTTAAAATGTGTTTTTAAAGACTTACAGTTATCTGTGAGGTTCTAGAAAACAGTAACAGTAACAGCATCTAGCAAGTTTTCTCTTCTATAAATGTTTCAGTAGAGTAGAATAGAAAAGGTTTTATTCTGTTGTCTGTGGAATTTCTGAGGTATCCCGTCCATGGTAGTCTAAGACAGTGTTTCCCAACCTTTTGGAGCCACGGCACATATTTCACATTAGAAAAATCACCAAACAAAAATGTCACAAAAACCACAATGATAATTTTTCCCTGCGCACCAGATATACAGGGAGTGCAGAATTATTAGGCAAGTTGTATTTTTGAGGAATAATTTTATTATTGAACAACAACCATGTTCTCAATGAACCCAAAAAACTCATTAATATTCAAGCTGAATGTTTTTGGAAGTAGTTTTTAGTTTGTTTTTAGTTTTAGCTATTTTAGGGGGATATCTGTGTGTGCAGGTGACTATTACTGTGCATAATTATTAGGCAACTTAACAAAAACAAATATATACCCATTTCAATTATTTATTTTTACCAGTGAAACCAATATAACATCTCCACATTCACAAATATACATTTCTGACATTCAAAAACAAAACAAAAACAAATCAGCGACCAATATAGCCACCTTTCTTTGCAAGGACACTCAAAAGCCTGCCATCCATGGATTCTGTCAGTGTTTTGATCTGTTCACCATCAACATTGTGTGCAGCAGCAACCACAGCCTCCCAGACACTGTTCAGAGAGGTGTACTGTTTTCCCTCCTTGTAAATCTCACATTTGATGATGGACCACAGGTTCTCAATGGGGTTCAGATCAGGTGAACAAGGAGGCCATGTCATTAGTTTTTCTTCTTTTATACCCTTTCTTGCCAGCCACGCTGTGGAGTACTTGGACGCGTGTGATGGAGCATTGTCCTGCATGAAAATCATGTTTTTCTTGAAGGATGCAGACTTCTTCCTGTACCACTGCTTGAAGAAGGTGGCTTCCAGAAACTGGCAGTAGGACTGGGAGTTGAGCTTGACTCCATCCTCAACCCGAAAAGGCCCCACAAGCTCATCTTTGATGATACCAGCCCAAACCAGTACTCCACCTCCACCTTGCTGGCGTCTGAGTCGGACTGGAGCTCTCTGCCCTTTACCAATCCAGCCACGGGCCCATCCATCTGGCCCATCAAGACTCACTCTCATTTCATCAGTCCATAAAACCTTAGAAAAACCAGTCTTGAGATATTTCTTGGCCCAGTCTTGACGTTTCAGCTTGTGTGTCTTGTTCAGTGGTGGTCGTCTTTCAGCCTTTCTTACCTTGGCCATGTCTCTGAGTATTGCACACCTTGTGCTTTTGGGCACTCCAGTGATGTTGCAGCTCTGAAATATGGCCAAACTGGTGGCAAGTGGCATGTTGGCAGCTGCACGCTTGACTTTTCTCAGTTCATGGGCAGTTATTTTGCACCTTGGTTTTTCCACACGCTTCTTGCGACCCTGTTGACTATTTTGAATGAAATGCTTGATTGTTCGATGATCACGCTTCAGAAGCTTTGCAATTTTGAGACTGCTGCATCCCTCTGCAAGATATCTCACTATTTTTGACTTTTCTGAGCATGTCAAGTCCTTCTTTTGACCCATTTTGCCAAAGGAAAGGACGTTGCCTAATAATTATGCACACCTGATGTAGGGTGTTGATGTCATTAGACCACACCCCTTCTCATTACAGAGATGCACATCACCTAATATGCTTAATTGGTAGTAGGCTTTCGAGCCTATACAGCTTGGAGTAAGACAACATGCATGAAGAGGATGATGTGGACAAAATACTCATTTGCCTAATAATTCTGCACTCCCTGTAGTGGAATAGACTCGGTTTGTCCCCAGTGTACCTTTTTTGCTTTCTTCTGACCACTACTCTTGCTAGGACCTTTACCTGGGTTAGACTCAGTACTCAGCTCAGACTGACTTCTTTTTTCTTTTCAGATATTTATCTGTAGCTATTACGTGTTGTCTCATAGCATGACTATTATGTAATTTCTTCTTCTGTTTTACTGGCAGTTGGCAACCCATTTAGTTAGAGCAGGTAGTTGTACTGCCCTCTAGTGGAAGAGAATGTAATTGTTCTGCTCGTTACTTACGCAGATCGCTGAGAGTGCTAATCAGGTCCAGATAATCTTCCACGGCACACCTGATCATTTCTCACGGCACACCTATGTGCCACGGGACAGTGGTTGGGAAACACTGGTCTACGTGACTGGACTCCTTTAAATTTAAGCTTCTTTCTATTCTGTAGTTTCTCGATGTTCAGAGATCAGTTTAAAACTTTCTTAAACTTTTATTTTGTAAAAAATGTCTCTACGTCAGTCTAATGATGGTGATTCTACGAGTACTGTGACTTTTTCGTCATATTATTTCAAATATCATCAGGATTTGCACATTTAATAAAATGGGTCTTTTGGCATCTGAATAGGCTTTTCGATTGCAGCCTCAAGACGTGCATAAAAGCAAATCCTTAGAGAAGTCTGAAGTTAACACACTCTTCATGTGCATGAAGATTGCGGTAATTTAGGCTTTTAATTATTTCTTTAAATTGTTGTTTTTCCCAGGTGGAATGATCATACAGGAAACATCTTTAACGACTTTAAAAAACAAGAATTTGGTCCACAAGTTTGAATCTATTTGGGATTTTCTTTAATCAAAGGTATACAACATACATATTATTCACATACATTTCACAACTCAGTGAAGATCTAAGAAGAGGAAGGTGTAGGGGGTGCATGTGTACTTTTAACCCTTTGTGAATTAGAGAAAATCCAAAGTAATATCAAACGTGTGCACAAAGTTGTTAAAGATGTTGTACAATCATTCCACCCTGGAAAAAGGAGATTTCAAGGAAATCAAAAAAACCCTAAACTAGCATGACATTCAAAGCCCACGATAGCTGCATGGTATCATGCATTCAGCTCTGACAATAGAGGTAAAACCTTAAAACTGCCTTATGAGCCATCACTACATGACAAAACTGTGTGCACAGAGTCACAGTGAGCACATAGTTTAAAGCTAAATTAGGAAACTCAGATGAATGTGACAGTTTGGGTACTAGCTTCATCATTTCTTCTATTTACTTCTCCTTTAAACCTCTATGACCTCTTTCGTTTTCTTGCTGGAGGTGGAAGAGTTAAAGATGCTAAGATTTTTTAATTTGGATCGACTTGGACGGACAGGATTAGAAATGAGTAAATCAGAGGGACAAGCTCAGGTTGAGCAGTTTGCAGACAAAGCTAGAGAGGCAACGATGAGATGGTTTGGACGTGTGGAGAGGACGGAAGATAGAAGGAAGCTAGGCTGAGGCAGCTGAAGCAGTGTGACGACTCCAAAAGGGAGCAGAAGTAGCAGCAAAACAAGAGAAGCATTGGATTAGATAGAAGCAGTCCATTTGTTATTTTTACCACATTTTGAAATAGCTGCAACTAACGTGATATGGACAATAGTCCAATATATCAGCAAAATATTGGTATTGCCTTCGTCCGGCCATCGTCCTGTTGAAAACTCACTCATCTGTTTTTCTGCACTGGCTAAATATCATCATAAAGATCATATATGAGTTATTTTTATGATAAAATAATGTTTGCTTGTCTTTAAAGTACAGCAAAAATAAAATCACCAAAAACTCGAATAAACAAATGACATTAAGCTGGTATTTTTCACCCTTTGTCTGAGCCTTCATACTGCAGATTAGCTCATTTTGATAAACTTAAACGAAAACATTTGCTGGACGACGCCTGATGACGCTTGTACACTTTCTCGAATAAACACCCTGCAACTGTGAAAGACATCTAATCTGAATCAGTAGGTAGTGATAAATGCAGATGTTTTATCAGGCTGTTTGCACTGTGCCACTTGTGGCGATAATCACAGAGCGAGTACAGTCTGCTGCTGTGGCTGTCACTACGCTGTCCACATGCTGAGGCAGTAACACTATCTGCAAGGTCCCCAAAGCTGTTAATCAACTCCTCTCTAATGTGTTGTTCACACCTTCTCCCTCTCCCCCCCCTCCTCTCTGCACAAATCGGTGGATTTCTATCTTAGACGGGGTGTTTGGCCGGGCGATCGCTGTCGCTAATTTGTTGTGGCAATATTAATTAATGATCAGCCTGTCACAGCTGTTTATATTGAGACAGATTAGAAGTGGGAGAGATTAGACAAAGAAAACAATCTGCAAGAGGCTCAACGGCTGACAGGGGTCACCTTCACGTGTCTGAAATCATATTCAATTTGCCGTGGGGGAGGCGGGGAAATGACTCCACTTGACCAGTCTGTATCCTTCCCTATCTGTGGTGCTCCACACTTACAGATAACTAAATCAAATCAAGCTGAAAGCAAGAAAATAAAAGACAAACTGCAGTCACATTTGATCTCGGCTAATGCGACGAGCAATTAAAATATCCTGTTACGCTATTTGCAGTCAAAAGAGAGAAGAACTTAATTTTTGAAAAGCTGCAGGCTTTTCATGCCTCAGCTCATCCATTAACCCAAATTTTCAGCCGCTCCTGCCACTAAACAGATTTCTCTATTCAAATGGAGCTTAATCCGAGGTGGCAGAGCGCAGCATCCTGACCACTGACCTCCCTACTGTCCTTCCCGTACGCGGACCTGCTGACTCCCAGCCTTCCCGCGGCTGCACACAAATCTTGAGCTCAGTTGACTTGGCAACACCGCAGTGCGTTGTGACGGCGAGTGGAGATTAAGTGGCCAATCAAGGCCTGAACAGTGGGGTAATCATTCCACTTGGTAAAATGGGTGTCAGAATTATTCTAGCACTTTCTCACTTCACTGTGCAGGCTGTAATAAGGCAAAGACATTTTCCTGTAACTCGAGCACGGCGGATAGGATTCAAGAACAACTTCCTGCTGATTGATTAATAATGAAGATGAACAATTATGTTCCTAGAAGCTGATGTAACCTTGAGTTCAGGGACTGTATAGAAAATCTATGAGGAGAGAAGAGAGTTCAGTGAAAAGACAACAAGTCTTATTTCTCTTGTTTCTTCATATTTCTCTTTTATTATTATTATTATTTATGGTTATGTTTAGGCTCCACCCTTTATAAAAACACACTCCCTAAAGATAACCAGAGCAACTGCTATTGTTACCACAGCACAACTGATTAATAAATATTGCTATTTGAATATAAAATGATGAGAAAACACTGCAGTGCACAAGCCCTTTTGTACAGGGTTATAGAAATCATATATTTCGCGACATTTTATTAAAAATATAGAGTCGGTTTAGTTACTTTCTGTTGCTTTTCTCACATGTTCGAAGGAAATGCCGTATGTTCTTCTGCAACCCTCTTGTGCAGCTCCTTAAATTGAGACAAGAAGGCTACTATGTTTAAATCCTTAAACTGTTAAGGTTACCCCCATTCCCTAAACTGCGACCGTGAATGTGCTGTTGAGCAAGGCGGCTAGCTCTCAACCCGAGCCTGCGATGGTACCGAGTCTCTGAGCGCTGAGTAAGAGGAGCGAAGCGAATATAAGGCGAGATATCTCGGCAGAATACATTCTCGTTTGATTTCCCTCGATAAATAAAGGTTAAATGAAGGAACGGAAAATGAAAGTCCTCGCTGGAAGATAAATAGCTCTTTAATGCCAAGCAGACAATGGCCCGATGCCTCATTTCTGCTGTGATTGTTAAAGTGAGTTCCCAGACATGTGAGTGTGGGAGGGATGGAGGACGGTGCAGGCTGTTACTGCAAGAGAATCTGTTGTATGTGGTTCTGCACTCAGATTCGTGCCTTGTCAGTCTCCCTCTTATATCCCTTAGTACATTTACGTGAAGACGGAAAGGTCTGAGAGGAATACAGAACCATGTGGTTCTGGTGCGTTTAAATATTTCATTTAGACGCATTCTGGAGTTACCAGCTCAGTCCAGCTCGAAGGCCTTCTGCAAGCCCTCACTCATTTGTTCCACTCTTTTGAATTAATACAGTATCCTGAATAGGTGGCCAGCCATGGATTCCTTCGTTTCACTGTCAAAATCATTGTATTTAAGTGTTGTCACTTCTTTGTGTTCCCAAATTCATTTTTCAAAAAGAAAAAGGGGACGTCTCTTACTGTTCCTTTCACTCACTGCTAGACATTAGTTGTTGTAAGATGTCTTTCAAAACACAAAAGTCTTTGCTACCATGAAGATGACCCACTGCTTTTAAGTAGAGGCAATACTATGACCAGTAATTGGGCACTTGGGTTAGGTTCCTGATGTAGCACAGCTTTAAAAACTTGATGCTATACCCCGTCCTCCTGAGTTATATGATGCTGACTCTTAAAAGAGCTTCTCAGGTTAGCTTCAGTCTGAAACAGGTTAGCTTTAGTTCCCGTGGGTTTCAGGTCTAGGGTCTGAAACATGACGCCAGTGGAGAAGCGCTTCATGCTGCATACTGTGCATGTTTCTATTAGAGAGCATAGAAGGGCTTTCACCCACCAGAGATGTGCTTCTATGCAGTCCTCCAGAATCCCAACTGTGTGTGGCTGGACGCCAAATGCTGACTGTTTGACAAGTGGGCGGGAACAAAGAGCAGAACAACAGAAAAGTTCACTGGGAAACAGTGAAACAAACACTAAAGATTAAAAATATAGCAGATAGCACAGATAGTTCACTTTTTGTTGTTTTTAACACTTGGTTTCACTTTGCTCTGTGTGAACTTCACTCTGACTGACCAACAATAGCACAAGCAAGAGTGGGCCACAGTGGGCTACCGTCACTAAACAACAAATTCCCCTTTAGACCTATGCTTTTTCTATTGGCCAGCAGGAAGCATGTACTGCACTCTGGTTACAAAGAGAAGTATACAAAGAAGACAGTTTCCTAACAAGCTGCTTCTCTTAAGGCTAGTTTCAAGTCTTATTTAAAACAAACCAATGCTGATTGTGTAAATTACCATCATATTTAGATTAGAATGGATGCTAAATGGTGCAACTGACAAGTTATCATATGATATCAGTCATGTAGTCAGGCGGCAGCGGCCAAAAATACAGAACTCGACAAACTGGAGCTATGTCCATCTTTTATATACAGTCAGGCAGACTTCCACTGGCTGCACTTGTTCTCATCTATGCATGTCAAGTTTGACCTTATCTAAAAATATACACGTGCAACTGGATGCAACAACTCTGAGAAGAAGGTTACCAACAACAACCAAGTCACCACAGTCCTGTTTCGGGTTAGGGTTAGGCAGTAAACTTAGTTAAGGGTTATGAACCATGACTAGGTTTTCTGACTCTTTTCTAAAGTCTGGATGAGGGTTAATGATACACAGAAAACATCTATGCATCCAAGCTGTGTTCTGCAACAGGTAGCTAAAGGGAATTCTGAAGAAAGAGAACAGCCTGAGCTGGCACAACATAATTTGGCATACCACCATAACGTTTGCTCTACCCTCAGGCTACAGCTGGCAACCACCCCCACATTACGTGTCACATCTGCAGTGTAGTCAACCACTGCCCGTGCAATCAGTGTTTGGCAAGAAGACTGACTCAAATGTGAGTGAGAGCGTATAAGAGCCGGAGGGCTTTGCATTAAGGTTACGCAACATGTAACACATTATATATCCATGAACACACGCCTGGCCACATGTTTATTCACGCACGCATGAATATTATATTAACGCCTTTGTCCTTCAACGCCAATGAAAATAAAACGTTTCTCGAGCCTGGCAGACGGCACAGCTGACTTTCAAGAAATTCCACAAGCGAGTGCTTTCTGGAACTAAACGGGTGCGGCAAATCCTCTTAAAATCCTTTTAGACACCGTGGCAGTGGGGAGAAAAAGAAAGTTTCTCCCAGGCAAACATGTGCAGGTTTGTTGGGTTGATGTTGGGCTCTGGGGAAGGACACGTTTGCCAGTTTATTTCTTCAAGGCTAGGGAAGAATATTAACACAACACATACCCTACAGGGCGCGTTGTGTGTCGACACAAAAGTCTTCAAGGGAAGACTTTAGGGAGACGACGCTTTGGATGTGAACAGCTTAATTTTTTCAATTCAAGACCTCGAGACGGTGGTTTTACATGTTCTTTCTGCTGGGGTGACCTGGACAGCTTGGCTGCAGAGTTCCTCGCTATGCAAACAGTAGTAAACAATGAAAATCAGTGTGACTATCTACTCAGGGCAGTTTTACTTGAGATAAAGTCCTGCAGCTGCAATGGAGTTTTAAATGGCTGTCAACAAGTGCCAGCCGATCCAGCCACCGTGTCTTTAGGCTCTCCAATTTCCTCAAGTTTCTCACAAACTAGTTTCCTCGCTCTGATTGCTATTTACATATTTGGGTAAATGAGCATGGGATTGGTCTCAGTGGTTTGTTTGTCGATTTGCTCTTTGCTTTTCTATTTCCTTTGGGCAACAGATTGAATTAATGTTTGTAGACACTGTGATGCCACACATGAGGAAACAGGAGATTTTGCAAAATTACAAAACTCACCCAATTACAGCTCTGCAAACACATAAGACTGACGAAAAAAAGGAGAAAAAAACCTCATTTGGGTTTGTGACAAAGATTTCTCATGTGTCAGAGGCACGGGGACAATAATTAGCTTCATTTACATGCTTTTCTATTAAACAGGCCAACAAACAGATATTTGTTTACCCTAGATGAAGGCTTCGCAGAGCACACACCCATGAGCAGATGTGCAAAAAAAATGGCGCATCTTTAGCTTTTGCTGTAAGACCTATTTTGGACAACAGATAAATGTCAGCTTGCTCACACATTTCTTTATTTCTGCTTGAATCGGGCTCTCTTTAGCTCCTATCTCCTTTCCTCCTTAATTACTTGTTGGAAGGTGTTTGGATTTTCACCGCACGCCTGCTGTTTTGGTCATTACAGGCCCCTGTTGGAAGTGGAGTGTCTGCCAAAGAAGCTTAGCAAAAGACAGGCGCTGGGGATGTGTCTGCACTCACCTGGGGTAAATGAGGACAACTCTGCCTGCTGGCTTTGAGACCTGTTCTCCCCTCGGGGGCCGTCCTGATGTTGAAGAGGGCCTGAAGAGCATACTGGGCTGCCTGATTCTTGGCCAGCTTCTTGCTGCGGCCATAGCCCTCGAAAATCCGCCCGTCCACACGCACAGCCATCACAAAGCTGCGCAGTCGTCGGCCTTCGGCTCGCTCCGAAAGACAGGCGTAGCGCAAGCCCGGCCGCAGCTCATTGAGCACAGCCACGGGGCTCTTAGGGGCCTCGGACTCTTGGACAATTCCACCGAGCCTCTGCTGCGCCTGCACCATCAGGTCCAAGGTGTGGCGCAGCAACCGCCCGTGTCTGAGCAGCTCGCTGGAAAGCAACTCGCTTTCGGTTTCCGAGTTGCAGAGCGAGAGGCGGTCGGAGCACGACGAAGACTCAAACTCCTTAAAGAGCGTGTCGGGGAAGTCGGCCTGGTCTGAGGTGAAGTCGGCTGAAGGGTTTGAAATGTTTCCCATGGCTAGGTGGGCCTGAGGAGCATTGGGGAACTGGATGAAGGACTTGAGGGCCAGCTCTGCGGCCCTCATCTTGGCTTTCTTCTTCGTGGGGCCTGTGCCCTCAAAGGTCAGCCCGTTGACTTCCACAGCGATGGAGAAGACGGGAGCGTGGACAGGGCCCGTCTGAGACACCATCCGGTACTGCAGGCCGGGCCGCAGCTCATTCAGCTGTACCAGCGCGTTCTTTGGAGCCTCAGACCAGGACAGTTTCTTATAGATCAGACGGAGTTGACACAGGTGCCCGTTATTGTCTTCCTCCAGTGGCCGTTTCCTCTTCAGACCAGAACTCCCGCTTCTTGTTGACTGACACTCCCCGGGCCCTATGGAGCGATCCTCTAAGTTACCAATATTGCGGTTTTCCTTCACCTCTGCACTGCTGGTGCCTGCGATAAAAGGAAAAACAATGTCATTGCAAGTGATAAGAAAATAGTCAAAACACAAGAGTGAAAAGAGGCACGTTTATCCTGACTGAACAAGACGAATCAAGAAAAATCTCTCAAGGCAGATTGAGCCACTCGATACACAATGAAATGGTAATGAACACGTCTGCAATCGTCTCCCTGAGCCGAGCCCACTTCATACCTCGGGGCTCTATCATATTTAAGTATTTTAAAACCCCAAATACAAATCCCCTAAAATGGCGATGTTATCTGCCAAATCATCCTGTAATCTGCCTCCAAATTAGTTCTGAATCTGTGTCACAAGTGGGGAAACACTGGTCCCCGCGGCCAATGCAAAGCATCAATCCTATTTGTAATAGGGGGTGGGGATCTCGTTGAGTGGCAGGCATTCTGAGAAAAGGATGAGAGAAATGTCTGCAGCCCGCTTTATTTCACACTTCTTATCCTCTGTGAGAGCAAAGTCTGAACAGCTGTGATACGCTCTTCAAACCTAGTTACGGGGTAGTGGTGGCGTATTGCATTTCTGATGGGAAATGAACAAAAACAGGGTGTTCAGATCCTGCCAGAAGAATGTTAATGGTGGCATGGGAGCCATTCATTGGTGGGCAGATTGTAGGTCTAGATGATAGCGTATGCAGGCATGCAGTTACCTATCTAATGACTTAATTATCACGAACACTCGGATTTAATATTTAATCGCTCGCTTTTAAAGGAATACAGAATTTTAACGTGCAAGCTGACACCAGTGTGTAACCAAAGAGCTCATCTGCCAAATAATTAATTATGCGGGGCAACAGAGAGATCATTTCCATATTAGGCCTGCCACTGAGAGAGGTAGCGTGTGCACTGACAGAGAGAAGGAAAAAGACGCAGCAGCTTACTTAAACTGTCCTCGTCCTCTGTGCTGCTGGTCCCAGGGCTTATGTACTTGAAGGGAGCGATCAATGCCGACAGCATACTGACTTTCTCTGGAGGGGAGACAAGAGACACGCAGAGTCAACAACAGGGCAGCGGAGGAGATGTTTTGATAGTTTTATCGATTAAAGCCGCGGATCATCATCGGCCCCAACACGGGGCCAGAGATGAAGCATAAGCGAGCAGAACTATGCACACAAGCCTGTCACCCATGCATGGAGCGCAGTGCGCACACACGCATGTGGTCAAGTAAAAATCCACACATTCGTCCACTGTGACTCACACTACAACGTTTGCTGTTTTGTGGACTGTCCTATTTTGCTGCTTCATTCACAAAAGTCACCATGGGGCTTAAAGGAAAATATTCACGTCTGCAGAATCAGCGGCGTCGCCAGAGAAAATGCAACGTTAGACGCAACAAAGCAGCTTTCTAAATCAAAGTGGTCCGTTCAGATTTTAGACAGGACAATATCACAGCTGTGGGCAGGAAAGGACTTCTTGAGCCGTTACTCTAATAATATGTGTAAGCTGTTGTGTCCAAATATGCCAAAAAAAGTCATGCAATCTAGTCTCTCATTCACACATCTAAAATCATTAGGCTTAATTATGAACGCTGTTTCAGGCCACTGTAATCAGACCCAGATCGATATATTGGTTGGCCTGTTACAGATTTGTCAGTATTAGTATATCCAACAGACCGTTTAGCAAAAAGAAAATAATGCAAGTTATAATTAAATATTTGCTCATGATATAGTTCAGCAAAGCTCTTTTGTTTCCAGTACTGTCAACATTATGCACCACATATAGCATATATAATATTTTGGGGTTTTTTAGTAATAATTTTAAGTAATAATTCAAATCCAAAGGACCCCTCCTTTTTGTCCAGTGGCCCTAATCCTCGTCCATACCCGCTTAACAAGTGGGCCAGTCAGAAGGACTATATGCACATATACAAACACGCATACAGCAATAACTAACATGTATATGCTTATGTATTATAAATCCCCATTCTTTTGATTTTCATACACATTATGCTCATTTCCCCATCCCTCTGTGAACGCCATGTTACAGTCTCCATTTATAAGCAACCAAGTTTTTGTCATCTGACTATAATCAGTGATACAACGAAGATTTTAAAACTAGCAAGACAAATTAACCACTCGTGTCTGCGCCATACAAAACCTGCCCGCAGATTTTTTTTTCCATATCAGTAGTAGTCGTAGTAGTCGCAATAATTGTGTCAGCACTGCTCAGAATCGCAGAACTGTGACAAGGCATTTGATTTTTCTTGCGCGCCCTCATGAAGGATAATAACAAGATTTTTTATCTAATATTGTCAGGTTTGCTACTGTCTGCTGGATCACACCGATAAGCAATCTTCACTTTGCTGTCAGTGCTACAATTTTCATGTAATGTGGCATGTGAGATTCAAGTCACAGTGAAAAACGGCTCAATTAATTAAACCCAAAATGCAAAATAACCAACGTCTCTTCTTCGATTCTTCTTTCATTTTCAGGCATTTTAACCATTTGAAATCTTCCACACTCATGCGCCACACCTATGATGCTAAATTCTCTTTATCTACCACAGCGCTCTCCTGTTCCTCCCTGGGGCCCGCTGCTGTCCAGGTGTGCGTGTTGTTTACTGTATGAAGCCCTATTAGAGCCATTGCTTGGTCTAGTGCACTCCATGCAGCGCTGAGCAGAATTGACAGACCAGTCTGGCTCCTTAATTAAACCTCCCCTCTCTTCTCAACACCACCTAATGATCAATAGAAGGGAGAGGCATCAGGACGGGAGGAAAAACAGGGCTGTACAAAAAGTACAATGAGTACAATGAGGTGATGAAGAGGGAGAAATAAAGGCAGAATGAATGGATGTCAGTGTGTGCAGGGTTAGAGGGTGAGCCAGAGGCCACGATGCATCCCAGGCCCTTTGTGTCTCCACCCCAGCATTCAGGCCCGGGGCCGCAACAGTTTAACGTTGCTAAATGCTGCCTAAATGGGACGCAGCATTACAGTGCAGTAAACACATTTTGATAAGAGCACAAGGTTGTGAATGAGCTCGGCCCCCAGTGCTCTTTCTCTTCTCGCAGCTCAACAGCACTAGCGGGGCTCAATGAGTCACTCTGACACACATGGTTACACTCTAAACACTGAGGCTGGAGCTGTGCTAGTCCTCGTGGGCCAACATCACAATACACGCATTTGCATTCTGACCTAATTACGGACCGAAGCCCAACACAGGCAGCAATTTGGGCCTAAATGACTCCCTTGGCCAGTGTCATTATACAGGCCATTTTCAAATCAGTCTATATTGTTTTTAAACCCCCTAAAGCCCCATTTACAGTAAGAAAACACACACACACAGACACACATACGACTGTCTGCTGTATTTATAAATGTGGAAAAATTAGTGTTTTTAAGGGTCTGTTGGCTGGTACAGCATATCTTAGCTCATTCTTGCATTTACACACAAATGTCTCCGGCGCCTTTGTAGCGTGAAAGACAAATGTTCACTTCAAGCATGAAATTGGAGAGCACAGCGAGGCCAGCAATTAACACTCAGGAGCCCGAGCTTTCACACTGGGGCCCCAAACGCCTGTAATCTATATTTGATAATCCTGTTCCACCAAGGGGTCTTAACAACCCACTCATCAGCTATTGCCAAGTGAAAAGCCCCACTGGGCAATGAGACACCAAGGCTTTGCATAAACAGACTGAAAATCGAGAGCCGCTCTGACATACGAAAGTGCATCCTCCTTTAGAAATACGAGGCTGACATTCGGAGCGCTCAAATCTGGAGGTTTACAATGGAGAGGAGACGGCAGCTGTTAATACTGTGCTGTGATTGTAGGATCCAGGTCTGCCAGTGATAAATGCACTAACCCAGCATTCTTTAGGAGGAAAATCTTTGGCTTGTAAAATGAAGTCTGACTAAAGAGAAAATGCTTATTATGGCTTAGTTGATCGATGACCTGCATATATGTTTTCCTAATTAGTTTATGTTTACAATTAGCAGTTTGAAATCGTCCTTAATACAGCATGATGTTCACTTTGTAAACTGTGGGTTCACTTAAATAGGCAATAAAGCAGGATATGCTTTAATCACTGTCACTGACAAGTGGCTACAATACAGGTATCACAGCTTGATTACATTTCCTAAAATGAAATCCACAGTTCAGTTGTTCTTACATGTAGATGGGGTTTTAACCCTCTCGAGGCAGGCGTTGCCAATTTGCAACAGTTACAAACTAACAACCTGATTACCCCACATACATATTTTATTAGTTGTTATTACTCAGAAGTACCACTGCAGGACTTGGTTGTGCATTAGCAACAAAAAGTTTAATTTGAGCCTGAGAGGGTTAAAGGCCATTGCAACCCAATTTTACCATCATAGTTATTATTAGTTTTATTAAGGGACAAACTTCTTTTGAGTCACATTTATAGATGGTTCAAAGGACTGATAAAGCAACTGTGACCTCACCCGCTGGGACGTGAAATCCTGTCATTAAGTCAGGAGATGAGGTGTTTGAAACCGGATGTACCAGGTGAGGGATGTGTCAGACTGTGAAACCACGTGATCTTGGCTAACAACTTGTGATGGGCAAGTTGTTAACGTTCTCATGCCAAAGTGTAACAGATTATGTCATGTGACAAATTGAAGGTATGTTACGCTTTCGGCCACCCAACACATTTCTAGGTTATGTGTTCGGAAACGTCAGGAAACATGAGAACCGTTTGGAATGAATCTACACATGTACATTTCTTTTACTTTCTCAACATGAATCGCTTTGGATAACGCCATGTAATATGATTAAGACTGTAGTCAAGGTTAGGAATAAGGTTAGGGAAACGTGTGTTACCACTGGGAGCGTCCGGCACGTATCATGGAGAAGGTAACCTTCCGCGCTCTTATGGGTTGCCTCGGAACATGACAAATCATCCGTATTTTATGTGTCGGGAATGAGATTGGTATCCTCATTATGTTAGTTTAATTGAACTAAAATGTTAAAATGGACTTAGCGTTTTATACAGTCAGAATTGCAATGAATACCTGACTGTTTATAAAAGCCAACGCTGAGGGTTGGAGCTACAGGTATCGCCCCCTGGTGAACATTCATAATAATGCAAGTTTAAGGCACTTTCCATTGGCTTTATTTTACAGACCCGGGAGATCTTTTATACTGCCTGTGACCACCCCAATCTTCTTCTCCAGATATTTAAAACGCTAGCCAACCAACCAGTGGGTGAAATCTTTTCTTCTTTTTCTCTTGTTCTTCACCCTCTGCATGTTCTCCTTCCATACATCCATGAATCTTCTCTCTGGACTTCCTTTTCCCCTCCTGCCTGGCAGCTCACTTCCATCCCTTTCCTTATTCCCCCTAACCTGCTGCACATCCTTTCTAACTCAACCTTTTTGTCTAGCCAACCAATAACCAATAAATAGGGCATCTTTTACTTACAGTGTAAATCTTTATTTTCTTCAGCTGCAGTCATGTTGATAAAAAAGCAAGAAAATATATTTTATTTTTCCCCTCCAAACAAATCAGGGAAAAACCTGCTAGTTTATTTCCAATTAATGCTAATGTGATGCAATAGCATTATCATCCAAAGAGTAAATGAGACCTAACGGCATGTAAGTAAAATTAAAATTCTATTTATAATGACCTGATGATAGCACTCGATGAAATGTTAGGTAATCACATCTCGATTGGCTTTATCCTCTGGCCATCGCGATGTTGAAATATTTGTGTGTTGACTAAAACGCTAAAATCACACACACTGACAGATGAAATATCATCCCTATGCAGTTAATGATGTAAGGAGGAAGCAGATTCAATGCACTGTCCTCCCTGCTTCCTAATGTGCTGGACTTATCACCAGGCTTTATGAAAGCCTGCACAGACCCTTTTATTCTGCATTCAAAGGCTTTTTATTTGAACATTCACAGTCAGAATAGAGGTTTTTGTCTATAGAGCTCCTCCAGTCTGTATAATTTCACACAACCTTCCAAAACAATTCTTTTCACTTTCAGTGGAGCACTGTTCACTTCAAATGTCTCAGGAAGTAGCTATTGAATAGAAAATATCACTGTGGTTTCAATAACTCTGATGTTGAATCAACTGTGCAGCAGTAAGCAGCACAGTTTAGAGGTCATCTCTGAAATGCCACCTCTGACTGTGTTTTCAAAGGTTCATGAAGCGCCAGCACAAGTGCACTATTCTCTGATTTATAAGTGAGCTCCGTGTAACATAAGAGGCATTTTTTTCCCTCGGTGATTTACAGCTTGTAGTGCTACTGATTTTCCCAGAAATATAGCAGATTTTCACTGCTGATAACAAATTAATTTGCGCAGTTTTAAGTTAATGCTTCAGGAAGTCCATATGGAGGCCAGATTGCCGAGACCACCTGAAAGCTTCTTTAACAGAAATCGCTCTTAAAGCAGCATAAATACTCTTCTTCTGTTAGTTAGCACTGATATGAGATTGAGGCTGACTGTGAGGCCAGCTTCATGTTTCCAAATTATACACCGATTATACCCGTCCAGTATATCGGGGCAAATAAGGTGAATGTGCAACCTTCCCTGTCAAAGCTTCACCTCAAAGCTAAGAGGAAAAATCCCGTCTGCTGCGAAGTTCATCAAACGTATCACCGATCACCTCCGCAGATGTGAACCCCGTTACCTTACATGCCCTTCACGGTATCTTTCATCCATCCCTTCTTATTCAGCAGTGGGCCTGAATGAATGAGACAATGCATGCCAATAGTCTCAGCTCACTACGTCCATCCCCCACTGCACCAGGACACAGCGAGAGGAGACGACA
This sequence comes from Rhamphochromis longiceps, assembly GCF_057381845.1. Classification (NCBI taxonomy): domain Eukaryota; kingdom Metazoa; phylum Chordata; class Actinopteri; order Cichliformes; family Cichlidae; genus Rhamphochromis; species Rhamphochromis longiceps. Next base: position 9,996,689 of record NC_140565.1, on the reverse strand, counting down.
CTCATTTGTTTCCACCGCGGAAAGGCTGGGAGGTGGAGGAGAGCCAGGTTAGATAGGGAGAGCCTTGGCAGATGGCCAGACGTTCCTGATAGTGACAACCCTGATGATGGTTTCCATTCACAATGAGCCGCCGAACAGGCCCTCTCTTTCTCTCCTCGCACTTCCTGAATCAGTTCTGAGGAGAGGGTAATGAGCCCAATCAGATTTCCCCATGGCTCAGCATAACGAATGGGTCAGATGAGCGACAGGAGACACTAGTGAAACAGGTGCTGGGGGAAATCATTGACTCTCACTCTCTGTTTGACTTTCTCTCTTTCTCTTTCTGTATTTTTCTCTCAAACTCTTCTTAATACTGAATCCACTGAGCCAATAAATGAGAGGCTGTATTGTTTCTTTACAAGCTTGTCTCTAAAGAAGTTTGGACGCAGTGTTAAACGTAAATCAAAGCAGAAACTGACGATCTGTAAATCATGCAGAATCTGTGTTTGACTGAAAACAACACAAAGAAACGCAACTGAGAAATTTGATTTGAAAACGAAAGCTTTGAATTTGATGTCACAAAGAGCTTCAAAAAAACTGGGACAGGGGCATCTTTACCACTGTGTTGCATCACCACTTCTTTTGCCACCGAATGTGTTTCAGGACTGAGGAGCCCAGTGGATGAAGTGTTGGAAGCAGAATTATTCTTATGTTTGCTTAATAAAAGCAATATAAGCTCTTTCATAGGTTTGGCCCCTCCAAATGAATTTTATCCTGCATTTACCGGTGGCTAAAAGGTCTGGAATAGAGGCAACATCTAATAAAGGATGTCACAGATCTCTCCTGATTGGAGGAGTAATTCACCAGAAAGTGTTACCGTCTATTTCATATCTGCTGATTTGGCTTCGCTTCTACTTTCCCCGCCTTTCTGCCATCATGTACAGTGTTACTCTTCATAGCAACTCAAAGCTCGGACTCAGCAAAAACGCTGAAAACACAGTTCAAGTCCAAAGGCAGTATACTGAGCAGCTGCTCAGGTAACCACTCTATTGGCACATACAGATGCATAGTATAAGTTTTATAGCCAAGGTTAATGGAACGCAGCAATATTATAATAATATAGTGTAGTACAATAATGTTGCCCCTTGTTGTCATGTCTCAGCTGCTGTTTGTTGTAACTTCCTGTTTTACTTTGAAAGCTGGTTTTCTCACATGCTTTCGTCCTTTCCCTCATCCCGTCCTGCACTCCTTGTTTGTCTGAATGTTCCACCTGTGTCTTTCCCTTCATCTTTGTCAGGTCATCTCGTTGCCTCCCTGCTTGTTTTTATTTTTCTGACTGATTTCAGGTTGTATATCCTGGAATCTACCTACATTTTTCTTTATGTCTTCAATTAAAAATGATGTGCTCCCTGCCCGTACGCGTGATTTGAGTCCACTAACAGAAAGTTTTCATTATTTGAAACTCAGTCCTTCTTAAATTCATACTTCTAGAGCAGGGGTGGCCAACCAGTCAGAGACCAAGAGCCACTTTTTTTTTTACTGTGTTACCGCAAAGAGCCACATCATACGCATGGGCACACATGAACATCACCCATCCTTTCCTCCCTCTCTCTCTCTCTCTCTCACACACACACACACACACACACACACACACACACACACACACACACACACACACACACACACACACACACACACACACACACACACACACAAAATACACACATTCTGCTCAGCCAGATTTATTGTAAATGTCACACACCAACATGATAATGACTCCTACAGTACTAAAACCACAGGCCAGTCATTTTCAACAATTGTGCGCACTGTCTCACACACACAAACTCTCAGTTCAACCAAGTCCATAAACAAAAATATAATAATCTACAATAGCATTTACTTTTACAATGCATGTTGTTTAATGGGACTTCTGGCATTCCTTGCCTTGAACAATCCTCTTCAAATCTGGCTTGTATTCCGTTGTTGCCACTCGAAGCAATTCTTTCACATGAGTGTCAGTCAGAACAGATCGATGCTTTGATTTCACATTTTTTAGGGTAGAAAACACAGACCCGCAGACGTATGTTGACCCAAACATTGACAGTATCTTAAGCGCAGCCCGTTTGACATTGGGGTATTTCTCCATTGGCATACTTTTCCAGAACTCAATGGTCCCTTCCCTTAAAGCAGGTTTCAATTGGTCCTCCTCACAAAGACCGATCATCTCCAACTCAGCCGCAGCTTCATCTGTGACTAGCGAGACTTTCAAACAGCCGGTCTCTGCATTCAATGGGTCGACGAGGAACGTAATCTGTGGCCTTTTCAATTGTAGATCATGGAACCGGGTCACAAAGCTTTCGTGCAAGTTTTCAATCAGCGTTGCATATCTGGCTCTTTGCTTACTCAGGGCAGCGCTGGTGACTTGCCCGCTTGGCTTTTAGCAGAGTGGGAAAATGCGTTAAATCTCCCTTTTGAATATGTGTCTTGAACAGCTTCAGTTTGTTGACAAACGCAAACACACTTTGCACTAGGTCAGGGAGCATTTTTAACTTACCCTGCAGGGTCAGGTTCAGTCTGTCCAAGTGACACAGCATGTCGACCAAAAAGGCCAGATCCATAATCCACTTGAGGTCCGAGAGCTCGGGATAGTCCTTGTCCTTCTCTTCCATAAACAGTTTCACGGCATTCAAAAGCTCAAAGAAGCGAGAGAGTACCTGGCCTTTTGACAGCCACCTCACAGTGCAGCGGCAGGTCACCTGGAAGCCCTTGGTCCAGCTCAGCAATGAGATTCTTGAATTGACTGTGGTTAAGCACATGTGTGCGGATATAGTTGACGTTTTCCATCACAGGCTTCATGACGTTATCTAAATTCAATGATTTAGACACGAGTTGCTCCATGTGGATGATGCAGTGGAAATTCCAAAAGTCAGGAATAGTTCGGTCAGCTTTGCACAGCCCCACAAGCCCGTTCACAGATCCCATCATGGCTGGTGCTCCATCCGTGGCTATTGCAGTTCATTTCGTTATGGGCAGATTTGCTTTTTCTAATGCAGCCATCATGGTTTCTTTCACATCTGTGCCACGGGTTCTGTCTTTTAATGGCACAATATCCAGGAGTTCTTTGATCACACAATCGTTTGACACAGACTGTGCAAATATTGCCAACTGAGGCTTGTCTTGTATATCACAACTCTCATCCAATGCGACACTAAAATACTCACATGCTTGAAGGTCAGAGTGCAACTGTGTTTCAATAGCCGTGTTAATGTCCGATATTCTGTGTTCAACAGTGTGGCGGGACAGTTGGACGTCTGATACCATGCGTTTTAATTTGTCGTTTTCAGGAGACAAGATTTCAACAACGTCACTGAGGCATTTTTTAACGAACTCCCCTTCATCGTATGGCTTTTTAGCCCGTGCAATGTTCCAAGCTAGCTGATAGGATGTGAGCGTTATGGTCTCTGACCGCTTCGTAAATTTTTAGAAAAACTGTATGTTTCAAAGTGGCCAACTCGTGCTTGCGAAGTTCAGTCCCTTTTGGGTCGATGGTTCTGGTCGATGTTAGCATGGAGTGAGCTGAAGTGGCGCTGAAGATTTGAAGCTTTGAAATGCGCTAATGACGTCTGACATATAAGGCAGAATGGCTTGCCATTGCATTCAACAAAAAAATATAAACTCTCCCTCTCTGTTAAAAACGTCCTGTGTTCATCTTCATATTTTCTTTTTGCTGTGTATCTTTTCCTTGCCATTTTAAGGGCAAACTTGCTCCTACTGGGAAACTTTGCGGTATTTTCATCTCACACACATGGCCATTTGATGAAAATACCGTATTGAACTCAAGCGAAGCGAACGTGCACATTTTAAAACAACAACACAAAAAAAACCCCAAAACACAAACTTTGATATGAACGTAAGAGCCGCATGAAACCAGGCAAAGAGCCGCATGCGGCTCGAGAGCCGCGGGTTAGCCACCCCTGTTCTAGAGGTTATTGCGGCTGAGTCTACTTTTTGTGTAATTTGGTGTACTTCAGCCTTTTTCCCTGTTTCCTTTCCATAATAATAGATTCTTGACAGCCACCCTTCCACTGACACCGTTTCCGATAAGAAATCAGTACAGCCAGACGCATTTCTCAGGTCTTTGCTGGATGTTTTCTTATTTCTGAAGGACATGGCTTTTATCTGCCGAAGACAACTTTTTTGTCCATCTTTCGTCCTCCACTTGTCCAGTTTTCTTACATTTTTAAGGCCACATCATGCTGACATGTGCCAAGTTTTCAGCTAATGCCTCTTTGGGAAACACCTTGTTGGTGCAAAGCATATAATTTTATACCTGTCAAACTTTGTCACTTGTCATAGAGTCAGCTAAAGAAATGGAAACAGGATGCTGGTAACAAAGTGCCAAAAATACAATTGAAAATGTGAAAGTTGTCTTTTATGTGTAGGCAAAACACTGATTCACGCTTTAGTTAGGTATCATTTTATGCTTGGATGAGTCAAAAGGTTAGTGTTAAGTGGCTTGACATGGAAACGAACCAAAATAACATCCCTCTGAAAATGGTCTGGCACAAGGACTGGAATGGAAATGAGAGAAAAAGCAGCCAATGTCCAAAGAAAAACTTTGAAAGAGATTCAGAAAGCCTGGGGAACTATTGCTCAATGCCACTTAAAAATAAATAAATAAATAAAATCTGGCTCAATGAAGCAAAAGAAAACCTTTGCATAGTATTGCATGAGTTTTACCAGGTCAAACTGTTGGTGTTTCCATTCAGTCACAGGCAATGTTGAAAATCTATATGCGCTGGACATAAATTATAATTTGACTGTATTTTCTGCTAATTATGGAACTTTAATCACAACCTGCAATATTAAACTTAAAAAATATTTAAAAAAATCTACAATAAAAAAACACCAGAATATTATTAAAAACGTCCTTTCTGACTGTTAGTGATGTCTCATGACACACTCACAAAATGCTGACTTTAAGTGAACTGATTCAATGTAAAATGTCCTTTTAATGTTGGCACGTTAGTAAAATGTGAAATCTAATGCAATGCACTTGATTGGTTTACATTCAGTTTACACCAAGCACATTTTCTTTAATGGTCAATTATTTGAATAAATAAACCTTTGATTTTCATTTCTGTTACATTTTACTCAAAACGACTGCTTCACGTTCGCCGAGGATGAAGAGTCATTTATAGCGCAATGACACAATACATGAGTGTGCCTGTGTTGTCCACACATGCGGGAAAGGCTTTGTGCTATGCGTCTGCGGGCCTCTGTACACACATCAGTCAAACATCTAAGGGGAAACATGCAGAGGCTGCTTTCATATTGTGTTTTTGCTGTTTGACAGACATAAAAAATGGGCTTTAGCAACATACAGTAACTCCAACAGCACAACCATAAATAACACCAACACTGCTGTGGTCCCCACCCACAGTAGATTTTCTGAATAATCAAACAGCTGTAATGTGACTGGATGTGTTATTTAGCCTCTGTGCTCAGTGTCTACATTCCTCATATGATTTCTCTCGCGTTGAGCTCCGCGCTTATTTCCTGTGGAGTAAAAACACTCGGCTGTAGAAAGCTCCTCGCATCGACCACTCACAGGATATGGGCTTTTTTTCTTCACGCTCAGGTATCACCGACCTGTCAACACAAATGTGCGTGAACTTCTGTGTTAGAAAGAGGTGTTTTAATCGCTGGTGATGTTCAGTGAGTTGAGAGTGGAGGACAAAAAAGAAAAAAAGGCATGTACAGTATGCTATGAAAATGGGAGTAAAAAACAAAAAGAGTAGGGGGACGCTTTAGCACACACTGATGGATATTTAGCACCTGATTAGCAGCAATGAGGACAAAGTAGCCAGGCCATCTGCTTTACATTTGCTCCCCTGGACATGCATGCATGCCAAGGGCAGGCTTCACTGTAGACACCCTTTGCTACACGCTGCGTGTCATTTTATTGTCTTTTTGAGCAGATGTTATGCCGTTTTACAGATTAATGTGACCTTTATCACCTATACATCTTCACGATCATCAAAGATACATGGTCACCGGTTGTTTTGCAGCTACGCTATGTTCAGTTTGAACAACTTGAACAATGCGCTGCTAGTGGGAATTATCACTTTGTGTTTTAGGCGGATGTATCACGTTCTGTTTTGTTAACTCCAATTTCTGGTTCTCATTAGTGACTGAGGTTGGCAGGTATTACTTTTCATTTAATCATGTTAAAAGCTGCGTGTGCGCGAGACAACCTTTGAGACTTAGACTGATTAAACTTGTGTGGAATTCTTCATAATCTTGCACTTTTCTCATTTGATTTGTTTGCAATTAGTGTCTAACTTCGCCTCCTATGATAATTACAACAAGTAAGAAGATAAAAAATAGAATTAATTAGGAGGGAACAAACTTGAAATATCTGCAACATGACTCCTTATAAGGATCTAGCAGATAAATCTGCATCAGTAGGCCAGCAAATGATACACCTGTTCCCAAGTCTCCTGAGTTTGCGTCTTTTTAAGGAAGGAGCCTCCACCTTTGGGCTTTAAGCTGTTCTTATTAACTCTCAGTGTCCCTGGACACCAAATTTTAGCACTTCAGAAAAGAATCGTCCCCTGGCTGACTAAGATTTCAGTGCGGACGTTAAGCTTAGGATCAAATCTTCATCCAGGCATGTAATCCAAACCACACAGCCTCATATTAAAAGGCTAACCTCCATGTTGTGGACGAGCTCATTTCAGATGTTACCTCAGGTGAGTTCTTGTCATTTTCGGCGTCTTTTTCCAGTCATGTGCTCTTGATCTCCGTCCAGTGTATTTTCACTCTTTGTTTCCATCCAAAGTATATATCACAGTTTTGTTTTTAGAACATCAGCTAGCTGGTGCATCTTATTGGTCCAGGATCAACATTGGCGCTAATCAATTATGTTGTTATGACTCTTTGGATAATTAACTCTTGTTAATGTATTTTCTTTACTAACTTGTAAAATATAATAACTATATTATCAAGTTGGGTTTGCTGTTAGCCCAATTTAGCTTATCATGTTGGTTTATTAGTGAGTTTTTAAAAGCACTGGCTAACTTCTTGGCTAATGCTAACTGAATGCTCAGATAATGTCACTGGTCAGTTGCTGATCTTGGAGAATAACAATGTTATTACAATGATGTCCTAACAGCATCAACATGAGATACTTTGCCAACTAGTTACCCAACTTAACATTGAGTATTAGCTCCACTCGTCAATTTAATGAAGCTGAAAGAATCTGGGCTGATTTTAGCTTTAAATGGCGCCTCTGAGCTTGTTTGTTTCTTGGGCGCTAACAGCATTTGAACCTAGAAATGGCTAAAAACCTCATTCTTAACAAGCAAATGAGGCATTAGCAGGTTGGTCGTTTCACCACGTCTCCTGCCTTTATGCTATGTTTAGCAATTAGCTCATCTTATAGTAAGTAAGAGTATTTCAGAAAAAATCAAAACACAGTGTAACCACGGTAACTTCTGACCCCACTTCTACTAATTTCTGGTGTACCAACATGCATTTCTTTGGTTTTAGCTCTAATTACTCGGAATCAAACCCCCATAAACACTTTACAGCTTTCTGTCATACAGTCATGGTCACAGCTCTTGCTTTGCAAAGCTTGCTTGAGAGAATAATTTAGAAATCTAGACAGTGAGGAAAGCTAACAGAAGCTAAACACAATTGTCTCCAGTCTGTTTTTGTCACATTTCTTATAACACGAGGAAAAGAGCAGTACTTTCCTTTTACTGCTTGATCAGAGAGAACAGAAACTGAAATGTGCCTTTTCTGGTCTTCCATCTTCTTATGTAGCTTCTTAATGGGTGCAAATACTTAAACAGTGGGGGCCTGCTGACCAACACTTCTGTGCATGTAAGAAAAGATAAGATTCGGCTGAACCTGAAAATTCATGATCAGCGCTGGCAGGTTGAAACTAAGGTGGCGCAGAATACAACACTGTGGAGAAGAACTCCAGCGGACTGTTTAATCATATTGTGGCACATGGCAAAATCTGATGCCGTTATCTCTTTCTCTCTCACTTTTTACATTTTTTTACATTTGCTCTTCCATTTTGACAGCGTGACACAGAACACACTCCTCTGCTCCTCAGAGGCGACTCGCCACGCTCGAGTGTCATTGCAGGAGCCTGCTCAGAGTGTGTGACGGCTGTCGTAGAGACCCGGCAGACGGTGGAATGGTACGGCGTGGGGGGGAAGGCTTATGATCACGCCACCGCCTAACACTCACGCTCACAGCTCCTCAAACACTCACCTCTGAGAGCCGTGCTTGCTTTCAGTGCAGGGATACAGCTGGAGAGCACCCTCCTGATAAAAGCCTTTTAATGTCATTTCTCAAATGCGAACTGTGTGAAGTGTGCATTTTCGATGTAAGAAAAAATATATAAATTTTTCACTTTGGATCCCGCGCTGTGAAGACCAAGTACGCTGCTTTTGGATGCCATTCAGTTTGACTGCAAAAGCTTTTAGCGCTAAAATAGCAACATCGTAACAATAGTAACTTAGAGTGCTGGAAAGGCCTTTATGAAAACAGCCAAGTGTATAAAACACGCGAGCAACAAATCATCCTAAAAATGAACTTGGCTCCAGCTGAAATGTCAGTGTGGCTTTGAGATCGAGCAGTGGCAGCAAGAAGCTGAATGAATCCTACACGCAGTCAAGAGTCTGTTCCTGTGAATACATCTCGGCAATTAAAAGCAAACAGGCAAATCTTTTTTTTTCGCTTAAAAACTTCTACACGGATCACGATCGCCACCTGATAAGTGTCGGATTTAATGCGCACTCGCTTCCTTCCATAACTGAATATTAATGTAGGCTGTCATCCATGAGAATGACTCATTTACGAGCGAGCGGAGAGAGCTGCAGACTCAAACCTGGATGAGGTTTGTCGCCCCGCTCGTTTGATAACAAGCACTCAAGTGTATTTACAAGGCAGAGCAGGCGAGATAAGTCTGCGGCGTAATGACACTAAGCAGGTCAGGAATGTCTCTGCCTCTCAGTGTGCTGGTGCTCATCTCCCTCCTACAGTTATCCTTCTTTCTGTCAGCGAGCCGCGTGGGCTCGCTGTCATCGGCGCCGATGCAAAGCATTCTCCAGCTCGACTTGAGAAGCCTTGTCTCTCCGCTTTCATCACATTCGTTTACTCAGAGCCGAAACTCTGGCCTGTCGCCGCGCTCGGGAGAGAGAGCAAAAATGTGTTGCACTGACACGGCACTCAAGATGGTGATGTGACCCCCGCATGTGGTCTCCAATCTCAGGGTGTGTGGGTGTCAATAGGTAGGTGTGAGGTTAGATACAAATTGGCCTGCTCGTGTCAAACCCCTGCAGTCACCAGCTCAAGCCTGGACGGCAGCTGGAGCCGAAAAGCAACACTCTGAGCGGAGGGAAGGTGTGAGGGAGAAAAATAGCTGAAAGGAGTCTGACTTTTGGTTGCAACTTCATATGAAACACAATTTATCTGTATGGAGATCTAAAATAAATTTGTTTTTCCTGCTTCTATTCGCTTTCCCTTCTTCCCTCACCTGTCCCCTCCGCGTCCTGTTTAGTCACCTGCACCCTGCCCCGTCCTCTCCGGTGCTCATACAAATCTGCGAGCGCCTGTGTGATCCTCCCCCGCCACTGTTTTTATGCCTCACATTATGACACATATAATCAGGCTGGCTGTTTGCACTACTTTGTTCAGCACAAATTGCTGCACCGATGGTCGCGGCAAAGCACAGATGGGACGTGGACAGTTTTTCATCGGCTGTTCCATACCACAGAGCCCAACACATCTGGTATGCAGCGAGAAGCATCTTTGCACTAATTTGTTTGTCACTATATATTGAAGGGACTATCTGTCATCCTGCCATGCTTTGGTTGCGGCATGATGTTTGAAGAACATGGCTAGTCAGAAGTTTCAGGCAGCCTGGCTGGTTGGCCACTCGGGACTCTCTCACACACACACACACGCACGCGCGCGCGCGCGCACACACACACACACACACACACACACACACACACACACACACACACACACACACACACACACACACACACACACACACCAACGCGCACACAGTCTGCAAGTTTTTGCTTTAAAGCAGATCTCAGTACCCATAAAAAAGAGAATTTGAAGAGCTCAGAAGTGCTAACTGTGGGTGTGACTATAGGAAGACCAATCTGAGTGATAATTGACTGAGATGCTGTTGTCATGTCTGGCGAGTTTTCCTTTCTCCAATGGCACATACTCAGAAGTGCAGGTGCAAATTTTAGTGGGGACGCAGGCGCAGGGGACGTGCTGCTTCCAATATTTAGAGCATGCAGGAAGTTTTGAACAGGAAAAGAAACTTTTTAAGACATGTCTGTGTTAATAAAGTCCAGGGTTTAAAATGCGTTAAGGTATAACTTAATGGAACAGTTGCTACATGCATATTCTGGTGGTTAAAGATGCAATTTCATGTGTATAGCACTAAATCACAATAACAGTGACCTATAGACACTTTACATTGTAAGGCAAAGACCCCACAATAATACAGAGACGACCCCCTATCAGCAAGCACTTGGTAACAGTGGGAAAGAAAAAAAAAAGCTTTTTTAATAAGAAGAAACCTCTGGCAGAACCAGGCTCAGGGAGGGGCAACTACAGGCCTAACATGTCTTACTAACATGGGGCTACTAAGCCATGATTGGGCAATAGCTGTTCAGTGAAGGCACTTGGCGAAAGGTCAACTTCATGTCACACAAAATTTGAGACACTGAAATCTCAGATTTCTTAAAGTTCCTTCTTTCTCTCTCCAAGTTTTCTTTCCATTTCTAAACTTCATTTTTTCAACAGAAACTCAGAAGGTCTGGACTAAATTCATATATCGATATTCTTTAGCTGGATGCCGATATAAGCTATATACCTCGATATTATTTTTAAAGCCATAAAGTAAGAACAAAAAGAGAGTTCTTAGTCAAAGCTGTGTCCCAAATCTCTCACAGGCACTTTTATTAACATACAGCTTAGATGCACATGAAGAAATTACTCAGAAATAAATTAGCAGCATTTATTAAAATCATGCTCCATAAATAAAATAAAACAATGTTGTATTTCGGCATAACAAAAAGCTCACAACTGTGCAGTCAAAATGTAAACTAAAAGACGCTGAGCACAATAACAAAGACAGATTTCACAGCTGCTCTGTTCCCGAGTTCTACTGACTGAGTTTGAAATCCTCTTTGTAACCACGTCTCTTACAGGTGCCATTTGTGGTCCTCATACACACACCGTACGGTAATATTACGTTGAAGCACAGTACAATGTTTTCTTTTTACTGACCAGCTCCTCTTTGATAGCTGCCATGTACATCTTGTCGTTGCCTGCAGGTGAAGCGATGGGCGAGGGGGAGTTGTGTTCAGTGAAGGAGAGGCGAGGCAGAGTAAGGTTTGCATAGAGACACAAGTGGACGAAAGAGAGGCAAACTTGCGGCCCCACAAGCATAATTAGTACTTATAATTAACGTAACATAGACTATATCAATATAAACAATATTGTCACATATCATATCTCGTATAAAAATATATCGATATATTTAAAAACTCGATATATCGCCCAGCCCTAGTCTGGACCGATGTTTTTTACAGCTCATAATATCAACTTTCTCATTCTATGCTCTACATTCAGTTAAACAGCTGTTTGATGCTGATGTATTCAGGCTTGAAAATTAGCCTCAGTCTGGTCATTTGTTAGTTGGTCCCTGTTAACGTCAAGTGACGTCATAGTCACCTAGCACTGATCCTACTGGGAATGCTATTGGAAAGAGTGCACACAGTCCATATTTAGTTCCTGGAGAACTCGAAATATGGAAGGTAGCGTTGGCGCACAGTTTTGGTGATGTTTTTACACCAAATAGGATAAACGCAGAAATGAAGACTGGAGAAGAGGCTGGACATGTTGGAGCTTTTGAATGAAATGTAAATGTAAATCTATTTTTCAGGGAGAAGAAGAAAAAACACTGTTATCTGACGACAAGCACTTTCCTTGGCTACTTCTGAATGACATTAATGTTGCAGGGGAGGATGAAGCGGTGGCAATGCTGCCTGCAAAGAGATTTATAAAATTTTAGGGCACTCAGTATCTTAGAAATATCACTTTTATATGTACATAAATTGGAAAGGGAAAAGCTCCGTCTTCTTCCTTTAAGGCTTGGGTTAGCTCAATCTAGGTCTGGGTAACTTAAAAATATTTTCCAATTTGCCAAAATTCATGTAGAGAAGGCTGAAAATGACATGAGCAGGCAGAGTAGGGAAATGTGATTTCCTGTAATTCAAAGGACTGAAATGTAGGGGTTTTTATGAATCAGCACAACCCGAAGAGATTGTATGCTTTGTAGACGGAGGAAGCGTACGAGATTACTCGCATTCGTAGTGTTGTAAAATCTAAATTGAGACATTAAGGTAAAAATCCCCCATACACTGTAGAAACGCACATTGTTCACTGTTTGGAGCATTTAGAGGCTCTGGAGAGAAAACATGCTTAATTCCAACAAATGATTTGTGTGTGGCATTCATGCAAACATCATTGTGCAGCTGGTTTAATGCACAGCTGGTTTAAAAAGAAAAGAAATGAAAGCCTTCACATGAAATGGATGTACAGTCAAGCAGAAATGAAGAGAACAAGGGGAGATATATTCAGTTCTTGAACTGAGACCAGTTCTTAGGAAGCGTGCTGAATAATGGAGTGGTGTAATGTGGCACGCAGACATGCTAAAAGGTTTTTGCTGTCTTTCTTTGATTTGGTGCCATTGAGATGTATGTACTTGTGTCGTCATGAAACATAATCCTTAGTGCTCTCTGTCCTCATGTACTGAAGCCGAGTATCTTCAGCATCGCCGGGCTTTAAAACAGTAACTCTCCCTCAGATTTACAGTGATGTCCTCCTGACGTGAAGCAAAGGTCACGAGCCACAGAGGAGAGGTTCTTTGGTTCACTTTCTGAGCTAAGCTGCGACAGGAAATACTTAACAACTTCAAAAGCTGCTTCGTTATTTACATAACAAAACAATTACTGCAACTTATATTATCAATTAATCAGCCAATAATTATGTAAATTAAACATCACAGTAAATTACCAAGAAAGCGCACTGAAACTCGAGGCAACGTCTTCTAATAGCTTCTTTTGCTGACCAACAGCTGAAACAGAGATACTCAGTTTTCTGTAGCAGAAGGTTAAAGAACAACATACTGTATATAAAAGATGGACGTGGCTCATTTGAAGCCTCTGCGTCAGATTTTTGACAGCTGGACATATTTGAATGAGATCGGGAAGTGCTGAAGTTACCAAATATTACAAGCATGCATTAGGGATGACTCACCTAAATTGAAAGACAGATTTGTTGGATACACTGTTAGTGAAATAAACCCCACAGCACGCTAGTTTTAATATTTAAATCAACAAATATCTGCATCAGTCTCAAAAATCCTGTATCCATCGAGCTCTACAGATATACAGATTCCACTGTGCTGTTGTGCTGCAAATTTAACATCACCAACAATTACGCTTTTCTCAAGGAGACTTCGCTACAACAAACCTGGGACCAGAATGGAGGGGCTGTAGCTCAGGAGGCAGAGCAGGTGGATGGTGGTTTGAATCCTGGCTGCTACAATCTGCATGCCAAAGATCCTTGGGCAAGATACCAACCTCAAGTTCTTAATGTTGGATAGGAAGCATAAGTGCTTGAAGTGGGTGTAAATGGGAGAATGAGGGATGTTACATAAAGTGCAATTAGAGTATAAAATCAGTATATAAGAACCAGTCCATTTACCATTTACCAGTATGTTGCTAAAAATAAATAATTATTAAAATAAAAATATTCACAAGGGGTTACCACAGCAGGTAGCACCGGGCTCAAACCATGGAGCCACTCAATCCAGAAAAGGGGCAACAAATGTTTAAATCTAATCAATCATGTTGGTCTGTCTTTGAAAAGGCAAGATCCAGTTTAGCTTTGTATTTTACCAGTCATCTTTCTAAATAATAGCCACATTGGTTGTTTACTTATTATAAATAATGTACCAGCAAACATGCCTGTGCGGGCCCATGGTGTTGGTGTTGATGAACTGTGAGACTGTGTAGGCAGGGCAAACCCACACCTATCCTACACAGGGCCCACAGCAGTTTTGCCCTTTGCTTTTCCTATATGGGGTTTCTACAGGCAAGCCTACCATCATGACAATAACCAGCATGGGTCCAATAAGGGTTCTCTGTTGGCAAACCAACCATGAGTGCCCCACAAAAAACCCAGAAAAGCAAACCTTCTATGGACACCACATGGCCTAGCATATTTAGAGTCCACGTGAGTTTTCTTAGAGGTAGCCTAGAGTGGGCTTGCCAACAGAAACCCCATATAGGGGCAACAAAGGGCAAAACTGCTGTGGGGCCTGTGTGGTCATATCCAGTGGTAAGTGTAGGGTTGCCCTGCCCACACAACCCCACAGTTCACCAACACCTACCCACTGTGTGGCTGCATGGGTGTTTTTACTGGGTCCCCCCTCCCCTGCACTGTTCACAAAGGGATAGTTTGTGACACTTTGAGGAACCTGTGATTGTCGGCTTCACAGTCTTTAAACCACCATTAACTGATGGAAATCAGTTAAATCTGTGAGTGTTTACAGGAAAATAACATCTTCTTTTAATTTTTTTAATGCAGTGCTTCTGATTGACATCGGGAGATCAGACCAGAAGCTTTCTCATCGATATGGATTGTTTCCAGAAGAGTTCACAGATAGCTTAAACTAAATGAAAACTCACAAACCTGCTATGTGAAAATTCTCGATGATCCACCTGCTTTTGGTCTGCAAACTAACAGCTAGTCGTGCAAAGAAACAGGCTAAGACCTTGCTTTTGACTAAATTTGTCCATTTATTCATGTTATATATGCATAGTTAGATCTTAAAAAAGAGCTTATCATCTTTGCAGGCTAAGATGAAGCATTGAGACTGAAAATCTGTGCTTGAGTAACACCAAACTGAAGTCTCGAGCCGCAATCACAGTATATTTAGGTTAAATATGAAAAGAGCTCCTTAAGGCAAACAGAGAAGAGAGGCAAACGTCACAAGAAAATAAAAGAGATTATTAAGTTGTATTCAAATTGCTCCCAATTGCTTTTAACTCACGCGGCGCTCCCGCCCCCCATCACCTTCTGCCAGCCTTGAATCCACCAGCCAGCGCTACCTTCCCACCTCAGCCGGAGTTCAATGAATGATGAGTAATGGTGTAGGAGAGTGAGGTCATTATCGAGATGTGGAAGTTTGAATAGGCGTACCGGAGGCTTCATTTGTGCCGCATTCACGACTCCCTTTGACTTTGAAGTGTGCAGCACACCTGACTCGTGGTGGGGAGACTGGTGTTTCTGCTCATTTCCGTTTCATCTTTTTGATGCTACAGCAGGCTGATCTATTTTCAGAAGGGCCTCCACAATAGTTCCCTAAATGCTGGATGGCAGCAATGCGGGAAGCTGCAGTGAAATGTAATGTGTAATGTTTGTGTGAGTGTAGGTAGATTTCCTGCCCACAGTCTCTCGTTGCAAGAGAAAGGTCAAAAAACAAAACAAAAAACAGAATGACGGCATCATTGTCAATATTTAATTAAGCCAGAACAGATGCAAGACTCAAATGTATGTGTCTGAATTACATATTTGAAGATGATCATTGTTATTCCCCTATATACACTGAGCTTTTGGCATTTCAAGGTCTTTGCAAGGTGGGTCTTGTGGGTGGTATTGTGGGAACGTCAGAGACCAGGCTGATTTTTCCCCTTTTGGGAAGGGAGACTGATGCTGTTGGGGAGTGCCACCGCCACTGAGCATGTGCTTCGGCTGCAGAAATAGTGGTGGTGTCAAAGTAA
This sequence comes from Rhamphochromis longiceps, assembly GCF_057381845.1. Classification (NCBI taxonomy): domain Eukaryota; kingdom Metazoa; phylum Chordata; class Actinopteri; order Cichliformes; family Cichlidae; genus Rhamphochromis; species Rhamphochromis longiceps. Next base: position 9,980,808 of record NC_140565.1, on the reverse strand, counting down.
TATCTACAAGAATCTCACGACCTAATATCTCCCAGGAGCATGCTGCCTCGTGGTGTCAATGTTATTTACTTGTCAGCAGTTGTAATAGCCCACTTAGACAGAAGACATGATGCGACGATACAGTGAGTTAAACAGCGCGCCAACACCTCCGAGGGCCGAGTGAAGCCCAAAGTCAGTGTTGATGAGCGTACAGTGTGCATACACATCCTTAAAAACCCCCAAAAACACTATGAACGTAATGAAGTTCAGCTCAAGTCATGATCTGATCAGCTGGTCCTGATTATTAAACAAGAAAAGGACGAACTGGAAATTATGGGAAATTTCATGGTTTGATAAAAGAGCTGCAGCTTTATTATGACTGCTTTTGCACATATTTGAGGATGTCATTGGGGCAGTTTGAACTCTTGTTGGCAGAGTTGGGACAACATCTTAGGAGGCACAGAAATCACCTCAGAGAGATTATTAACCTGGAGCAGCATCTAACTGTGTGTCTGAGGTAAAGTAGTACTGTTTTACTATTTCCATTTCAGTATACATTCAGTACCAGTGCACGTTTTCAGCTACAACACACTAGTGGAAAAAACAAGTTCACATTCATCCAGCGATCGTTGTGAACAGCCTTGAAAATGATTCAAATATTGGCACAAATTTTACACATCTGTTTAAAGACCTTTAGATACTAAACTATATATATTTTTTTTCATTGATGCTTTAAGCTTGAATGACGCTACATTTCAAAAACATTCTGCTGCCTTACGTTGGTTTATTTTATTTGCTTGTGTGGTTCAACTGACCTATACCTTCACTGAAAATATATCTTCATGTACCTGACTTTTACTTCTGCAGCTATTACTCATTATTATTGTCCACAGATGGACCTCCTTGACACCAAGCAAGGTTGCTAGGAGACCGTGACTCCAAAGCCTCTAATAAAATTAAAAAAAAGAAGGTATTTTTGTGCATGAGAAGTCATCAAACTCGCATTTCTTTCTCCCCTGAAATGTCTACTGTGAAACACCTCTGTGATTTCCACGTTCTTTAAAAAGTGGAAATCTGCTATTTCTGGGAGATGCCGCACATTTAATCATTCCAAGACTGTGCTTGTTTTGTGACTACTAGAAAGAGACTCTGGCAATAATTCTGCCTCGTGTAACCAGCTTTAAGCGGTTTTCCCAAAAGAAAAAGCCAGGGAATGTGTAAGTCCTCAACAGAGTAAATAATGGGATCAGAGATGTTATCCGCTCTCTGTGTAGGCAAAGCATTTCGCTTCTGGTCCATGACCCAAAACAGACAAGCCCATGAAATGGAACACCAGCTTAGTATTGCTGCAGTAGACTCTGATGGGTGGAAACAAATGGAGTTTTGCACTGCTACCCAACATAGCTTTGCATGATACAGTGTGCACCAAATCCTCCCTGACAGTAATACAAGCCTTTGTCTGTTTACATCCACACAGCAACAGGGATCAAAGAGAGGAGAGTGCTGTATCCTCCCAGCCTGTACTTGCATCTATGCATCGTTTTAGTCACATTTTGCCTTCATCCCTCGATATAAGCATAGCTGACCTTTTGCTACAACCTGTCCCCCATCAGTGATTATTCAATATTTAATGTCTTATAATTCTGAAGCGCTTTTATTTTTATGACTCTGTCATTTTTAAATTGACATTTTACAGTCTCACTCTAATCTTTATGTTATGTGCTTTTTTTATGCCTTGTACGTTCTGTTGCTAATGTTTTCTTATCTTTTATATAGTTATACTATTTATAACTACTCTAACTATTTAATGTTACATTCTGCAACATTGTTTTTTGTTTGCTTGTTTTCTGGTGTTCCACTAACTTGATGTGCGTTATGATGGATGCTTTTAGTGTTTGTGCAGTTCTCTAGCTAAGCAGAGAGAAGGCCTGTAGTATTTTAACAAAAACAGAGGCGTGTAGAACTCTGAAAGTTAGAGTTTTACTCAGTTTCAATCCACTGCAAACACGTTCTTTACATATCAAGACTTGCGTGCCTTCTCCCAGCACGGGGCAGATCTATGGCACGAACATGAAAAAGAGCAGAAACACTGCAGCGTGTTCCACGTCCTTCTTTTAAAAAAGGAAAAAAGCAGTTAAAAAATCTTACCCACCCCATTTGCAGCTCTGCAGGGCTCTTTATTGAATTTGAAGAATCGTAAACCTCTGCAACAGAAGCAACTAGTACATGACATTCAGGTGTTTCTGTTCATCTTTAATTCCAAGTGGGCATATGGTGGACAGCTAGTAAGTATGCTGACTTTTCCGGAAGTGTGCAGGTCTGGCCTTGGGCTGTTACTCATCAGTAACACTATAATATGTCCATCTGATAGAAAACATTTTCCAATAACTCCTGGACTTCATTTGGATCAAGTGAAACCAGCAGCCACCAGAGACTAACTGCAACATTTTAGTGTATGTCTGAAATCCAAACTCCAGTAAACCTGCCATCAGGATGGAGGAACAAATAAAAAACCTTTACATCAGCTCCCAGGAACAGCAGTAGGATGGCTGCTGTTTCCTCCTAAGTGGCCAAACTGCTGCATGAACCACGTGATGAACACCAACCCTGTGTATAATCACTGGAAATGGAGCAGAATGTGTGAAATAGCTTTAGTAGAATAATATTTGGAAGGTTTAGAAAAGCCCTGTGATTATTGTATTTCATCTCACCCATGAGGAAGAAGCCAACAGAACATCTGATGGGGATCTTAGTGGCATATTCTCCCCACAGGCTCACCTGCAAAGCATGGAGCTGCTTTACAGCCCCAATTACCAGTTACCTCGTGGGTGAATACCTTACCAGTTGAGGAACGCAACTGAGGAACTCTTACTTGTTTTTGATTTGAGCAGCTCCTGGAATTGTTTTAAAGGTTTAAAAAAACTGAACTGGTTGTAGGCTGTATTTGTGTTAGCTGTAGTTAAAGGTTATGGATGGAAAACATTTTAAAATGAGAATCAGTAACTCAGAATCAAGTCTGAGATTTGTGATCAGTATTGATGCCTTTGCTCTCCCTCTGCCTGCCTCCACCCTGTGCGCCCTGCTTCTGTAAGCTTCTCCACCTGGCTGCCTGTCGCCCTGCCTGTCAGACCGACTATCTGCCTATCAATCTGTGAGTGTGTCCACCTGCGCGTGGTGATAAGGAGCCGTGGGTGTCTGTAGCCCTGACACCAGCTGATTTATGCCGGCCTCTTTCCCTTTAGGGGGCCGATTTGTGAGAAAATCCCCAACGACTCATGCTGACTTTGTGTGCATAAATGTGTATCTGTTTGTCCGCCTGTTCGTATGTGCCGGTGTGTTCTGTGCCAGCCTCGTCTGTCAAAACAAAGATGACAGGGAGCTGTAACTCTGTTATTGCCATATTTCAACTGCAGTAAATCAGTCAAAGCTGATTTCATATGCGAGTTGCCCTTTGATGAAGAAAATGGGCCTACAGGAAACGTACTTGTTTACAGAAACACGCTGGAGTGTCTTCCACCCAATAGAAAGGCAAAATCAATAAGCAATAAAAGAAAATGAGTAGGAGCGCAGCGTATTGCTAACTCGACTTAAAAGTTGATGACTTCCATTCTGTTTGATTTGGAGTTAAAAATTCATGTGAGAAGCATCCTGAAATATCTTTCCCAGTGTGCGAGAGGGAGCATCTTTCGATTTATAAATATATATATATATATATATATATATATATATATATATATATATATATATATATATATATGTTTATCAATTTAGACGAGTCTAGTCAAGCTTTATTCCTTTGCTCCAAATCAAACCTAAAAATACCATGTAGATAAAAAACATCCATTTTCTTTCACCTGTTTATTTAAGGTTGCATCACAAGGGGAACACCTGGACAAGTCACCAGTCTACCACAGGGCTAACACAGAGCCACAGACAACCATTTAAACCTACACCCAATTTTTGAGTTACCTATTAACACTGTATGCCTTTGGAAGTCGGAGAACCCATGCAGCCACACACAGAACATGTGCACAGAAAGGCCAAAGCTGGCCAGTGGATTCAAAAGCAGGATGTTGTTGCTGTGAGGCAACAGTGCTAACCCCCGCGCTATAGCACTACCCCATTTACATAAACACAAATCAAATTAAAACTTGTGAACCTGGCAACCTTGCTCATCTCGTGCACCACCATACTGAGATACAGCCGGACAAACTTGCATTATATCGGCTCAAAGCTGGACACACCTAGCTTAAAAAAGCTTCCTCCTAAGTCAATGCAAGCTAATAGCTCAGTCCTACTATTAAATGTAGGACAGCAACTTGCTTGCTGCCTGGTGATTTACACATTTTGCGACCTCTGCAGCTTGCGGTGACTAAATGGTTGCTCAGAGCTTGGAGGTTTCCCACAGTCTCTTCTGATCGCAAAGTGATAGCACAACCTTTCTGCAAACCGGCTGCCAGCTGATTGTATTCTGGTTACTTTCCTATAAAACAGGAAGGTTGCTGAGAGCAAATGTAATAGTTTCTCAGAATTTCCCTTTAATGTGAATTTTCATCTATGTAGACAGCAACAGTATATTCAACAACTGTTCAAAACTGATTGTGTTATTATCACAAACAGATTGCATCAAATTGCCAGCGTCACCTCATTCAGTTGCAGAGTGATATCAGACTGATATCAGACTGACTCCATCTATGGCAGGTTTTAGTGACAGTGTTGGTTTGCTGGACAATTATATTTTACTGCAAAAAATAACTGAAGTGAGAAAACTGTATCTTATTGGATGAAACAGATACTAACACAGTTTAACTTTCAAGACATTGTTTGCTGTTGAAATAGGTGGCAAATAGCAATAAATGTCCTTGCAATACCTAGCATATCACAAAATGTTAAAAATCGCAGTAATATCATATGATGGGGTATCTGTTGAGTCCCACCTCTAATGTATACATACTTATTAGTTGTGCAAAACAGACTTAACACTCACAACTGCTTTTTAGAAACAAAAACAGAACAAAACACAGTGACAGTAATCAATGCAGAGTCCACAAACCAATGTGTAACATCGCTGTAGCTAGGTCCATCTTTTAAATACAGTTTATAACATGTAGTGATGTTCCACTGTTTTTAATCTGACCCGGTACCTTTAGAGTTAAAGCTTATTAAGCATCACTTTAATGGAATTTAAGATCTTATATTTACAAAATGTAAAAGTCTCATGTCAGATTGCCAAACAGCCCAAAAATCAAACATGCACACCTGGTAGCTGAAGCAATTTACCTTATCCCAGCATGATCAGTCCATTATTCTAAGATATATAAATACCTTCAAAGCCTCGGCTCTGACAGCAAAGATAGCAACGGCAGTGTTCTCCTTTCTGAATGTCAACTGACGAGCCGTGCTAGGGTCAAGGCAGGTCAGCCCTGGCTGTCACCGTGTGATCACTGGTGTGTATCCGTCTGTCATTTATCACAGGGTGACTGTCATGTAAGTGGGTTTGCTCCCATTTTTCAAAAGCTCTCAAAAAAGCTTCCCAAAAATCCCGAGCACCGACGGTTCTAGACCGACTTGGATCAACCGTGCTAACAGGGACGCTCGAATCTTCTCGAATAGACGGCCCTGCTGGGTGGCTTTCACAGTCTGCCTCTGCAATACGCTCAATACTATTATCACTGCTACATCTGTTCTTTTCTTTTTAAAGTTTCGTCTCCATGTTTGCGGCAAGCAGACGCCTGGAATGAGACGGGAGGAGGCGTAGAGAGTCAGAATGAAACAACATGTCTGTATGCTGCACTGGCTCCAGTACAACTTCGCCGATAGAATGTATATTCAACACTCCCAGAGCCTGTTTGCTGAGATAATTAAATTCTCAAAAGATGCAAGGAGACGCAACACGTAAATTAATTTGAGCTGCAGCAACAGACAGGATTTATGCCGCTTTGGCGGGAGCGCTCACTTCCAGAACAAATAAATGGGGTGTTTTTGAAATTAATTACTGTTCCAGTGCGCCATTAAAGAGTATCAGTTATCAGATGACTTTGAAATACACACTTGGCTCTTTTGATGTGTTAATGATGACAAAGTAAATCATCTTCCCTGCCATGGACCGGTTGAAGAGACAGGCAGGGAGAATGAAGAGAGAGGGAAAAAAAAACGAAAAGGCATCAATGCAAAAAACCAACAACTAAAGAATAAAGAAGATTTGTAGAGAAATTAATGGCAGAAGTCCAAACTCCTAAGTTTGATATAACACAGAGTAATAACATATATCAAACCTTTTCATCTGAGGGGAGCAGCCTTTATAATTTAGGCACTAACACAATCCTGTTCCTGTTTTATTCCCCACTCACCGTCCCTGAGAAGGTTTCAAGAGGAGGTTCATTTCCTGCCTCAGGCTTCTTTAGTCTACTCTAGAAATACAAACTTCATTCTATTCAAATGCGTCAAAATGTAGGCCAGAATTACTGCAGATATGACTGATTGTGTTATAAAGTAGGGCTGGATTTAATAGCCTGGCTCTTAATCCATGTCAAGGAAGGCAGAAAAGGCCCATTTGACATGGGCTAACTTCCCTTTGTAATTAGAAAACCTCATTAAGTTCATTAAGTCATTTCTTGTGTTGGGGGATTTGTTTTACATGCGCCGCCAACAGACTCAGCAGCTAGTAGAATGTAGGCGAAAAGGGCAGAAGGACGTAAACACAGACTTTTGGATGTTACAGTAAAAGCTCAAAATCTATTTACTTAAAAACAACAACATTTAGATGGTCATAGATTCCTTTAAAGTGACCATTTTCTTCACTTCGAAAGGGCCTTGGACACATAACAATCCAACAACTAAACAGAAGGGAGATGGTGCCACCCTTTCGATGCGGAAGGATATCAGCGTGACACATTTCTGAAAGGTTCTTTGTCTTTTCTATTTATTGAAGGCCTTGAGCACACAGAGGGGAGGGGAATACCTGGTGCGGCCTCAAGGAGCGACACGGTAACAGATGACTAGACGCCGCTGCCAGAGGCCCTCTGTTTTTTGTCTTTTTTTCGCCCAGTTTTGGCTCCCGGACCCAATGATTCCAATTTGGGTGTCAGTGAGAGCAGCAATTCATCATTGGCTGGATTACTTAGTGGGCTGAGAGCAGAGGGTTATTCATCTCTGTGGCTGACACCCACCCGGCCGGAGAGACGCCGTGCTGCCAGCACTACCACTCCCGCTGATGCAGTCAGAGCAAAACCAAGTCCTGGAGACTGACTCACATGCACACAAACCCATTTCCTGAAGCAGCTGCAAGTGTGCAGTGCCATAGGTTAGTGGTCATACTTGAGAAAGTGAAGTTGTAACAGCACACTGCAATGAGCAAGGTCACATTAACATCACCATTCAGGGCCAGGTTCTTTTTTTTTATTTTTTAAATTCAATTTAAAGAAATCGTTGCCTCACCTACATTGGGGCCCTACACGGGCTCCCGAGGGCTCAGCAGCCCCGAGTGCACGCACCCGTGCCACATGCTGCTGGCTGAAAAACGGGCAACACGGTGGTGCAGTGATTAGCACTGTTGCCTCACAGCAGGAAGGTCCTGAGTTTGATTCCACCATCAGCCCGGGGTGCAATTTGCATGTTCTCCCCATGTTTGTGTGGGTTCTCTCTGGGTACTCCAGCTTCCTCCCACAGTCCAAAAACATCCAGTTAGTGGGATCAGATTCCCTGGGTAGCTGGGATAAGCTCGAGCCCCCCCTGCGACCCTCACATAGTATGAGTAGAAGAGGATAGATGGAAAGAAATAGTGGCGCATATTAGTAAATATTACTATTTACAACTGCTGGTTCGACTGAATGAACATATGTGTGAGTAGTAACAAACAGTAAAGTTTAAATAGCACAAAAGATCAAAGACTGATAAAATGCTCAGGTTAAATATGGACAAAAGTACTGGACCACCTGGGCCACATCATGCTCACAGGACCTGCTCGGCAGTAGAAAGCACTGCTATGAAGCTCTCAGCACACACAGCCTCTGCTGATGTTAATGTGAGAGGAGTCTGAACTCTGATTGAGGTTATGTACTTGGTGAACCCGCTCTGTACGGGGTGTGAGCCACTGTGGTTCCTAAACACTCGCACTTTACAATCACACTTACAGCTGATTGTGGAATATCTAGGACACTGCACTGGAATTCAGTGAGCTGTCTATGAAGCTTGGAAGGAAAAGCGTCTGCATGTCTTTAGACTATGATGACCTGGAAGACTGAGAACCTTCACAGACAATTCAGTGAGCTCTTTAGAACCAGCCGTTCTTTCACAACCACTTGTAAAGGCAGAGTGCACGGCGAGGAGCTGGATTTTATACACAATGGGACTGAAAACACCCAAATTTAAACATTAAGAGCTACAAACAAATACTTTTGTCCATATAGTGTATTTAGTAATAGCAACCAGATGAGATGCCAGAACGTTAATGCTACCAATCTTTAAAAAAAAATCTGATGCATGAACATTTTAGCACTTAGTTAACTTTTAAAAACTTTACCCTCAATTTTTTTTCTACACACAGACCATAGTATTAGTTGTTATTTTGACAATTTTGAATCATTATCAATTTGCTTTTTATCTGATATCATATCCCACATGAAATCAGCCACATTCAAACTGATGAATTCCCTCTGACAGATGTTTCAGCATTTTAATGAGTTGTAATGGCTGTGCCATTTTCTCAAAATGCCCTTTTAAGTGAAAAAAAAAAATCCTGATACAACTGTTCTTTGTTTTATAAACTCACATTTTCCCCACATTTTTTTAAAAGAAGTCACATTTTGGATCTTTAAACGTCACAAAAACTGCCCTCAAGGTAACCGCAAACGTCCTTTCAGCAGCTAATAAGAGAGCGAGCTCTGCAGTACACATTTTAGACCAAATCACAGCTTTTGACAAAGCAGATCACACTATTTAAGTTAGCCTTGAAACGTGTTGACATCAAGGATGCTACTTTTGTTCGTTTTTCTCTCCTTTACTTTTAAAATCTCTCTTAAAACAACACTATTTAGTTCCTACCCGTTTTAGCTCACATTGCCTGAGATGTAATACGAGGTTCAAAATCCTAGTTACTGTTATTTTATCAGTGATATTTATCAACTGTTAGAGACAAAAAATTCCAATCAAGGCAACAGCTCTGAATCAGAAATCTAATTATTCAGACCAACAAAACACATCAATGAGAGTTCGCTCGGTCTCTTATTAAGCTGAAGCCTGTTGCAAAAGAGAAGGGAAGTAAAACAAGTCTCTTTGGCAGCCATCTTGAATCGAATCTGAGCAGTTGCTTTGAAGCCTCTGTCTAAATGAAGAAGACAGAGGCCATTAGTAAAAGTTCAACAGTAACTGGGACATAAAAACTGAATATACTGCTTCTGCAGTCAAATGAAGTAAAAACTCTTCACAGCTTTGGGAAAAATCAGCAATTCACTTACCAAACATGTGCTGAGTTTCACAACATGACAGCTTCTGAAACAGTTGTGCATATGTCAGTGCAACAACATGACAGGTTATTGTGTTTCCAATTTTGGGTGTTAATTGGTTCTTAGGGGGAAAAGGGGGAGAAGCAGGACCACCACTATCTTTATCTTCACACATTTCTCCTCTAGATCTCCATTCAGGAGTCAGGAAGCAAAGTCTCTCACATTCCAACCTGGAAAAAGTTGTTCATGCATTTATTTCCTCAACTCCCACCTTTTATTAGCATTAGCAAAAAAGTCAACGCCTCACTAAACTTAGCCAGTTCACAACGCAGCTGCTCAGCTTCTTACTGGTTTCAGCAGACGGTCTCACATCGCCCAAATCCCGGCTTCCCTCCACTGGCTCCCTGTATGATTTAAAATTGATTTTAAGATTCTACTGATCGCTTTAAAAGCATGTTGGGGTTTGGCCCCAAGCTACATAGCAGAAATGTTGCCCCCTAATGAGCCAGTTCAAAGGCTCAGATCCTCAGGTGGGGCTGTTCCAAAGCCGAGGCTTAAATCTAAAGGTGATCATGCTTTTGCCATCAGGGACCCTTGGCTCTGGAGCGACCTGCCTGAGGAGATAAGGCAGAATCCGTGACTTCCTTCAAATCACTTCTGAAAGCACATTTTTATATACTTATTTTTATCTGATGTGGTCTCTTATTTATTCTTTCATATATTACTGTCTATATGCTTTCATTGCGAAGTCCTTAGCAAGGTGTTTTTAAAGTGATGTATAAATAAAGCTTATTATTGTGAGAGTGGAATCCACCTTCTATTCTAAACAGCAAAGGAGCAAATATGTTAAAATGTGGAACTAACATAAATAAACCAACATGTTTTTGATGCAATGGATTTGCATTTAAAATGAATCTAAATTAAGTTAAAATAATATAATTTTTACAAAATAAAGTACAAAAAATATGCATTTGTCTGTAACTATACAGAGAACCCTTACTTCACTCGCTCACACACACAAACACGCTCATAAACACCCCCTGCCAGGCCTAAACACCACCATGCGCTGATAAGATAGAGCAACCGCTAGCTTCCCTGCAGGTGAAAAACAAGGTGGGCATCCACACACTGAGCCTCACACGGCTGCATTTACAATGCACCTCTGTGGCATCAACATAAATCTGCAGCGTGTGCTCGTCCAGGATACGCATGATTTACAGGCCGGGAACGAGTGTCAAAGCCTATATTCATTTTTAGGGGCCAACAATGGAATGAAAAGCATATGCACAGGGGGAATAAAAGGGTTAGTTCAAAATGGTAAATGGAGCACCACGAGGTGAAATGGAACATTTCTCCATCACGTAGCGGCACACTTTCACTTTGGCCAGGAGTTAGATAACAAAGGAAAAGCACAAAAGGCAAAGGGCACTTTCTCTTTGAGCCATTCAAAAAATGAGTGTGTGTATGGGCCTCTGTACAAAAGACCTTTTTTTCTTCTACTTGCCTTGTTTTGTTTCTTTTTATTGCATTTTTCTTTCCTGTGACACCATGCACAGAGACACAAAAGCACAAAAGTGTTTCCTCCAGCTTCATTTAGATGCTTTTTTTTTCCACCGCAGGGCCAACAAAGCTGCCTATGTCACCAAACCTGCCCTGTGAGCAGCGTAGTCAATAAGCTGCATTACAGCTCGGGGAAATGGACTTCAGAGTCGTGGCCAGCCATCTGAAATGCCACAACTAAATTATCAGTTATCACTGAGGAAGGAGAGAGAGACACACACACACACGGATGGATAAAAGAGAGATTCCATCTATAGTCCGCTTATTCTTGTGAGCTGCATCAAAAGGAAAAGTAATTAAGTCGTCTGAGGATGTTATTGGAAACGAGAATTCTGTCAGTGAGGCTGCGGGCTTGTGATGCCTGCAGCTTATCCAGCATATATGTGTGTGTTTGTGCGTGTGTGTGTATATGCATGCGAGTACTTCTGTGACTGACGCGCCGCCGTGCAGTGGAAGATGAGACCTCTGTTGTGCGTTTGTAACAAGCGCAGCCAGCCGCTCCTCATTAACCTTTTGGGAGATAAGCCTGTTTTAAGTCCATGTTTGAACAGCCTGTGTGAAGTATCTCCCACTGATACGTGGCTAGCCAACCACCCAAACCGTCCTTCCCTCCTCCCCCTTTCCCATTCAATATTCCTCTTCCTTCACCTCTGCCAGATTACCAGAATTAAATTTCAATTTTAATCACAGGCCTGCAAATCTCCATAAATCTAGCACCTGAGCCACCCTTAATTACGGAACAAGCATTCTGGGGCGGCGTGCTGCCGTGGCCCGCTAACAAGGTTAAAAGGTGCAAAGTGTGTGTAATGGGAAGCAGAGGAACTCACTGAGCAATTGTTAACACCGTGTTAGCTACTCTACTTCTTTGTCTCTTGCCGTGTTCCCTTTCTGTTTTCCCAGCTAGCGAAATACACAGAGCACCTTGTTAGAGGCGCTAGGCTAGAAGTAATGTAATTTAGCTAAGTGGTGAATGCGGAGGTGCCAGATGCGCGCTTTGCAGTGGATAGTGTCGGCAGTGGTGATGGAGCAGGAATACAGAGGCAAAGCTGTTACATTATCTGCTGCTCGCTCGAGTGCTGGAGACAGGATCAGATAATTGGCATAGAGGTGGAGTCTGCTTTCTTGGGGGACTTTTTTTTCTTTTCTGTCAGCATCCAAAACAGCCTAAAAGTAACTCGGAAAGAATTCCAACAAGGATGTTTAATCTACTTTCTTTTGCATAAAAAACCCCCCAAAACAACCCAAATGTCATTCCATGTAGGAGCGTGGAAAATCTAAGCTGCAGCTAGATTTTCTATCTGGAGTACAATTAAAAAGGAGTTCCTTTGATCTTCTAGTAAATTATCATCTTAAAGTTGTAATCCATGAAAGTTTAACAAAACCGAGCACAAATACATATTAAAGCCGTTCAGCATTGTTACAAGCAGGGTCCACCATTTCTGCAAATTATTAAACATTAGGAAGAAAACTTTGATCAGTTTGACGTTTGAGCAATCAAAGTCCACACAGCTCTGTTTCCTCTAGTTTCAGAATGAAGTGCTGTTACAAAATGTTCAATTCAAAAAGCACAGCACAGCTTTGTCCTCTGAAGGGACTTGCATGATTTCCAGATCTACAGTTTAGGCTTCGCCTCCTGACTTTTGATGTACGAGTCGATGGGATGAGTTTCAGCCTATCGAGGAAATAATCACCGAGTCTGCGCCGTCATAAAGCAAAACTCAGAAAGCGGCGAGCTCCCGTGCAATCGAGTCTTTGTTTTGCAATTTGTAAGCCGTGGGCGGCGAATTAAAGCAGGACAATGTAACGCATTCCATAATACAATTATGCGTGAGAGGACTGCATGTAGGAATGGTGAAAAGGGTTTTGTGACAGGATTTCATGAGTGCGAAAAGCGACTTTAATTAAGCAGTGGTGCATAATAGGAGTCTTTGAGCTTTCCACTGTGTGAAATTGTATGCCAATTAGATAATCATCTGTGAAAACATTGGACATGAAAGACAATGCCATGATAACAGTATGATTATACACACATGCAACTCTGCAGTAATTATACGTAGTATTCATTTTGTGCAAAGTCTGTGTGATTATTATATTATCATTGCACAAAAAGTGCTCCCCGTCGCCCACGCCGCGTCCCAGCACAGGGTATAAAAACGACCATTAAATCTGCTCTCTGTTTAGTGTATTGTTAATATGCCTTCCGCTGTCTGACAAATAAATAAATAAATGGAAATGGCAAGAAAGAGACTAATTTACACAAGTTTCATCTTGACAGCTGGCCAGCTAATACTGCATAGCCGCCTTGTTTTGTTTACACATTGGCTTGATTTTGATCACTGGTCTGCTTAGCTTTCCAGATGTCTCGCCCACATGTGTGTCTGCCATTTTCGCATGGAGAGTCCACGGTCATCCTCAAACACGCTTCACATTGCAGATGACTCCGAGCACCTGTCTGTCTGAAAGCTACATTTGAGCACATATGTATTATTTTTAACACACAAGCAAAGCGTGTGTAGTTTTGTGTGCGAGCTGTCAGCTTGCAGAGGGGGATGGTGGGAGCGGGCGTGGGCAGCTGTTCTCCCTCACCTCCCATGCTACTGCTTTAACATATGGCTAACCTTTTGGAGATAGCGCTGCTGTTTACTCTCCTGGTCTGCGCTGATAACGTCCCAAATCGTTACTCCAAACCGACGTCACACTCAGCTTTTAGAAAACGTGAAATCGTTACTACGCTCGGGCTTGAGGGAGAAAGCAAACAAAGGGGGAACAAAAAGAAAGGAAAAGAAACCTGATATGAATTTTTCATGCATTTTGGTTGAAAATCCACAGAGAGGCAGATTTTTGTTTTGGTCACTGAGAAATTAAGTGTCAATATCTTATCTGAGTCGAACAAATATAAACTTAATAAACGATAAGAAAATATTTATTCAAATACTTTATTTTAACAAATACCAAGAAATCTGTATTGATTTATAAAGCTCAAAAAAGTGTCATATATTGATGCCGCAATCATCTGGTAACCACGGTAACAAGTATGGCTGCATGAGTGTAGCCACACAGCAACAACTTCTTGTCACAGTAAAATTCAAGATTTACTTTCTACCTTTTTGTCACATTACTTTATGGCTGTAGTGGCACACGGCATTTACAGTACCTACAGAGGCAGAAAATCAATGAGTCATCAAGTCAATGCTGGTGTGCTGGTGTGTATAACAGGTATTTGGATATGTAGGTGAGGAAGCAGGGACCAGCAACCAAACTTCAACCAGCAGAAGGATGCCGCATTTGGCGCAGGGAGCGATGCTAGTTGCATCACTAGTTAGCTAAAATAACTTGTTTAGTTGTGTATTATTAACATTACATGTGTTGGGACTTTTGGTGCGCATCTACTTAAAACTTTCTTCTTCAATAAAGTTGATTTTTGACTGAATTGTTAAAAAAAAAATCACACATTATGCAAATTTCTACATAATATTACATGATCGAATGAAGATTGTCAAGGAGGTAGCAATACAAAGTTAACAGACAGCTGTGAACTGTTTTCCCCTTTAGTGTGGGCGAGGCTCTCTGTGAGCACTAATATAAGTTGGATAAAAATAGGTAAGTACCACAGTTACTAAGGCTAATCCTGCTAGCACACTACAGGTAACAACGGATGAGCTACCAACAATTCTGCTTCAAGCAGAGTAAATACGAGATGAGTTCTGAAAGCAGCTGTATGGATAATAAACTAAATGTCCACTATGCAACGGTTCAGGGTGAATACAGTCTGAACTATGAAATCTCCACCATCAGGCCGGGGTCTTTCTGTGAGGAGTTTGCATGTTCTCCTCATGTTTGCGTCGGTTCTCCAAGGTACTCCGGCGTCCTCCCACAGTCCAAAGAAATGCAGTTAGTGGAGTTAGGTGAACTGATAACTCAAAATTGCCCATAGGTGTGAATGTGAGTGTGAATGGTTGTCTGTGTCTCTATGTGTTAGCCCTGCGACAGACTGGCGACCTGTCCAGGGTGTACCCCACCTCCCACCCTAAGACAGCTGGGATAGGCTCCAGCCCTCCACCCCATGACCCTGAATTGGATAAGCGGAAGAGAATGGATGGATTTTCTAAATTTGGCATTTCTGTGCAATTTATTGCATTTTTGGGGGTTAGGAAAAAAAAAATCACATTGATAATGTAGAGGTCTAAAAATGCAAATATGTTACATTTGACAATCAAACCCTAACATCTCACCCCAACCGGTCGCAGCAGATGGCCCCGCCCCTCCCTGAGCCTGGTTCTGCTGGAGGTTTCTTCCTGTTAAAAGGGATTTTTTTCTTCCCACTGTCACCAAGGTGCTTGCTCATAGGGGGTCATATGATTGCTGGGTTTTTCTCTGTATGTATTATTGTAGGGTCTACCTTACAATAAAAAGTGCCATGAAGGGACTGCTGTTATGATTTGGTGCTGTATAAAAAAACTGAATTGAATTGAATGTTGTAAACCAGATCTGGCTGAATTTAAGTCTCAGTGAAAAAAGCTAATATTGATCGTTTTCATAATTGACAGAGTGAAAGAAAATTAGGATTTATCAACAGGTGATTGGATTTAAAACACACACGCTTTGCTCATTTGAGTTATTAGATCAGTGAGAAAAGCAACAAGGGGAAATTTAAAAAACAGTTACATACAGCATCTCTGTGGAAAGTTGTCTTTATTAGCATCGTTTTGTTGTTATTGTTTTTTTCACCGTGAACGCTCATAAAACTGAACCGTAATCCAGTAACTGTCTGCTGTGACGAAGCTTCTTTGGAGTTACATACATCGCTAATGCCGAGGGACTCTTGCCTCTCTGCCTCCTAACAATGTTAAATGAATGGTCCACTTAGAATTAATGACTTCCTCACTGTGGACAAATTTGATTGTGTTACGTTAAAGACCAATCCTCAGCGAGAGGCAGGCCAGCGCTTAAGCAGAGCTACGATCGGTTCTGCTGCTGTTTGAGACCTTTATTGACGGAGCCACGCACACACACACACACACACACACACACACACACACACACACACACACACACACACACACACACACACACACACACACACACACACACACTGAAATCAACACCTTCCCTCTGCTTCACAGTCAGGCAGGGGCAGCAAATCGTACGACTCCCCAGACAATATTATCTCATACGCACAGACAAATTACCTCTTTGTTTTAAGGACATGAGTATTCCTCAAAAAGAAAAAAAACACACTCACACATTATGAAAATCCCTCCATAAATAGGAAGAAGAAAGCACTCAAAGGGAAGCCAAAGTGGCACTTATGGATACTGTTAACGCTTTGCTCAGGCAAAAGAAATTTTCCTATTAAATGGGTCTCTCTCTCTCCCTCCCTCACTCTCGCTGGCTCGCCGCAGAACAGATCAAATGAAGGTTACGCTGTCCTCTCTCATGGCCTACATCCTGATGCCAGAGCTAATTGCATAATTTGTTTCAGAATTAACGGCTAATAGCGGTCTCTTCTAGGCTCAGCCAGTCCCCTCCCTCCACATACTCACTATTTTTTGTTTCATCCCATTATATCTGCATTTGCAGAAGCTTTAGACAATATAGCAAAAAAAAGACACAAAAAACCCCACGCTGGTGTAACTTACACTCACTCCAAGAAGGCAATGTGGTAATGAATTAGAAGCTAATTCTCTTACATGCCGCTCCTTGTCTTTTGAATCTGAGCAAGCTGTTAAAATCTACAGAGGAAACCCAAAACAAGTGGTGAACTAGAGAGAGAGAAAAAAGAGTTAAGTAAGGAAAAGCACACGAATTCCCTGCGTCATGTTGATATTGTGCTCATTCCGATCAGCTGACGTTAGTAACCACAGAGGGACCTGCAGGAGACAACCCCGAGTCTTCATGCGAGTGCGCAGAGGTTGTAAGACTGGGGATGCGAGAAGTCTCAAGAGAGAGACAGACGAGCTGCTCCAAAGGTGGCCACTATTAACTCAACGCACCCCACCCCTCCCCTCGCACCAGGCAATAACCTTCTCTCCTCTTCGTGTAATAACCAGCCTGAATTTCAAACTCAAACAAACAGGAAGGGGAGCGAGCGAGGAGGAAGTGGATGCAGGAGACAGACACAAAGAGAGGGGAGGGGGGCTGCAAAATAAAGAGACTCTGGATTCAATCAATGCTGTGATCCAGCTGTCAGTCACTGGCTATATTAACCTGCAGTTGTGGAGGGTGTGAATGTTTTGCCCTGGACACAACAGCAAAACCACAGCGCCCAGTAGGCCCGCCATGCGAACATGAAAATGAGCTTGGCAGGAAGTGAGGCAAAACTCTCCGCTCGGGCTGTGGTCAAGCGATCACGGCAAAAACAAACATTTCTCTGAGAAGTTCAATCAATAAATATGTGAGGTTTTTTTCTCCTCTGTTGGCACCTTTTATACAAAAACAAACACGTCCACGTCACTGAAAGGCTACAACGCGACCTCTTCGCATTTTTCAAATTAAAGGTCACTCCAAGCTAAAAGCTCAGCGACGCTGCGGCTGGCGTCGAATTACTTCGCTCGCCTCCGTCTGTCTCCGAGAAATTTGATTGCTAAGTCAAAAGGGTGGCTGTGGTGAAAATGTTAGTGTTTTCTGCTAATCATGTGACTTGACCCGGATAGCCAGTGATCTGTATCTGGCTCTCCCCGCGTTCTCCGTGTACTACAGCTTGCAAAAAGAGCCCCAGGCAACGAAATCTTAATTAAGGTCCTTCTCAGTGCACAACCTTCAGACAACTTCGCCAAAACAAAGGCTACAAAATAATACAGAAATGCTTTTTTCCCCCTCCCCCCCTTTTTTGTCTCTGTCTTTACCATTTAGGAAATAGCAGCCACTCATTTAAAACTCTTCGCCTGCATGTGGAATTTGATTGTAACCTCAGGTTGCCTTTTCTATTATGGTGGGGAATAATGTTACAACACAGAGAACCAGTTTTTAAATTGAAATTTGACAGCTCCACAAAGCAGGCATGTGGGGAAAAAAAGAAAAAAAAATGGGGAGGGGGGAGGACACACACACTCAATATTGCATATTCACAGAACGCCTCTCGCTCCTTTTCCTTCCTCTGCTTTTCATGTGAAAAGGACTATTGTTGCACCTTTCCCGCTGTGGAATGCAGTCTTAATCTTTTTTTCCCCCTTCACCTGCTTCATCTCGTGTCACTAATATTATAACAGCTAATATATAAAATTATATACAGTATGAACAATATAAAAAGACTTGGTGAGGTGACTGGGCTCTGTGCTTATCTTATAACCATAGTTTGAGGACTTTGGGGGGGGATGGAGGGAGGGGGTGGACGCATTGTACACAGTAATAAAGAAGAAATAATATAAGAACTGATATTACATTTATTACAACAGAGAAATGAGTTTTCACAGTGCTGCCTTAATCAGGACGCAGCTGTGCAGTATTTTCCTTTTAGCTGACTTCTGCATCCAGAAAAATTCAAGCATAAACATTCAGCAGCGATATTAATATTTAGGATGACTGCCGTGTCATTTTATGGTAAAAATGATGAACAGTAAGAATATCTTAAATTCTCTAAGGTATCTATCAGTGTCTCGGTTGATGACGATTTTTAAAAAAATATAAAAACTACTTTTAGCTGCTCTCTTGTCACAAGGGGGCGCCACAGCGAGTAGCCCCCACATGCTTGATTTGGCAGTTTTTACATTGGATGACCGACCTGATGTAACCTTAAAGGCAATGTGTGTTTCCATATATTTTGTTTATATATATATATTTCTACATTCTGTCACCTGTTTAATTTACCCAGTTGTTAAGAGATGACGTATTAACCCTGCTTCCGGGTCCAAACTACTCTTCATTTATTAAAGCTGTTTGTGTTTTTAACATGTTTTAATGCTTTGTATCTTGAACAAGCCCCTAAAAACAGTCAGTGATCACTGTTGGTCTCTCTCCGTTTTTATTATCGCTATTCATCGGCAGCATTTTTTAAAGCTCAGTTTTTAAAACCTTACGATGTAACTACAGCCCAGCCCATGCAGCAGTAAATTAATGACTAACCTTGTATTGTGGATGGATTATGTCAGTTGTTCTCCTGACTGAAGTTTGGTCCATTTACAGCATTCTGCCATGCGATTGCATTGGTCCCTAACCATCGGGAACCCTCACGTTAACTTTTATCGCGTGGAAACAAGTTAGCGTTCATCCTCCAGCTTCTCTGTGTTTATATTATGCTAACATAGCTGTGTAGCGAGCCACCATGTAACATCATTCGATAGCCCAACTTTAGTAACCCTACACATGTCACTGCTTTTAGTGTTCTGTCTTCATTTATGTTGGAAGTCATAACAGAGCTGTACATTTTAATGTTTTAGAAATCCCTCATGGAACATGGTGTATCATATTTAGGTGGAAACTAGCGAGCTAACTCCCTGCTAACTTCCAACCACTAAACTTAATAAATTCTGTTTTCATGGATGCCTGGATGTTAAACGTAATTGTTACGCCTGGTAGAGCAACAACGCTGATCATTTTATTACAGATGAAAGAATTTAGACTGTTTGTAAGTCTCTCTGCCACAGTGTTCGTTTGACTTTGGGACCTAAAGCAGAGTTTGGACCCGGAAACGGCTGATGACGTCAAACTTAAAGACCAGATTTAAAGTGTCCTTGAACAGAAAGATCTGAAACCATAGAACACAGCCGTCCGGCTATAACAAAGCTATTTATGATGCAAGTGTCATATGACATAGTTTTAAAATGATGGCTCGGAGGTGAAGTAGTTTCTTTTTGCTAAATGTCTTTTCCCTCCTCTCTTCTACTTCTTTATCTCTGGTGTGAAGGACTAAGACGTGAGAAGAAGAGTCAAGCATGTGCAACTGGGAAAGACTGCAATGACCAAAGGGGTGAGACTGCACTGGCAAAAGACATGGCTGACGAATGAGTGACATCACAGGGGCTATGGTAACAAAAAGCTGAGCTTAACTATCAATTAATTTCAGCTGTAAAAGTATTACAGTAATTAAAACTGTTTAATATTAATATAAAGGATTTTGACTGATGTTTAATATGTGGACTAAATAAAATCATTTGTTTATTGACTGTCTTATCTGTTGGATTTTTTTCTCTAATGTCATTATGGAAAGATGAGAAGCGATGGAACAAATTCTCCCATTGGTTTTCCAACGACAACTGGGCAGGAAAGTTAGAGTGATTATATGTTTTACAATAGCAGGTTTTAAGAGGGTAATTATTGCAAAGACACTGGTCAAATCTGGTCAGGCTTAGCTCTAGTAACAAGTCTGTCAGACCACCACCCCACTTGCACTAAGCTACAGTACGTTACACGGGAATCATCCAGTTGTAACTCCTCAGCAGCGGGTGTGCCGATCAGCATCTGCTACTGGATGTGTGTGTCTGGTGTGTGCGTCACAATTCTTTCACTTGCAAGCATTGCCCCCTGTAAGCCCCCCACAGCCAGAGCAATATCAGCTCCACCAGAGACAGCATGTGACCTAGCTTTACTCATCTCAGCTAAACCCATCTCTGCCACACACACATGGAAATGTACATGCACTTGCACACCTACACAGGCATATGAATGTACTATATACTGGGGGGGGGAGCATAAAGGAGAGAGCGTAATAACAATCTTACCTGCTTCACCGAGTCAGCAGCAGCAAAGACAAAGAGAGAGAAGAGAAACAAAAGAAGTTGACATGAATGGCAGCATGAAAAAAACTATGCTTTATGAGACACTGTTGTGATAGATTAAAACAGGTTATAAGTCCATGAAAAGAACAGATAACATTACCAGCAGGAAATTACTTTGAATACATATAAGTAGCTGTGGGCTTTATAAGCATATTCGTGTGTCATTAACCACTGGCCAATTAACATGGTTTAATTAGTGTAAACAAATCAAACCATACTGATATGTGTATATAGCCTTTATCTTGTGTCAGTGATACTGTCAGAATTGCTTTTGACAAATTAAGAGCAAAACTAGAGCCTCCTTTTAATTACATTTTAGATTTTTTTTTTAGCTTTTTACTTCAAAGCTAGTGTGCTGTTAGCTAAGAAGTGAGGCTGGAATTGAAAACAGCTGTCCAAACTACAAGCACATTTAAAACTCAGTACTTTAGACACAATACCTCACTAACATACACAAATTGCACTTAATTAATTAATGTAAAACACTAAAGTTTTGGGTGTATACATATTGGAAAGATTTCCTTGCTCAGAGCTGTGCTAATATTAGCTTAGAGGCTGTAATACGGCTAACCCTGGATATGCTGAAGCACCTGGAAATGGTCAAACAGTAATCTGTCATGTAAATGTTAAAACTAAATGTTCAGTTTTTGTATGTTTGTCGTATGTTTCCAAACAAGCTTTATACGATGATTCCAAAGGTATTTATTTTTATTCTGTTGGCAGAGCCAAGCTAGCAAAGCTAAAGTTAAGCTAAGTTGATGCTATAGGTTCATAGTTACTGTTCAGACATGGATGGCTTTCTTTTTCTTGTCTGACTTAGAGCAAAGCAGCACATGATATTTAACAACTAGTCCTCTGTATGCAATTATACTAATGCTTCGAATGCATGCTCTTCATACAGTACGTTCATTATTGATGATAATGATCTTGCATTAGTATGCTTATATGATGCTAATGAGCCTTCAAAGGTTTCATTATGCTTCATTACAGGATCTTTTGACATAGACAAACTAATGAAAACTGCAGAGGTTACACTCTCCTCACATCTCTATGACCATTACAGTCAACACAACACTGTTTTATGCCTGGTATACACATGCTCCAAAACAAATATCCATACCCTAAAAAGCAAGCACTAGAAAAGGGAGAATAGATCTAAGATGTTAGGAAAACATAGGCATGCTGATTGGCTTTTTAGAGCAGGCAAAAGCGGGAGATTTCAATCAAGATTTCTGACAGTCTATTAGGATTGGCATAGGTTATCATTACCTTGTGTGTCGGCATCCTAATGCATGTTTTCCTTATCAACGTTTAGCACATTGATAACGCCAGAGAACAGCAAAATGTCATTCTCTGGCTAAAAGTAGGCCTATATGTCTCTGGCAAACAATGTGGCTGTCTATGAAATAATGAGGTTTATCTCATGGAGACCCAGTGGCTGAAGGCTGCGGTCATTTCATGATTTTTCTTGCTGTAAACATCCCTGTACCTGTCAAACTTCGATACTTGGGAGAAACGCTAAAGGTAAAGTAAGGTCTGTCAGGCAACCTCTAAACAACCCTGAGCATCCCTGGATATCAAGGACAGTTGTACGATTGTAGCCAATAAAATGTGTTAATCTTTTCTTTTTAAATTGCTTCTTTGTTACTATTAACTTGTCCAACTACCACAAACTGCAACTGCCAACGGTTAAACCCCACAGGGCTCTTGTTGAGGCTTTTAAGAACCTTTAAATTATCTTTTTACATTTTGATACTTGGTCAACTGGGACTTAAATATTTAAACTTAAAAAACAAACTATTATCATTCATCATCACAATTAACATTTAGTTCACTCATCAAGCAGTAATCTTATAGAACCATGCCAGAGGCTTTATGAAGCTATAAAAGCATGCAAGTATTTGTACAGTGAATATCAAGTTCAAACTCTTAGTTATGCTAAAAGATTTTATGCTAAACAAACTAAATTACCGGAAAAATTTAAAGATCTGCTGTGCTTTCTTTTACTAAAATCAATTACAGATTTCATAGCAGGTGCGGGTTGAGCAGAAAACCATAAGAAGACATTCACAGAACGTTGGATTGATGAAATAAGCTTTGGTACATTCAAAGTCTGTTATATACCGTATGTACACGGCGATCCACGGCTAATACTGCATGAGCTTTATAAAGTTAAGGTGTGAACCAGTTCTTATACTAGTTGAGGTGAGGAAGAGAGTGGAAGAGAGTTATCTGAGATACGAATGGCTTTTTTAAATGTCTTCTAAAAAGTTTGTTTCTTTTGGTCCATGGCTATTTCTGCATTTGCATTGGGAGACGGTGCACAGTGGATACGGTCAATTCAGGACTTTTTTAAAACTTGAACTTGATTTTTTAGTCCTTTATGAATTAAACATAAACACACCTAAAGTAAAAAAATAATTCAGGTGATTACCATGAAAAATTGCCATTAATTTTGTGTATCAAAAGCGACATGACACTGAACTGGCTAAAAATCGACTGCCACTTAAAGCACAAAGTCTGTCATATATCTACAGACGTTCTCTTCACAATGCTAACCTAACCTGAAACTTTTAATATCCAGTTATGACATGTCTCCCAAGCCTTCCAGCCTCTGGGTGAAAAGAGCTACTTAGCATTCAACCTCACAAAGGACGGTACTCAAGGAACATAAGCCAGCAGAATAAGAGATGACAAGATACTAGACTCAGAGATGATCTAAAGATGCAGACCTAAAGATATGCAAATAAAGATAAGAGGGAAACAGGAGGGACTGACACACAGACAAATTGAGAGAAGGCAAGAACATGCCACAAGGCACTGACAGACAAAGGTTTCTTAGCTAAAAACACACGCACAAGCAGAAGTGTGCACTGCAAAGATGAACAGCCTTCTCTAATGCTTGCCATACAGATCATACAGCCCTGGCCAGATGTGGTTTACATCTGTAGTAACATTGCAGCCTTGGACCTCACTTGTTTGGTGATAGATGTGGTACCGCAGGCCAAGAATGAGATTTTTCCCCATTCCTACACATCAATTAATTAAAACTATAACAAGGTTTCTCAAACTCTGATATAAAAATCTATGCCACCATCTGTGAAACAAACCTGACACGAGAACCAATGAATGACCAAAGTAATCAAAAGCTTTTTAGAAAATCAGGATTAAAATGAAACTATGCTATTAGTGCAGAATATGACATGTTTTGTTGGCACTGGTGGGGTTTATAATGAATGTGGAGACTTAAAATGAGGAGATGAATAAACATGTTACCTTACCAGAAGAGAAATAATATTCATTATTATACACAGTCCTCTATTTTTAGTGCCCAAAAGGGAGTTGGACAATAATAATAATAAATTTAATAAAGTAAATAAAATGCTATTCATAATACTCCGACTGCCTAAACTGTAGAAGCAAATGAGACACCAAATCTGTCTTCCTGCTTTGAGTTTTATGTTTAGCAAGCAGTCCACCAAGCTGGCATGAAGCGACTGGCTTTTTTCCACTTCCTTCAACAAGTCCTGTGTTGCTTTTGCAGAATGTTGTGGGTCACTATCCGACTGTACTGGGAAGCGCTGCTCAGTCAACTTGACTACATGTGAGCAGAAAGTATCTCTATACAGTTCTTCTAGGACATCACCAACAAATGCTACTGACCCTGTGCGACTGGAAACAATGCATACTTATCCATCACACTGCTTTACGGATGATGATATAAGCGTTTGGGTTTCAGATAGGAGCTGTTCTAAACTTACTCCAGTCTTGAGCTTAGTTTCATCTGTCCAAAGTTTTTCCTTAATCATGGAAAGGATCCCACAATCATCCACCAGTGCCGTCCTTTATGTACATAAGGGCCTTTTTAAGTTACTGACCTTAACCATGTTTCTTTTTCCCCCACTCCAAAAGTTCCTGCTAACTCACTGATAGATGACCTAAGGATGACCCATTCAACTTACACTAAAAGCTCCTTTGACCACATGTTCACACAGCAACAGCTTCCCAGTAATGCAACATTTATCTCGACCCTCTCCAATTAAAGCTGAAATTCTGTATTTGAAGCCCATATTCATCGTCCAATAGAAACTTCAATATATTTTGGTGCACACCTAAAATAACAAAAATTGTGTCACCGTCCAAAAATATATGGACCTAATTGTGTGTTGTCAAAAAGAACAGTTATGCTATTGTCCTCATTCTGCTGACATAGTTGCCAGCTTATTTCTGTGGCGAAATTGGAGCTCCTGGAATCCGTACTAAGAGTCAGATACATAGACCGCTGCCACGCAGATGTTGCAGCGTTGCAGTACATAACTCTCTCATGATTTGATTGGCAGGCCAAGCCAGATAGCGACACAGTGCTATAATTACTGATGGCGAGGCTGCACGCGCAAAACAAACACAAGTCGACACAGAAATCTACACTGAGCCGAGCTGCGCCATTCATCTCGACAGAGGCAACATCCTCAGAGTTGTGCTAACATCATTCAATCATTGAGGTAATTGATGTATTTTTTTGCAGCTACAAGCAAGCTCGGGGGAAGGAGCTTTTGTCAGTGAGCTTTCTTTCGTCTTCACAGTTGCTTTTTCCTCTCACCACCTGCCACATGTTGCTCCGGCAGACAATCGACTGCACAGATGAGCGGGAGGAAAGCGAACGGAGAAAAGTAAGAGAAATGTAGAGATGCGCTGAGAGAAACCAGCACGGGGAAACACAGATAGGGAACGACTGAAGGCAGAGGAACTCGGAGTAAGTAAGTGAGGGATGAGGAAGACAAGAGAAAGAGTAAATAATACACCTCCACTCAGAGAAAAACATGAGGGTGAATATGTGACAGAGTCATGCTGGCATCCATCCATCCACCACTGTGAGGCTGACACCATCACGCATGTTAAGCAATTAAGACCTACCTCTGGTAGAAGGGCCATAAATCATCAGCGGACATATAAAACACTCCTCTACTTCATTATGCAATATTCATGTGGATTGACAACAGAGTCTACAGGATAGTCCAAGATAGAAAAATATTACATTTAACATGAATTCATATGAATTTATAGCAGCCTAAGAAAACTCGGTTAATATCTAAGCAGAAGTTAATCTGCAGTAATAACCAACAATTTCTTTTAATCAGTTTTCTTCCACTGGAGGTAGTATCAATATCAGATACTACAATCTGGGAGTTATGTTACTGCAATGTGAAACAGCTTAACTCTGTTACTCTAAAAATAGCCCGAATACACCTGTAAGTGGTCTAATTAATCCCAGTGACCCCTGCAATTAATTTAACTTCTCTAGGGCTACAGCAGGAATCACTCACTTCTCACTATAGTGACCTACAAAGTGAATTCACCATTTTGCAGTACTACCCTAATATAAAGAATTACTCACATAGTGTGCACCAACTATTCTGCAATACTTTTCAGAAAGGAGTGCACAGCTACCCCGGAGTGCTTACCCGAGCTTAAGATAAGATTGTTCCAGAGGAAAAATGACAGACTGATGAGAGGACAAACCACAGTGCACCACAGCAAAAACTCTTACTAATTTGGGAACGTGCTCTTGGAATAATACGTGCTACTTTAAACAAGATGCAAGCTTGAAATGGGAAAATAGGTTTCAGTCAACTTTTGCATTTTTTACTACTACTGTATAGTTCTCTATATAGAAGTCCCTGAATAGAGAGGAAGGAGTTGTGAATGAATGAAAGATGTTGGGTATGCTTCAGCTGGATAGGAATAAAGACTGATTATAAATAAATCATAAGTTCTACAGAAATACTATAGCGCGCACAGCATACCACAGACATTTGACACAACTTCCTGCTAAATGTAGTACTCGCCAGTCCTCCTTTGAACAAGTAGTTCAACCATTTCCCAGGAGTTAGATGACAAGATGTATTTTACAAAACATGTAGCCATATCTGGGAGGCAAATAGCTTAGCTTACAATGAGGGCTATATATAAAGTCATTAGCACACTGTAGCTTGGCCAGGATAGTCTTTTTCCATTATATATACCTTACTATATCGCCAGACATGGAGACAGACAGCTGGATAATTGAAAAAAATAAAAAATAAATTTCTCATATATCTATTTTTTGACTTAGCTTAGCTTAGCATAAAGACTGGAACCTGTAGAAATACTCGAAATACTGAAAAAGAATTACTTTATTATAATTAGATTATAATATGTACATTTTACTGAGTTTACTTCATCCTAAACTGCAGTCAGTGTGGCTGTAGCTGCTTTGAGCCCCCCTCTCAGTATCTTTGGATTGTATTTGTTGGTATTATTTGGCTATGATACTCACTATACTACATCAAGAGGACTTGACACCAGCTGTCACTGTTTGTATTTCAAGTATTTATCACGCAATTTGTCATCCAACTCAAGATCTGAGGAAAACATGCTTATAGAGACCGTTTCTCCCCCGTGGCACAACCCCACTGAGCCGCTGGCTTCATGATATTATGTGACCAGCGATGAGAGCTGACCCATTTGTATGTAACCGAGCGTGCCACAGTAGGAGGAAGGGCCATTCTTCTGCCATCTGCTCCACACAGAGCCACAGTTGCCCACTGCTCCCATTGATTTCAACTGGCTAGAGGGGCAACTGCCGAGCCAGTCGAGACACAAGGAGCCACATTCAGGTTGTGCCAGCTCTGACTCTCGGCTTGCTTACACAAGCTCGCTTGTACAAATTAGAGAGCTAAAAAAGTAGGTAGATGACGGTTAAAAAACAAAACAAATGAAGGAATAATGAGGTGTTCAGAATGCACGATAATTGGCAATACATCTGTTTGTCATTTTGCTGAACTTTCTGCCATCATAAAAAAAACAAAACAAAACCCAACTGACTAATTAGAAATAGGTTAGACGGTTAAATGTAAATGTGTCATTATTTTGTGAAGCCAGCGCGTTCGCTGTTGAGGGCAAGCATTTCGGTGGTGGCGCCTAATTAAATCTGGGTTTGTCTGCACACAGCCAATGAACCTTGATGTGTTGATGCCATCTCATTAAATAACAGTGATGAAGAGATGGATGGATGAATAGATGGCTGCTCGGATGGATGGAGGCAAATAGTTTGGAAACATGCGAGTGTTCGATGTCACTGTCAAAACAACTATGACACATAGACACACTCTAGCAAACAGCTGGCTACTGACAGCATGTCAGCCTTCCCCGCATTGTATCTCTTTATTGGACACTTCATGCGCGACCGCCATGAGACTGCTAAGTTTGGAGCACCCACAGACAAACAACAGGAGGAAGAAAGTTGTGAGTCAGAGGCAGGCAGAGGGAGGCAGGACTGAGATGCTCTCCGCTGCCCCTGACAAAGACACGGCTGCAGGTGAAGAAGCACAACCGAAAGCGTACGCTCAGCCATCAGCGTGACTTTAAGTGTAAGGAAGGCCTGGACTGACTGTGGGGCACAAGCAAAAGGAATAAAACCCATTTAACTTAGCGCGTACTGGTGAGCTTCTTTATGAATTCATTTATAAGTATGACAACATAAAGTGCGGCTGCCAGTGCCTTCCAGCACTCACACAATGTTGGCACAGGCAGGCTTTTGGCGGGGTATTTTCAGACTTCTTTTTTGGTACGCGATCTGTCTTTAAGGCTAAATATGCAACTAAGAGTAGGCGCATGGCACCCATTCAGATGTGACTCAAGATGTAGCAACTAATTGGCCGTCTATGACTAAAAAACAATTTTTAATATCACTTCTTGGAGCCGTACCTCGTTCTAAATCTGGATCGTTGAGTCTCACCCAAAGATAAGCAGGCCATCCCACAGTTCTCCCCCCTACCTCCCCTCCACCATCATTGTTAGCTTTCTTCCTGGCAGGAGTCTTCCTTTCTAATATGTTTTTATAGCCTCTTGCCTGCAGCTACACAACATGTTCATGTGTCCTGTACTTCACACACATCTTTTTACTGTATCCATGCTCATGTGTGCGCACCAACCTGACAAATATACTTTTACAGCCACCCCTGTTGCTGCGGTCGCGCGTGCACACGCACATGTAGAACACTGTGTACTTGTGCTTGGCTAATAAGCGTTATTAGCTCTCCCAGGTAATCCTGCTGCTGAGACACGAGCGCAGCGGTCCTAAAGCGCCAAAGGGTTCCTCGCCAGCGCCGCCACTGATAATGCAACCGGTAATACACAGAGGAGCGTGTTGTTTAATGCCTTCCCTACCATTAACTAACTCTCAGGGCGAGCGCTTGTGTGTAAAAGCACGCATACGTGTGTCTGATTGTGTTTGTGTGCGAAAGAGGGAAGCGTTTCCTCTGAGGGCCCTCTGGAAGACAGCAAACACTTCAAAGGATTCCTCCATGATACCGAGCATGATATCTGCCCGAAGACACGAGGTTTAAGCGCTGATCTGCCACTGTTTTCTTTACGATTAGCCAGGCGGCAAAGCAAAATGTCATTTAGTCTAAAACTGTTCTGGTGGATTTGCAGCACTGTTTGTCTTCTTAAATCTACAACAGAGGACTTGGCAAATGAACCCTGAGCCCCATGAATAAAACAACAGGGGAAGAGAAAGGTGGCGAGAGAAAAGCCTTGCTCGGTTTGAGCGTTTGAGGAACAGCGTGGCGCAGACGGCAACGTGATTGGAGCCGACAGCGGCAGCCGGCAGTCACCTGCGTGAGAGAAAAAGCCCCCCGTCTGGCTTTCCTCAGAAGAGCTTTTAGCGTTCCATCAGTGACGGACTGTTTTGTCAGGTGTATTAACACGAACGGCCTGTGTGGCTTTTACCCCTCCGCAGTGGTGTCGGCAAGGACAAGTTGTTGCCATGTTGCATTCTGTTCTACTCTGACCGCTTTTCACTGCCGTGACCCAGAACACACGCGTGATCATTAGAGTTATTCATCACGGCTCCTGACACTTCATAACCCGGACTATTTGCAAAAGCTGTTTCCAACGCGTAGCCGGGGCTCCTGGAGGACCAGCAGTGCTTCTCTCCAGCTTTAACTTCACAAATTCTTCACATCACTGAATTAAGTTGACATTCTTAAACAAATTACAGCTGTCCTCTTAGAATGTAATCCATGATGTTATTCACTAAAAATACCAGCTGCTACCTGGGAAATCGTTCAGGTCAGCCTTTATGTGGTAATTACAAGTGGGACGTGTGGGTGTCTTTCGCAGGAATCTGTAATCTCCCACTTGAAATAAACTGTCCGAAAACAGGTAGCAGATCCTCGACTGTTATTTTTGGCTCCAAGTCATGCTTATTTTCATCAGTGTGTGTTTGTTTATTTAATTTCTCTTTGACTAATTGCAGCAAATGCTCACAGTAGAAGCTGGAAGAAATGAAAGTTTAGAATTTCTCTCCAATATATCATCAGGTTACTTAAGGACGCTGTTATCAACAAGAAAGCTGTTAGCATCGACGCTACATAGTATCTTCAGAGTGTTTGTTCTCTGCACCGCTCTGCTCGGTTAACCTCTCAACCCATATACATGCAGTGAAACAGAGAGCGAAGGAGAAGAGATAAACTAGAGCTCTTCACTCACAGAGAAAAGAAACAAGTGTAAGGTTCTTCACAGGGACAGGTGTCTTCGAGAAAATGGTAGGAAAATCTTCAATTTAGCGGTCATTTGATGAGGAAAGCCAAAAATCTTCAGGGTGTTACAACTCTATGCAGACGTTAGAGTGCCATTAGTCCTGGGAGACTTTTGGCCCAGTGACATTTCAACCAGCCCAGTCAGTCATTCCTCACTAATGAATATGTTAGTGTCTGGTCTAGCCTGTGTAATTTTTCCCTCGTTTTATCACAAGGATGCAGGCGGACACAGCCGTGGCATCCGTTCAACACTCTGCAGGGACAGACAAACAAGCTCTGCCAACAAGATGGAGACTTTATGGATTTCCCACCTCTGTTAATACTCAAACGCTTGTGCCCACTGGCACTGCGTGTGAACCTGTGGGTACGCGAAGCACTGCTGTAGCACGATATCCTAACTCGTGGGTATTGATAACAAGTCAAAGAGCCCTCTTGACCCTCTGGTTCTAATCACCATCATGATCCACCCACGCACTACTGCTCACCTCCTCCATAACAGAGCGCTGGTGGCTGCGTCACCAGTGGGCTCATTAGCTGGTGGTGTCAGGGGAAGCCTATTTGATGGTGGAGGAAGGTTGGTGGACATTAATTAGTCCAACACTTGTCCATATGCATTATTCAGTTGTGTAGGAGGTATATTGGCCAAGCAAAGCCAGAAAGAAAAATGTGATTGCTTCACTCTTCGCCTCCATATGAAGTGATTTTCTGCTAATCACAAATATTTACATATTCATATCTGAAAGCTCCTTTGTTTTGTGGTAGATGCACAGAGCTCTACTTACTATATTAACAACAGCCGTTTGGTTTCAGGATGATTGGAGTAAATAAAACTTGTTTTGCCAGTTACACGATGAGCGGCACTAAAATAAAGGCGAGAGTTGGTGAAGAAACACATCCAAGATTTAATGGCTCATTAGAGGCAAATTTTGGCTGATAAAAATGTCTTGGATGACATCTTGATGTAATAAACTGCCCCGGCGAGGTTTGAGATGAAGCTCGGAGGCCGACTGCCAGCAGCGATAGAACGCTGGCACATTCAGGCTAAACCAAAATATTTAAAATATTCAAATATTCCAGCTCAACTAATCATCGAGTTAGGATAAAGATTTGTTATCGAGCAAATATTAGTGACCAGAATCCCAACGAGAAGATGTTGCTTGTAGACCGTAGTTGTTTGAATGTCCTTGAGGCTTCTTTTCTAGCTACACACAGTTGATTTGAATCTCTTGGCAGCAGTTTTCATGTTTCTTTGTAGCTGCTTTGCATCAATGCTTCTCAAAAATGCCTGTCCACAAAGATAATGGATCAATCAAATCACAAATACCACCACTGTCAGGTTTTTTTTTAAATGTTACTCGTTTGAAGAACAGCAATGTGTCACTAAGGAAATGCAATTGTACAGAAATACTCTGCTTTGAGTAATGATTACCCTGATATTACAAGAAAGTTTACATTTATTGCAAAAGTTCACTTACAGCATGGAAGAGATGCTTAAAAATAGGTTTTTTATTCATAAGATAAACAAGCAGGACTCAGAGAGCAAACCTCCGCCAAGGCAGCTCCCTCTCAGGGCAGCATTTACTTTTAAGGGAACAATATTATATATTCTTTTTGTTTTCTTTGTGTCTTTGTGAGGTTTGTAGTACACTGAAAACAAGTGTAGGCTTTATTTGCCCTGTAGAAACTTATTTTATTGTACTAGACACAATCCATTTATCCATCTTCTTCCGCTTATCCGGGGCCGGGTCATGGGGCAGCAGCCTAAGCAGAGAAGCCCAGACCTCCCTCTCCCCAACCACCTCCTCCAGCTTGTCTGGGGGAACAACAAGGCGTTCCCAGGCCACCCGAGAGATATAATCTCTCCAGCGTGTCCTAGGTCTCCCCCGGGGCCTCCTCCTGGTGGGACATGCCCAGAACACCTAAACCAGGAGGCGCCCAGGGGGCATCCTTGTCAGATGCCCGAACCACCTCAACTGGCTCCTTTCGATGTGGAGCAGCAGCGGCTCTACTCTCCTGAATGGCTGAACTTCTCACCCTATCTCTAAGGGAGATACCAGCCACCCTTCGGAGGAAGCTCATTTCTGCCGCTTCTATCCGCGATCTCGTTCTTTCGGTCACTACCCACAGCTCGTGACCATAGGTGAGGGGCCGGTAAATTGAGAGCTTTGCTTTTACGCTCAGCTCTGTCTTCACCACGACGGACCGCAGCAGCAATCTGTCTGTCTGTCGATCTCTGTCATTTTGAATACAATTATATTTTACTTATGTGGATATAGTACATGTGTAGCATTCATTTCGCTGTGCAGCAATAAATATATCGCATAAATAAACTCAAAGTGGTATTTAAATGGTTATAACCTGCTACTGTAACATATAAAACGTTTCCCATGCCAACATGGTCTTGTCACACTTTAACCTTTAACTTGTAAATATTTATACAGTGCTTTCTATATGTTGACAACACACACCACACTTATAAGAATCATAGTCCCTATATTATAAAGCTTTTTGTTAAATTTTAACCAATAAATAAAAGTTGACCCTGAAGGTGGATATAAGCCAAATTGTAATGGATTATTAATCAGCCGTACTCAGGGTTTCGAGCTGTAGTGTTTACACACAGAATGCTAAAAAACCCAAATCCCTGTTGGTGGAGGTGATAATCATATAGAAGATCTCGCCTACGGTTAATGATGCATGTACACCACCCTTGTGGTAGCTACTTGTTTGTCCGCGCTTGGCTTCCAAAGAGACTTTCAACCTAAATGCAGCTTACAGCGTCAAACTCTGAACAAAGCCATCCAGTGAAGGTCAACATCCAAGAGTAGTAGTCTTGACTAAAGCACATCCGAAAATGTAAGGCAGCGATAAAGTTTTTCTTTTGGTAATTACAAACTCGACCAAATGAGTGCAAGTCAGGACAGAATTTTAATCTCAGTTTATCATTACCATTTAGGCCCAGTTTGAGAGTTAGCTCAAATCCTACGTTCGCCCTGTACCAGCCGTCTGCCAAACCAGAAATGTGGGGGACGTGAAAGGCAATCATTGCTACATTTTATTAACAACTCTATTTAAATGGCTTGGTGGCAGCGGCAATCTGCAGAGGGCACCTTCAGCAATCAACAGCATTTGAGCACAGCTGCCATGTAAGGTGCACTATGGGGAGCGGGGAGAGCTGAACAATACGATTAATCCCACAGGATAAGAGAAAAAGAAGAAATTCCACAGACAATCACAGTCCTGCAACCTATTTGCTATGCACAGGTCTGTTTGAATAAGTGCTTCATTTAATAATAATTGATTGAGGTGAATTCTAAGCGGTGGATGTGAGGTAGTGCACTGGTGACACACTCCCTTTTCCTGTCTTTCTCCCTTCTGCCTGCTTTTTCCTCCTCTCTCCCGAATTGTATTTTGTGCTTGAGTGAATTAGGTGATCATTTTTTATCTTACATGCCGTGCTGGCTTCTGGAGTTTCTAGCTCCAAGGAAATTGGAGGGGAAGAAGAAGTCGAACATTTATCGCATGCCGAGGTTAATCTCCTGAAATGGTGGGATTTGGTCAGAGAGGAAGTAGAAAATCCACGCTTGCACTCGCGAGCTGCATTACAGTCACATTTCCAGTGTTATTTTTTTCCCCTCACTCTCCCTGCCTCGCTCTCAGCCTCACTCCTCCCCGCCTTCCTCGAGGTGGAAGTAAAATCCTTGGAGCTGAACAGCGGTGACAAGACGAAGTAGCAACACATAAATTAAGGCAGTGACTGGACTCATCACTCACTGTCTGGCGCGCTAATAATAATGCGCACTGTGTGATCATCTCTCGTTGCTGTTGTTAATGCCTCGAATGGGAGCACGCACCTGCACTCTCGTATTTTGTCTAGCCGCACGTCAGATGTTTACTACAACATGACTGCAGACGGCTAACGATTTCAACACGAGCGCTGCCAATTGCTTAACTGCGGGCGAGAGAAGAAAAACTTAGCGACAAACGAATGAATGCAGGTGTCTTTTCCATAGCGCTGATGATGATGAGTGCTAGAAAAACTAACTGTAATCAGTGCTGAGTGGGGATTTCTCTACTTCTTAAACAATGGCATACCCAAGTCCAACTCAAGCCACTTTATAACAAAACTGAAAGACTGTCTCTTACACTGATAAAATCACACGATTAATGAAGTTCAAGACTTCTTTACCTTCAGTGAGAGTGTAGACAGGGACAACAAAGAGAGAGCCTATTTGTCCCATTTCGGCGTCTCTCCTCATTGGCTCACTGTTAAGTCCAGAACGAATTTAAAGTCCTCATCTTATCTTAAGGACCTCATAGCACATATCAAAGAGCACTTCACTCTCAGACCTCGAACATTTAAAAGTAGAATGGGAGGCAGAGCCTTCAGCTTTCAGGCCGCTCTTCTGTGGAACCAGTTCCCAGTTTGGATTAGGGTTAAACTTTCCACTTTGATAAAGCTTATAGTTAGGGCTGGATCAGGTGACCCTGAATCCTCCCTTAGTTATGATGCAATCCGGTATTGAAGTCTGACGTCATTAGCTGTGACTGGACCCAAACTTTGCTGCAGGTCCCAAAGGCAAACAAACACTGCGGCATCACTGAGAGTTACAAACTGTCTAAATTCTTTCATCTCTAATAAAATGATCCGCGTTGTTGCTCTACTTGCTCTATAGGTGTATTAATTAAGTTTAGTATCCAGGCATCCATGAAAACAGAATTTATGAAGTTTAATGGAGTTAGAAGTTAGCAGGAAGTTAGCTCGCTAGTTTCCATCTAAATATAATATAGCATGTCCTGACTGAGAGATTTCTGAAACAAATTAAAACGTACAGCTTTCTTATCACTTCCAATATAAATGAAGACAGAAAACTAAACAGCAGTGACGTTTATAGGGTTACTGAAGTTGGGCTAGCTGGTATATAATGATGTGCTATGTGATCACTAGCGACACAGCTATGTTAGCATAATATAAACAGTGAAGCTGGAGGATGAACGCTAACTTTTTTCCACTCAATAAAAGTTAAAGTGAGGGTTCCCGATGGTTAGAGACAAATGCAATCGCATGGCAGGATGCTGTAAACAAACCAAACTTCAGTCAGGAGAACAACTGAGATAATCCATCCACAATACAAGGCTAGTCATTAATATACTGCTGCATGGGCTGGGCTGTAGTTACATCGTAAGGTTTTAAAAACAGAGCTTTAAAATGAGTAGCGGTAACAAAAGCCGAGAGAGGCCGACAGTGATCACTGACTGTTTTTAGGGGCTGTTTGAGATTAACTAGAACAAGATACAAAGCATTAAAACATGTTAAAAACACAACAGCCTTATTAAAGGCAGGGTAGTTTGGACCTGGAAGCAGGATTCATCACGTTATCACTTAAAGACCGGATAGATCTAAGCTGCTGGGGCCTTCCATGATGCACTGTTTCTTTTTCACTCACCTCTTTTCACTCTCCTTGTGTTTATGCACCATTCTGCATTTAATCATTTGTTATTATTTATCTCTTACACAGGGAATATTTTGTTCTTTCTCCCTCCCCTCACAGTACCTCTCCCTGGGCCTGGATCACCTGGAGGTCTCTTACTGTTAAGAAGGGAGTTTTTCCTTCCCGTTGTCGCCAAGTGCTTGCTCATAGGGCGTCATCTGATGGTTGGGATATTCTCTGCATTATTGTAGGTACCTTACAATATCAAGTACCTTGAGGTAACTGTTGTGATTTGGCGCTATAAAAATAAAATTCAGAATCAGAATCAGAATCAGAATACTTTATTGATCCCTGGGGGAAATTATTTTTTGTTACAGTGCTCCATTTTAAACCAACATTAAGACAAGACAGACAATACGCTAACTAAGAATAGTACAATATATACATATATATACATACATACATACATACATAAGTCACTTATAAATAAATATTTGGAAAAGAAACATGTGTAGCTGTAGCAGCAAACAGTGTGTTAAGTGGATGCGTTGTACAGGGAGATGGCCACAGGCAGGAATGATTTCCTGTGTCGTTCAGTGGTGCTTTTCGGTAATCTCAGTCTTTCACTGAACGAGCTCCTGTGACTGACCAACATGTCATGGAGTGGGTGGGAGGTGTTATCCAACATTGTCTTTATCTTGGACAGCATCCGCCTCTCCGACACCACCTTGAGGGAGTCCAGCTCCATCCCCACAACATTGCTGGCCTTACGGATTAGTTTATTAAGTCTGTTGGCATCTGCGACCCTCAGCCTGCTCCCCCAGCATGCAACAGCATAGAGGATCGCACTGGCCACAACAGACTCATAGAAAATCCTCAGCATTTTCTGGCAGATGTTGAAGGACCTCAGTCGCCTCAAAAAATAGAGACGACTCTGGCCCTTCCTGTAAAGTGCTGTGGTGTTTTTAGCCCAGTCCAGTTTATTGTCAATGTGTACTCCAAGGTATTTATAGTCCTCCACAATGTCAACACTGACCCCCTGGATTGAAACAGGGGTCAAGTGTTTCCTGGTCTTCCTGAAGTCCACGATCAGTTCCTTGGTCTTTGCCACGTTGAGCTGCAGATGATTCTGCTCACACCACGTGACAAAGGAGTCGACCACAGCCCGGTACTCTGTCTCATCATCCCTGCTGATGCATCCAACCACCGCAGAGTCATCAGAAAACTTCTGAAGATGGCAGGTCTCTGTGCAGTGGCTGAAGTCTGTGGTGTAGAGGGTGAAGAGGAAGGGGGAGAGGACAGTCCCCTGTGGTGCCCCTGTGTTGCTAATCACCTTGTCAGACACACACTGTGGGAGACGTACATATTGTGGTCTTCCTGTCAGGTAATCAACAATCCAGGACACCAGAGAAGCATCCACCTGCATCGCTGCTAACTTATCACCCAGGAGGGTCGGCCTGATGGTGTTGAAAGCACTGGAAAAGTCAAAAAACATGACCCTCACAGTGCTCGCCGGCTGGTCCAGATGGGTGTAGACACGATTGAGCAGGTAGATGATGGCGTCCTCTGTTCCGAGACGAGGCTGATAAGCGAACTGAAGGGGATCCAGATGTGGTCTTACTATGGGTCGCAGCTGGTCCAGGATGAGCCTTTCCAGGGTCTTCATGATGTGGGAGGTCAGTGCCACGGGCCTGTAATCCTGGGGGCCACTGGGACGAGGCGTCTTTGGTACAGGGACGAGGCATGATGTCTTCCACATCACCGGGACCCTCTGCAGACTCAGACTCAGCATAAACAGTTTATGAAAGACTCCACACAGCTGGGGGGCACAGGTCTTGAGGACAAGGGGACTCACTCCGTCTGGTCCAGCAGACTTGCCTGAGTGAAGTCTCCTCATTTGCATCTCAACCTGGTATTGAGTGAAGGTGATGGGTGGGGGAGGGGTGTCAGGAATCTCACAGGAGGCAACATGTGAAGAGAGAGGCTGGCACAGTGGTGTGGCTCTGGATTCCAGGCTGACTGCAGGTGAGGTTGTGGGGGTGGGAGCAGACACTGTGGTGTCGAATCTATTGAAAAACAGATTCAACTCGTCGGCTCTATTCTCACCTCCCTCAGCTCCCCTGCTGTTGGTTGGCCTGAATCCAGTGATGGTCTTCATGCCCCTCCACACCTCTCTCATGCTGTTCTGCTGGAGTTTCCACTCCAGCTTCCTCCTGTAATTGTCCTTAGCCTCTCTGATCTTGTCCTTTAGTAACACCTGGATCTTCCTCACCTCCTCTTTGTTGCCCCCTCTGAAAGCCCTCTTCTTGTTGTTGAGGAGGGCTTTGATGTCCTTAGTCACCCACGGCTTGTTATTTGGGTAACAATGAACAGTCTGAGCTGGAACAATGGAGTCGGTGCAGAAAGTTATGTAGTCTGTGATACACTCAGTAAGCCCATTGATGTCCTCGGCGTGAGGCTCACAGAGTGTTTCCCAGTCGGTCACCTCGAAACAGCCCTGTAGTTCCGCTATTGCCTCCTCTGACCACCTCCTAACAGTCCTGGTGGTCACAGGTTCCCTCCTCACAATTGGCACATAGCGGGGGGTGAGGTGAATCAGGTTATGATCTGACCTACCAAGTGGGGGGAGGGAGGAGGAGCTGTATGCATCCTTGACGTTAGCATACAGTAAGTCTAAAGTTTTCTCTCCCCTGGTGGGACAGTCCACATATTGTTTGAATGTTGGTAGTGTATTGTCCAGTGATACATGGTTGAAGTCACCCGAGATCACAATAAAGGCACTCGGGTGCTGAGTCTGTAGCCGAGCTATGGCAGAGTGGATAGTGTCACATGCAGCTGTGGGGTTAGCAGAGGGGGGAACATAGACAGCCACCAAGATGACGTGAGAGAATTCCCTGGGTAAATAATACGGCCTGAGTCCAACAGCACACAGTTCAGTGTCCGGGCAACAAATCCTTTCTTTGATTGTTATGTTGGCAGGGTTACACCACCGGTTGTTAACTAAAACAGCAAGCCCACCTCCTTTACGCTTACCGCTAGCGATGCTGTCCCTGTCCGCCCGAACAGTGTGGAAGCCTTCCACGGAAGCATTCTCATCGGGAATGTCCTGGTGCAGCCATGATTCGGTGAAACACATCAGGCTACACTCTCGGTATTCCCTCTGACTCCGTACCAGTGCTGAGAGCTCGTCGATTTTAATTGCCAACGATCGCACATTTCCCATCACGATAGACGGCAGACACGGTTTAAACCTCCTCCTCGCTTTGAGCCTCCGCTGTCTCACCGTCACCTTTTTTCTTCTCTTCTGTCCTTGACCTCTGCATCCCCGATGTGTTTTCCTCCAAATTTCAGCTGGTACTTCTGCGGGCCTGGCCAGCGAGCCGGCCGGCATCAGGGCGATCAGCTGATCTCTGGAGTAAACAGTCCGTGCGTGTAGGAGATGTGCCGCGGTCCCGTTCCATGATAAAAGTAACAGTTCCACGGCCACCAGAAGAACAAAAACTCTCTCAATCCACATGATTGAGTAAGAGATAGAAAACGGAGGAAAATACAAGTCAGAAAAAAAAAAAAAGAATACGTAAGAAAAAAGAGCTAAACTAAGAGAAAAGCAGGAGCGACTGTAACAGGCTGCACGCTGGTTGGCGCATGCGCACTAGTATGTCATATCATTTGGAAGTTATACATAAGAGCTTTGACATGGGAAGTGTGTCTGTATTACAGCTCTGCTCTTTGAATATAACTGTCTATCCTTACCTTCTCCTGCCTTTCTTCCTAAGAGCTGAAGATGCTCTTAGGAGCCTCCTCTGGGTGCATGAATAGTCCTTGCATTGATTGCTGGAGATCTGTCGGCATCATTTCGTGGCCTCCAAAGCTTTCGACTTATTTTCAGTATCAACAGAAAGCATTAGTCACCACAGTGTACCAGCCGCTTCCATCACTACTGTACAATACTTTTTAAAATATGAGAACTGAGAAGGCTTCTGCTGTGAACACATGACTACACAGCTGCCACCGAAGAGCCCAGAAGTCAGAGATTAAGTGGAACCGGGTAGGAGATTTATACCTGCACTTTATGGCATTTGCAAATGACTGCCTCCGTAGTGGCAGAGTAATTCCACCCTGTCATATTTGTCTTTAGA
Organism: Rhamphochromis longiceps; assembly: GCF_057381845.1. Classification (NCBI taxonomy): domain Eukaryota; kingdom Metazoa; phylum Chordata; class Actinopteri; order Cichliformes; family Cichlidae; genus Rhamphochromis; species Rhamphochromis longiceps. Next base: position 9,940,958 of record NC_140565.1, on the reverse strand, counting down.
AATTGTAACAAATTACTGTGAGTTTGCAGCAGAAGAAACTCCTCTCAACCATTTTTTTCTTGCCTCCTTCTCTTCTTTTTGCCCACCTTTTTTCCCCCTCCAGGCCGCAGAGATAAGTCGCTGATTGCAAGATTGCGGGCCCATCCATTTCCAGTGTGTGGCAGGTGACAGGGAGACATGTTTCATTCTGCCTCATGCCGCGTGACGCCCCCACCCCCACCTTCTGTCTATTCTCTCGCCTCTGTTCTCCTCCCCTTTCTGAACTCCCCCAGCTTTCACTCCTCCATCACTTTTCCCCTTCTCCTGTCCTGCCTGCCCTCCCTCTCTTTTTGACTTTCTCCCCCTACTTTCTAGAGGGGTGCCTGTCAGCATAACTCAGTCCGTCAGCTCGAGGGACAAGATAGGGGTAATTGGGGTAGAAGTGTCTGTGTGCGAGCGTGTCTGTGTTTATGTGTGTGTGAGACGGTGCTTTCACGGCAGACATAACTGCTGTTCTCTTTTCCACTACCTCCTAATGAGGTGTGACTTGTGTCTTGTGGAGAGTTGGACAGACGATTGTACCCCCCTTCCACACACACACCTCTCGGTGACCCTCTTTTCCCCTCGTCTCTGCTTTTCCAGTCAATAAACGCAGGAGGTGCATCACTCACCCACACAACAACTGACGCCTGACCGGAGCTCAGTGAGCAGGATGTCAACACGCTGTACATGACTGCATATATAACACCTCGTTGTCCTGTTCACTGGTACCATCCTGTTTCAAAGCAGCAACCATCGTTCCCATCCCAAAACAGTCAAATGTCACATGTCTGAACGATTTCAGACCTGTGGCACTCACCCCCATTCCCGCCAAATGCCTGGAGAGACTGGTCATTAAACACATCAGAGCTGCTTTTCCACCATCCCTGGACTCTCACCAGTTTGCATACAGGGAGAACCGGTCAACCGAGGATGCGATCGCCACAGTGCTGCACACATTACTGAAGCACTTGGAACACAGGAACACCTATGCACGGCTCCTCTTTGTAGACTACAGCTCGGCTTTTAATACCATCCGGCCATACAAACTCCGTCCCAAACTCCACCAACTGGGACTTAACTCCTCTCTGTGCAACTGGATTGTGGACTTCCTCACTAACCGTAGACAGAGTGTCAGAGTGGGTAAGAACACCTCTTCCACCCTTGTGGTCAACACCGGTGCCCCTCAGGGGTGTGTTCTGAGCCCTCTGCTATACACTCTCTTCACCCATGACTGTATTTCCTCCTGCGCGTCCAATCTCATTGTTAAGTTTGCAGATGACACTACAGTGCTCGGACTTATATCCAACAATGATGAGACAAACTATAGGACAGAGGTGCAACAACTAGAGTCATGGTGCCACGACAATAACTTGGTCTTAAACACCAAAAAGACCAAGGAGATCATTGTAGATTTCCGGAAGAGGGGTCATAACAACCATCTGCCTCTCTTCATTGGCAGTGAGGCGGTGGAGAGGGTGAGCAGTTTTAAATTCTTGGGGGTAACTGTGACCGAGGACCTGTCCTGGGGCAACCATATCACCTCAGTTGTACGGAAGGCCCAACAGCGCCTCTACTACCTGAGGAGACTGCGGAGCGCACACATTCCCAGATCTCTGATGTTGAACTTCTACAACTGTGCCATCAGCAGCGTTCTGACGTATGGATTTCTAGTGTGGTTCCCCAGCTGCACCAAGGCCGATCAGAAAGCACTCCAGCGGGTGGTGAAAGAAGCTGGCAGAATTATTGGAACAAGTCTGCCAGAGATCAGTAATATCTTCCCCACTCGCTGTCTGAGGAGGGTGCACAGTATCCTGCGGGACCAACATCACCCTGCGTGCCACCTTTTCCATCTGCTGCCCTCAGGGAGAAGGTACAGGTCTATACAGGCCAGAACATCCAGACTGGCCAACAGCCTGTATCCACAGGCTGTGAGGCTCCTGAACTCTCTGCCCCCCTCTCACGGACAATAACCATATCCAACTTCTTAATAGCAATGAACTGGTCTGCATTGGTGCATCATATCTTTATTCTCTTCCCCCTCCTGCCCCCTCCTGCCCCCCCCCCCCCCCCCTCTTTCTTAAATAGATAACTATCATATCTGATATCATATCTCACAGTACAATAATATTGAATGGGTTGCATTGTTGTATTTTGTCATGTTTCTCAGGTCTTTGTCTGAATTTCTACGAACATTATTGCTAAGGATTGTCTTATTGCATTGGAGTCACACTGGGTTAAATATGTACACTTGGGTTTTAAGGGGTATTTATTATTTTCTTCTTTTTTTGGGTTGTATGGAAGCCCCAAACGCAATTTCATTGTTCTTGACAATGACAATAAATAAATAAATACTAAAAATACTAAATACAACAACCATGTGCTAAGGCTTCACTGGAACATCACTGCAATTCTCACACTTATGGAAAGAGACCTACAGAGATTTAAAGAGGACCTATTTATGCTCTGTGGTGTGAATGAGACACGACGGGTCCAGGGATCATAATTTTGAGCCATTTTATTGACTTGCATCACACCACGACACCCACCCACCCCTGAGTCCCCGTGTTTTAAGGATGATTAAGGATTAAGGATTAAGGATGCCGTGCAGGGAGGGTGGACGCACCTGCACGGCATCCACCGCGGACCACGCCCCACCACATGCTCATATTCACCTCTGCATTTTCATTCCTGAACCAAGCTAAATGAGCAAGACTCACATCTCAAAATAAACCATATGCATCTTATGCATTAAAAGCAGATTTTTCAGGTTTCACAAGACTTTAAAGTTACAGTCGTAAAACTTTTACCACTACATGACAGTAGAGTGCAGACTGTGGTCAACTGAGTTCTGTTTTTTTACCGCTCCCAGTTCAAGTGCATGATTCTAGCTACAGTGGCTGCTATAGGACAAACATGTTTTAGTCAACCAAAAGAGATTTAAAAAATAAGTTTAGACCTACAGCACTTAATTATTTCTTTTGATAAGTTCTTCTGTTTTTGTTGTTGTTAGCTGCTGTTAGCCTCCTGTAGTTATTGTAATACAAATATGTTTATGCACATTTTAGTGTGTTAGAGTCCCAACTTTAGGTCAGGAGACGAAGCTTAAGGTGACGTTTTATTAAGATCCTGGTCTTTCCTTAACGTTTTTGTTTCTTCCCTGAACGGGACCCCGTCTCCTGTGATAAAACATAGATATGAACCTTCATATGTTGAGCGTGAGGGTGCAGGCACGAATTTAAATGTCCCTCCACAGCACGCAAGCACCTGAGAGTTCTCCTCTCTGTTTTTGGTGTGCTACGTATGTCACCGGTCTCTACCCATAGAATTTACATAAAATGCAGTTAATGAAAGGAAAACATCCTTCCTGGCCAATGTATTCAAATATGGAGGGGGAATATAGTAGGTTCCACAAACCGGCGCCTGCTCCGATCCTTTTTTAATGGATTCATTCTGAGTTTATGAGAACTCATCAAAATGTTGGAAGATGTAATTACACACTAATGTGTGTAATCAATGTATAAATTTATGAGTACAATAAACTTTAAGGATTTTCCCTTTTTTAAAATAACCTCAAAAAATTACTAACTGTACCTTTAAGACATCCAGTGGTTCATGAAAGAAAGGCCGGTTTAATTCATCTCCTTGTAAACTTTTTTCTGATTGAGACGACCATATGAGAAATGTTCCCTTTCGCTGATATCAAAATAGGCCATGAAAAGAAAAAAACAGTCTAAAACTAGGCACTTAGTGCAGATTGAAGCCTGATATTACTTAAACTGTAGCCATTACATGCTTAACAAGAAGGAAAGGCACAACAGGCCGATTTTAAAATCTCTGTCATTTGCCACTGAATGTATTTTTGTTTTTTTATAATAAAGTATAAAATAATACACATGGCATTTAATTGATGAGTAGTTCCTCTTTATCTGCGTCTTCATTGAGCATCTTGTCTTGCGGACATACTTCACCTCCACAGTCTTGGGACTGCAGTTGGCAACGGCTGCGCTTGTTCTTCTCCGAGCTCACCGGGGCTCGGTGAGCTCGGTGTAGTGACGCATGAACCACTTCTTCGCCTGCTGTAGGTTCTGGTTAGAGCGGTGCTCTAGGTCACGGCAGATCTCCAGAGCAGAAATAGATGTGTTGTTGCCAGCTACTGCCTAAGACAGTCGAGTTGGAGTCTGTCCAACCGTGGGGCATGAGGCGATCTGGAGAGGTAACTGAATAATATCAAGGCACCCAGTCATCGCGCCAGGGCTAGATGGCAAGCAGAAACTTAACTTTTTTAAAGTAAGGGAGATTTGCTCTCTAAATAAAGTCAGCGTGTAAGAAACACAGAGTTTTATCTGTTTTGTAGCAGCTGAAGTGGCTGCTGGTATATAAAGAAAGTACAAGTACAGCACCACAGCACAAAGATCTGGACCCACTCATAAGGATGAGTGTGTCTATGCACTCATCCTTACCAGATCACCCCTTGAGTGCTGATGACTGTGACCACATTTATGGCTATTAACTTTTAAATTGTTGTATATTTTAAAAACCCACCCGAAATTAAATTTAAAAAAGCTACATGTCGTTTTGAGTAAACAAAATAAAATGACAGCCCATAAATTAAATCTGAACAAGAGCCCTGTAATTAATAATGATAATCTAATTCTTTTTCACTGATTGGGATGTTTTCAGTATCAGCGCTCAGACTTTCTTTTTTCTTTAGCTTCAGTTCTAACACGGAGCATCACAGCACTGCAAACCTACTGACCAAACTACTGCTGGATGTACAGATCAACAACAGAAGTGATCAATCTTAAATGATCTCTGCTCCCTTCCTTATATTATCCAGTTTTAAAACTGTTTATGAGATGAAAAGACACTAAACGTCACACAATACAGGGAGTGCAGAATTATTAGGCAAATTAGTATTTTGTCCACATCATCCTCTTCATGCATGTTGTCTTACTCCAAGCTGTATAGGCTCGAAAGCCTACTACCAATTAAGCATATTAGGTGATGTGCATCTCTGCAATGAGAAGGGGTGTGGTCTAATGACATCAACACCCTATATCAGGTGTGCATAATTATTAGGCAACGTCCTTTGCTTTGGGTCAAAAGAAGGACTTGACAGGCTCAGAAAAGTCAAAAATAGTGAGATATCTTGCAGAGGGATGCAGCAGTCTCAAAATTGCAAAGCTTCTGAAGCGTGATCATCGAACAATCAAACGTTTCATTCAAAATAGTCAACAGGGTCGCAAGAAGCGTGTGGAAAAACCAAGGCGCAAAATAACTGCCCATGAACTGAGAAAAGTCAAGCGTGCAGCTGCCAAGATGCCACTTGCCACCAGTTTGGCCATATTTCAGAGCTGCAACATCACTGGAGTGCCCAAAAGCACAAGGTGTGCAATACTCAGAGACATGGCCAAGGTAAGAAAGGCTGAAAGACGACCACCACTGAACAAGACACACAAGCTGAAACGTCAAGACTGGGCCAAGAAATATCTCAAGACTGGTTTTTCTAAGGTTTTATGGACTGATGAAATGAGAGTGAGTCTTGATGGGCCAGATGGATGGGCCCGTGGCTGGATTGGTAAAGGGCAGAGAGCTCCAGTCCGACTCAGACGCCAGCAAGGTGGAGGTGGAGTACTGGTTTGGGCTGGTATCATCAAAGATGAGCTTGTGGGGCCTTTTCGGGTTGAGGATGGAGTCAAGCTCAACTCCCAGTCCTACTGCCAGTTTCTGGAAGCCACCTTCTTCAAGCAGTGGTACAGGAAGAAGTCTGCATCCTTCAAGAAAAACATGATTTTCATGCAGGACAATGCTCCATCACACGCGTCCAAGTACTCCACAGCGTGGCTGGCAAGAAAGGGTATAAAAGAAGAAAAACTAATGACATGGCCTCCTTGTTCACCTGATCTGAACCCCATTGAGAACCTGTGGTCCATCATCAAATGTGAGATTTACAAGGAGGGAAAACAGTACACCTCTCTGAACAGTGTCTGGGAGGCTGTGGTTGCTGCTGCACGCAATGTTGATGGTGAACAGATCAAAACACTGACAGAATCCATGGATGGCAGGCTTTTGAGTGTCCTTGCAAAGAAAGGTGGCTATATTGGTCGCTGATTTGTTTTTGTTTTGTTTTTGAATGTCAGAAACGTATATTTGTGAATGTGGAGATGTTATATTGGTTTCACTGGTAAAAATAAATAATTGAAATGGGTATATATTTGTTTTTGTTAAGTTGCCTAATAATTATGCACAGTAATAGTCACCTGCACACACAGATATCCCCCTAAAATAGCTAAAACTAAAAACAAACTAAAAACTACTTCCAAAAACATTCAGCTTTGATATTAATGAGTTTTTTGGGTTCATTGAGAACATGGTTGTTGTTCAATAATAAAATTATTCCTCAAAAATACAACTTACTGTCATGGTCTACGGTGGGTGGCTGGAGTTTCCATTAGGCTCCTGAACTGACCTGGGATCCGCCCCTGGGCAGGGCCAACTCCAGCTCCTGCACACCTGGAGCCTATTGCAGGCTATCAAGCCAGAGGGATTTAAACCACACATCGATGTTCACTCACTGCCAGTTCGTCATCAACCCATGTTGGTAACAGGTCTTGTGTTTCAAATTCTCGCTGTGATTTATCTTACTAACAAAGACTCTTTTGTGCTACAGTTGCTGTACCCACCCTGGCTCACTCCACCTCCGGACTCGGGATACCTAGTGATCATTTTGGAAATCCCTCTGTGCCTCACCTGCCTGCCCTCCTGCCATCACACTCCATCTGGAGCCCCGGATCTCAGGTCAGCCTTTCCACGCCACTCAGCCTCCCCTGGATCTTCATCATCCCCCTCTCAAACACTCCAGGTCCCTAACTGCAAGTAAGAATTGCTGCTCTTATACTGGCCACTTCTGAGCTGCCTTCACTACCTGCCTAACTCCTATATCCTCTCCCCTCAGTGTGACTGTTCCCCACTCAGCTCCGTTCCACTTCTCAGGCCTCGTTCCCTCGCCCTAGCCACGTTCCCCTGGGCACGCCACACCAAGGCTCCACGTCTCGTCATTTTCTGTCTTTGCCACGTTTCCCTTTTTTTCCCCCTTGCACTTAACCGTAATAAACTGTTAAATCATCTACTGTCTCCGCTCTGGGTTTCTGCACCTGAGTCCTATTCAGTACCGGCCATCCGTCGCCGTGACACTTGCCTAATAATTCTGCACTCCCTGTATAATCAATCACTAGACTCTTTAGAGGGCACGCCATGTTATTTACATCATCTATGTGCATGCATGACGTACAACATGCAGGTAAAATGTTTGAGCTTTATACCCACTCCTAAAAAGTGATCTTAATTAGTACTTAAAGACAACAGTTCTAATATCTTGCAATACTGATTTCTAGTTTATCCTGGCCCTTTCATTCTTTTCTGGGTTAAGCGTGCTATGCAAAAGTTTTAGGCAGTAAACAAAAGGGAAGATACTTTGGAAATAATTCCACAAATCTTTGTTATTTAATAACGAACTGCATAAAAAGTTCAATAAAAAATAAAAAATGAATAGTTGTGTAGGCATGCTGGGTTCTCCAGAAACGCTAGGGCAAGGTAGAAATGTGAAGCACTTGACAGAGTAGTACTGTCTATTTAGGTTAGGCCTCACCACATTGGCAGGGCCTTAAAAAAAGTAACGAAGCAATGGAAGAAGGGGGCACTCTGCAACTTCCCTGTTGGCACCATATCATTGGAATGTTATCAACAACAGTTATAATCAGGGGTGCACATAAGTGGTCTGCAGGTGCACATTCGCTGTCCAAATAAAAGACGTGCACCAGATAAGAAGTTGCAATCTCTTTTGCGTACATAAAATTTTCTGGAGGAGGACAGACATTTGTTTAGTAGATGTCTTAAAGATGTCGAAGAAGCAAGCTCCTTTAAGCAATTACTTTGGTGTTCCTCCACCTCCAAAGAAATGTCAGAAGGAGTCCGAACCGCAAAAGAAGCGCGTGTTCTCGGAAAAGTGGTTGCAGGAGGTGAGCTGGGTTCAAACAAATGATGAACGCACAGAGATGTGGTGCAGAATATGCTGTGAAAATCCCACTCTAGTGGACAAAAACACTGCCTTTTATTGGGACGCAAACAGACGTTGCAACTTCTTATCTGGTGGGCGTCTTTTATTTTGACAGCGAATGCGCACATGCGGACCACTTATGTGCACCCCTGGTTATAATCCATGGCTATAACGATAAAACAAGATCATTTTTAAACAGCATTTCCATGTTAACTTAATAAAGTCTAATACATGTATACACATGATAAATGTTTGGTAAAAAATCAGCCAATATATCAACTTCTTAAATCACCAAATATCGATAACAGCCAACATCCTTTGGGTTAGGGCCTAGATTTAGGCTGCCTTAATGTCTTTTACCCTGATTATGATGAGATCTGAGTTCTCTTCTGGGCACAGACAAGTCACTTAAGACAGATATTTATGAATCTGACTGTTTTCAGGTCTCAGATCTTTCAACCTGCACCCGCACCACAGTCTCAGCAATGAGCATTTATCCAGCGCTCTCCCCGTAGCTCAGCCTGTCAGGCCCGTTAACAAACCACTTGCTCGCTGCGGCGGCTTGTACCTCAGCAGCAAGGCTGGCGGTCTCATTGCTCAACTACAAAAGTGCCTGTGTACAATATCTCCTCTCATTAAGTCAGCTGTAATGTTTCCCCCAGGCAGGAGTCACACGTAATGCGAAGCCTTCTCATTAGCGCCGTCACGTCACTTTCATTTAGGAGCTATCCGACAGCATTACGCGCCTCTTTAAGCGCTCGGGCCCTCCCGGCCTAGTTCAGCATGTCCAATGACTTATTCCTGCTTAGCGCTTCCCATTTCCTTAACTTTCACTCATTATGGGAGTACTATAAAAACATATTCCCTGTAGAGGCCTGCCAATTTAATCTTTTGTTAAACGTGTGAGGTAGAGTTGTAATCTAATAGACCTCATTAGTTGGAAATAAGGCTTGATGAAGACAAGGGGATTTACGAGAGCCCTGCTAACCAGCCCGCTTTGGCCCCGAAAGAAATTACTAATCAATGACCAACTCACAACTAATTGCTCAAATAGCTTGGGCCGACATTTCCGAAAAGGATTATGGGAATACAACTCAAAAACAAAGAAAGTGCCTACTGTGCACTGGAAACTAAGTGTTACAATGCACTCACAGTTTGTCTTTGCCGAGGAGGTTTACAGTAATCGAACATAGTAGTTTAAGCAAATTAGCTTGAATTGCCTTTAGAAAGCTGTAAAATGAATTAAAACAATTTAACTATTGAGCTAAAGCGATTAGAAGAGCAATATTGCACCATCAGAAGCAGAAGATACCCCCAGGCATGAATAGTAATATGAGCCTTTGCTGCAGTGCGCTTGGTTCTATTCAATCTGACGTTTAGCTGCTCATTCAGACAGATGCTGGTCTCTTTGCATACTTCAAATGAAACGCTCGGAAAAAAAACGACTTCAAGGAAGCCGCCGCCGGTTCTGACGATTTGTTGGGGAGGAAGGCAGAGAGAAACCAGAGGAACAGAGAAGAGGCCCTTAGCGGCCAGTTGGAGCCTTTCATCCAAAACAGAGACGGAAATTTCTGATGAAAATGGTCACCTGGGCGGCAACGGCGGGCCTGTTATTGATTCAGTCATTGAGACAAAGCAAGAGAGGACTTCCTGGAGGTGATCATTACAGCGGCACGCATGTCAGCGGGCCCATTAGGGAGCACAGCTGCCCCTGGACTAGGAGGAAGTAGAGGGACAATCCTCAGGGGAGGAAACAGTGCAATGCTGGAGACGTCCACAAATAAATCACCGATCACTCACGAAGCTGAGCAGCTTTATAGAGCAGGTACAATCGAGTCTAGTAGTCAGTATTAACATTTATGCACAGATATGTGATTGTGGTCTCATTGCGTGTGGGTAATTTTATAGCCCCCAACCTGGTAATAATACTGACACGATCACTTACCTTTTCAGATCTTTGTATTTAACAGTGAAAGAACTGCTCATCCCTTTTCTGACTCTTTATATTAAAGTGTAGCAAGACACAAAGTATTTTAGTTAGTTATCATGACGTCCACATATGTTACCTATGTTTTTGGTTGCTGTTGAGAACCAGTAGAGTACAGGAAGCCATAAACCTAATGGTGGATCAAAAAGCGACTGTTATATTAGCTACAGTTACGGCTTCACCTAAGCCTGTATTTGTTTAAATTTTTAAAAAGCTGACCCTATTGTTGAATCATCTATTGGCGTTCTACCTGCAGAGTATCCAAGGACGCATCTGCAAGCAACGCTTTAAGAAAACTTGAAAATGCGGGGATTCTCAAACAAGTCGTGCAGAGTATTTTCCCCCTTAGATTTCTGAGATGATTTGTGGATGTTTGTACATTTCGTGTCTGTGTGCTCGGCATTGACTGAGTTCTGATTCGTGAAGGCTAAAGGTTGTGAATACTTCAGAGTAGTTTCACTTTGTTTGAACACGTGAATGCGTGCGTGCAAAATCCACACGCCATGGGACCGTTTGTAATATCTGGAGTACAAATAGCGAGTTACTGCTGAGAATTCTTGTGAGCTCTTTTTAAACGCATTATTTGCAGGTCTCTTAACATCACTTTTGACTGACAACAAGCCAGCAGGCTGAGCGATACTGCTGACGATACTAAACCTACCGGCACGCTTGCCAAGCTGGGCACTTTTTCAGCTACCTCACTCCTTCCCCTCAATCCCTGCCATCCTATACCTCATTTAATCCCCACCATCTCTCCCTCTTCCCCTTCTGCTTCTCTCTCCAAAGCAGGAGAAAATTAAACAAGCCCCCGCCCCCCCAACACACACCATGATGGTGGAAACAAATGCTTCTGGCAGGCCTCTATTAGCCAGGCTGCTTATTTGTTAACTGACTGGATTAATGTGCTGTACTTGGTATGGGAGGCCACCTGCACAGGCACTGAAGGATATTCACAGGCTCACCGGTCCGCTCACTAATCTGCCTCTAAGGATGATTGCAGGTTTCTGTGGCATGATAAGGCAAGCTAACTCCTTCCCCCTCTCTCTCTCTCTGTCTCTCTGTCTCTCTCTCTAGGAACATTAGCGAATGGTTAATTTCATCACTCGAGGGACTCTTGACCCCAGAGGTGCTTTGACTCCTCTGGTCTGGCAGGCTGGCCAGAATACTAATGGAGCAAACTTTCCCTTACGCCACACCAAGTACAAAACACCGAAAAGGGAATACGGATAGGTAAGAGTGGGCTGTTTACTCTGGAGTAGTGTTTTACAATGCTTTGTAGTAGAGGTTCTCATAGGTCCATTAAATAGAAGTTGTATTTAGACAAGCTCTCCATTTGGGTTTGTTCAGTCATTCATATTCTGGATTCAGCTTAATTGTCCTTCAGTGATTTCTAACAGCCCCAACAAAGTGAACACCGAGGGAGACAACAGAATCGCTGATTAGACCATTTTTCAAACAAAGAGGTAACACAGCAAACACAACTACATCTTAATTTGGTAATTTGAAATATTAGATTTTATATTTTAGATCACCAAATATCAGAATCGGTCTAAAAAATCTTATACCAGCCAGGCTCTAGCATTTACATGTGAAATAAATCATTATTTGTACCTGCTTTTGGAAAAAACATTATTTCAGAGTTAAATGAAAACAAAGTCCTAGAATTCTCCTAATGTATTGTGACTGGCTAGTTGAGAATAAAGGGCAATAATAACTCCAATGATGACAACTAGGAGCTAGTGGTCGACGGTGACTGTTGCTAGAAATTCTCTCCTGCTGTTTGTATGATGCACAAAATGAAAATGACAAACACTGCATCATGGTGTGGTGCTGTGATGAAGCTAAAAAAAGGTATTTTATAACAATCAAAATCCAGTAAAAAGAAAAGAAAGAAAGATAATGTCAAAAACATAATGAAGAAAAAAAGAAATGTTTACCCCGTAAATGTTAGAGTTTTGTACCATAGCTCTGTAGGGCCAAATCACATCTGCACTAACTCACAACTGATAGAGTCCAGAGTGTGGGCGTTCTCAGCTAGTTTGAAATTCTTTGGTCTGTCATGTTGAACATTTATGCTTACTCACACAACACTGACTGACACCAATTCAGAGAAGCCGTCCATATAGCTGCATTTGTTCAAGCAAACAAAGAAGAGCCTAAAGTTTGCAAAAAGCTATTTGCATTTATGATTCTGTCAACCTTCATATTTAACGCTTTCAGCTTTGAGTGCGAACGTCAGAATTGCCATGCTTCAATATATTTATGCTTTTACACGAACAAGTCCAGTGACAGCTGACTACAGCCTTTGAAATCCTGCACTCTTATTTAAAATAAACAAATAGAAAAGAGAAATCACAAGGATAACTGTGGAATTTATTGCTAAGAAAAATGGTCCTTCTAGCATTATTCCCGATTATTCTTAAGCTGGAATCCCCTCTAAACTCCCCTCCATTCCCATGTGTCCCTATGTTTGAACAACACTAAATTCAGGAAAGTGAACATTGTAAAAGAACTCCTACAAGACAGGGCCACAATATTAGCTAATAATTAAGCCTTTCTTAATTTGCCCATAACACATTTGAAATGAATTCATGCACCATAAGCAAATAACACAGAGTGAGTCTACATTTATTGCAATCATCTCCTGTGAATAAGATTATTTTTGCCTCAGAAAACACCAACAAGACTGGCGCTCTTTGCGAAACTCACACGTACGGGCTTTCATGACTCACTACTGTATTCTATCAATCACAGATAACACGGCACAAAAACAGCTGTTTATTACTGTTTAGGTTCGACAACGAGGGGAAAACACTCAAAGCTTGTAATGAAACAACAGCGCGCGGTTGACAGATTGACTACTTTGAAGAATGAGATTTCCAGCAGGAAGCAGCAGCACCAGAAAGCTGAAAGGTACTGAAGCAAACAGGGATGGATTTCTAGTTATTTAATAGATTGATTACTTTTAAATGAATTTGAATAAACAGCAAACAGTGTTGGGAAAGTGAACTGCCTTTCACTGGGATTTAATTGTCTGGCCGAACATAAAACAACGAGTCGTTGTTGTTCTGTACTGACGTACAATCGACATCGCTGTGGGATAATAAGATAAGGTCCTGAAGCTGATTCAGTTGATGGTGTCCAAGGCAACCTTGTGGAGATGTAGTTTGTGTTTATCTGCAGTATCATACAGCCTGTTAACAAAGAGAGGCAGTCAACTTGAATGGCGGGGGGCCCTGAGGGTTTGCAGTCTGCAGGAGGTGCTGATGGGTGGAGGTTTGGGCCCCGGTGCAACACGCAGACACACACATACACACACACAATGTCACGCACTGTCAGGCACCCCTTGGCAGTGCTGCATGTACCATGTCAGGGAAGAGAAATGATCTGTGAATCCTGGGGGAGCAGTCAACTAATGTGCACTGAGCTCTGTGTCCCTGTACAACCTGGATAAGTGACATAAAAGGTTCCCCTCCTCTCCTCACGTCTCTCTTTTTCTTCCTCGACAGTCTCATTGGCCAATGAAGTCAGACATGTCATGTTTTTCTTTTTTTCCCCTCTGATGATACCTTAAAAACAGCTCAAATGTCAAAAGGATAATAGTATTGTCTATTTGCTACTTTTATCCCAGCATGAGATTAAATCCTCGCTACAGCATGTCTAAAAGCCACACCAACAGCAGCACTATGATTGTATATCATTAGTTAGCAACGTTACACAGTGCTGCTGTAGGTTACATTAGAAAAAGTCTCCTTCAGCAACCTTTCCCATCTTTCATTATATTCAAGTAAGCTAACATGGCAACTAAAGTCACATTTCCTTCTGCCTATAAATTGTTTTTCCTGTAACATTTAATGTACCAATGTTAATATGTGGTTGTTAAGGTGGTGCTATCCACCCACTATAAGATGTCCCGTGTGACCCAAACAGGGCTCCCTCGCTCACCTGTGCTGTGTTTATGTCCCACTTCTAGCAAGAAGAGAAGGAACACATATTACAGCAGTAGGAGATGCTCTATTTCACCAACAAGAAACAACAGAAGTGAACAAATATATGCTAAGCAGCTAAAATGGGAAGAAGCCATAAGATCAGAGAGGCTCTTTTGTACTTTTTCTCTCATTCTGAGATGACAATGGCTCCATGCAGCTTCTCTCCACACCCACATTCATTTCAGTACAGAGATGAGGTCATAAGCAGTAACACAAAGAGACTAAATTTAATGTGAAACTAATAATAGTGATTGATATTTAATAGGAAAACAAGCTGAACTTTGACACAAGATTGGCAAACTTTTGCCCATCCACCGTCTCCAAGCTCATTGCGTCTTGGGTCATTACTACACTAATCATGAGCTTTCAGCCTAGGACGCTTTGCCCTTAGCTTCAGTCTTAAGCCAGATGGATCATTAATCCAAGGTGTTACTCCAGTATATAAAAACTTTACCAAGTGAAGCGACCTCTAACATCTATGCGAGTAACTGTGCAACATCTGCACTGGTGGCATCACCTATAAGAGGAGCGGATCTATTTAGAAATCTAAAGAATCGAGCTTTCTTACATGTGTTTAACTTGTATTTACCATGATCGTTTCCCAACCTTTATAGGTTGTTTAATATCTAAGTGGTCAGAGATGAGATTTGAAACTCCAGTCACCGTGTAGCTATCGGATGTCTTCATGCCACCCCAACCCCAGCAGCTCCTAATGAAGACTATCTTTTACTTAAGGTAGCCTTCAAATTATGCTTCAGATGGAATTCTACGCTGTAACTTCCACGTAACCTGACGTGAGAAATGTAACTACACGTTGGGTCGATGCACCTCTACAATGACTGATGTGGAAGGTTATGGCATACGGTTACATCTGTTACATCAAGTGTTAAGGCCCCAAAAACGTGACCAATACCTTTTTTCAGTCAACTTGTATTATTTTTGTAAGATTTATGTATTGAATGACAGTCCTTTAAGGGCCATTTTGGAAGAAGAAGAAATCTTGGTGATAACAGTTGACAGTGAAGCCTGCATCACATGTGTCAACACAGATTCTTGAACTAATAATCATGGCTGTCACCATTAACAGCGAGGTTTGGCTAACAGTCGGTTATTACAGAAGAATACTATGGAGTTCAGAGACAAGAACCAAACATCTTTAACATTTGACATCCACCAAGCAACCGTGTCTTTCTTCCGCATTTTAAACGAAGCTTTTTCATACCTCCATTAATTTGAGGCCAAAAAAGAACACGGGGACCGAAAGCAAGAAGCACAAGAGAAGAGGTTCAAAGATGCAAAAGCATCACAGAGAAATGAGAAAAGAGAGACGAATATGATGAGAGACACACACGGGTGCCACCACTCTCTGTGTAGTCGGGTGACAAAGCGCCCCGCCCGAGGCTGCAGCCGTCATAAAAGCAGTAATAGAGTGAACACACATTTTCATTAGCTATTGATTCATTTCCAATTCTCCATTAATTTCGGGGGGCCATCACTGCACAGTGGCCTTTCTCCTCCCCAGGCTACGTTCCTCAGCTTCGCCTGACATAACCGTGGTAATTACTGCGCTCCCGCCCTGCAAGCTGTTCACAGTCTCATACCGCAGTAAAAATTGAATGAGTATTCTGGAGGAAAATAAAGCAGACGAAAGGAAGAGAGGAAGAAAAAAAACATTGACTGAAAGTGAGAAATCAAAGACAGCAAGGCTCTCACCTAAAGGCGTGCAGTTTGACGAAACAGAATTACAATGGGTGTGAGCAATTGCCATTGTGCTATTTCAGCCTTAATTGTCAAAGTGCTCGCTCTGTTTAAAGCTCCGGGTGTGCGCGCCGCAGCTGCAGCCGCTACACTCGGCACAAACTTTTTTCTCAGAAAGTGAGGTGAGAGAAGAGGCATGCGGTAATAAGTGCCGGTGACTGAGACGATGGTTCAAAGTCAAGTGAGACCAACCTTGAGGATGATGCTCGAGTCAGAAAGCGCATGCTAATTGAAGCATTATACACGTCTCTCGGACGGATACATGGATACTTTATGGGTTCATCACTCTAAAGAGCTGACAAATGCACGAGCATGCAGGTGTTGTGAGACAACATGAGGCAGAGGTTATGAGTCAGGTGTCTGGGCATTTCAGTGGAAGGTCAGTAACAAGCACGAGATGCGATAAAAAGCATAATAAAATGTGTAGAGCATGTACGGAATGATAAAAAAGTCTTACCTGAGCCAGGTTAACATCAGGAAAAGCATGAAAAACATTAAGAAAAGCAGGAAAACAGTTATTAGCACTCTTTTTTGACATGCTATAATACTTATTTGCTCCACTAGCAAGTATCATAACATCTTATCAGTTACATTTTTCAGATTACCCAATGCAATCCCTGCTCAGTTTTTTTTAAATGCTGTACTGTTCTTGGACTTTACTACATCAGGTTTGGACTCACAGTTCATTTTAGCTCCCTTCCACCTCCCTTTACATCAACTTTTATCTGATTTGTTGACTCCAGAGGGTTTTAAAATAACTCTGTTCACGGCCTGAGCAGCGTGCCTAAGTTGACCATCTCAGGGCTCCTTTCGATGTGGAGAAGCAGCGGCTCTACTCTGAGCCCCTCCTGGATGGCCGAACATCTCATCCTATCTCTAAGTGAGAGGCCAGCCACCCTTCGGAGGAAGCCCATTTCCACCGTTTGTATCCGCAACCTCGTGCTTTCTGTCACTACCCACAGCTCGTGACCATATGTGAGGGTAGGGGCGTAGATCGACCGGTAAATTGAGAGCTTCGCTTTTATACTTAGCTGTCTCTTCATCACAACAGATCGGTACAGCACCAATCCATCTGTCGATCTCCCGCTCCCTTCTCCCGTCACTTGTGAACAAGACCCCGTACATATTAAAAATTTAACATTTGCCACTAATACCACCTCACCGTGCAGTGAGCAAAGGCAGATATACAGTCGGCTTCTCTCTAGGCAAAAATTTACACCAGGAATTGAAAAGCGAATTTACGGTATTGTAGCACTAAAGTGTTCTGCTGTGTTACTTTCTCATAAGGTAACGCTGCAGTCTAAAAGACAATAACTACAATGTAACAAGTTTCTCTTTAAGTAACTTTCCTCAGTGTTGACAATAAAAGCTGACATAAATGAATACAGTCAAACTCGTAAGACCATTTTCTATTTCCATACCTGCATCATCTTTTGGGGAAGAAAAAAGCATGCAAAGTGGAAATCCACATAGATTTATAGACATGTTATAGTAAGTGGCAAACATTACTACGCTGCCATAACCTGCACAGCAGAGCACCACTGTTCGATGCACTGGAGGCTACACGGCGGTGTGCAGGGGGGAAAAATGAACTCTCCCAGGTTCATCTATCACACTCGCTGCCTCCCATGTTCCACAAAAGATGAAAAAATGGGGAAACAAATGGCAAAGCAAATCAATTACACGAAAAGGAATCATGTCACCTGTCAAATACACTCTGTTCTGTGCCATTCTGCCCCCCTCCCACTTCCAACTGTGCACATTTTCGTGATTGATTTTTTTAAAAACCTTATACATTATTAACACCCTTCATGCTTCATCAATTTACTGAGGTGGATTCTACCCCCTCCTCCTCTTTCTCTTCCAATTTCAATGAGACAAAATCCAATAAACATTGTGTTTGTTCCTGGCATCTACGATTGTTTTAATCCAACATATTAACAGCCAGTGCCCCATATGAAATTCAACAGGGAGCCCCTTCAAGCTCACAATAAGAGGAAGAGTGAGTAAGAGGAAAATCAAGCATCGAGCACCCTGCCCATCTAAGTCACTCATAAAAGAACCCCATGGGGTGGGCTTGAGAGGTCGAACAGACAGCGCCAGTGTGGCTAACTGGGGTGCTGGGGGGGGGAAGCACAAGAGTTTTCATATCCGCTCAGATTTACGGTACTTGGAAGGGTGAAATAACGACAGTGTTGTCAAGGAAACAAGTGCCACGGCGACACCTTAATCTGGAGAAATATAATTGGAAAAGGAGTGATAAACATCTTCCTATCTGAGTGTGTGATGTAGTGAACGGTATTCGAAAAGGAAGCCGCCTGAGCACTCATTACTGGAGTTATTGTAAGAATAACACTAATGAATGCATATGGAAAGGCGTCCTCAGGGGCTAAAAGAAGGAACTCTGATGTTGAAACAGCCTTAAAGGGCTTTCTTCGAGGATAAAGTAAGGCTTAAAAGGCTTGCTGCATGATCATGCGTTGCATATAAATATGATGAGAGGCTGTGTAAATAGCACTTGTGCAGAAAATGACTTCACAAAAACAAATATCGGATCTCGCGAGTGTACAGGTGCACACCACACATGCTGTTTTACTTCCCTCTTTGGCTGCACGCACCCAGTTTGAATCCGCAACGCGAGCGAGTCACGCAGTAGGACACAGTATCATTAGCGACTCACCCTTCACAGATGAAAAAAGAAGTCATAAAGAACTCTGCGCAAAATGACATGCAAATAAGGAAGAACAAGGAATCTTTGCCATCTCTCACCAATTATCTTGTTAATTACAAGCCATTGTGAAGGGCTCCCACTGTCGACGGGCTCTATGATTATACAGTGCATTTGTCCCCACTTTCCACAGCCTAATCAGTAATTACTACCTGCAGCTGCAGCTCAGTACAGAACGGGTTCGGCCATCTTGGGACAACAGGGAACACTGGGCAATTTACGAGATCCTGGGCCTGCCAGTGTCAAACGTATTTACTTCGCTCAGCAGGGCTGAAGAAGTGAGGTCTTCGGCGGTCACACACATTAACAGTCAACAATTTTCACACCTCTCAGCTTCTGTGTGGAGGGTTTTAGTCACTACTGTATTTAATTTGGTCGTTAAGTTGACCGCTGTTACAAACTATTTCTAAATTGCATTTTTACGCAATGCAGTGGAATAAGCAGGAAGACGGATTGTGACTATTAAGTTTCTAACATTTGTTTTTTATATCAAACTGCTTTTGAATGGAGATCATTTCCATGTGACAGAATCTGATTAAAGAGAAGAACTCAAAAGTCAATCTTAAAGACAGATAATGCCTATCTAATCAAGTCCTATCTAATCAAGTCTTTTTACTGTGAGTGACATGGGTTTAAAAGAGCTGAAAAGATCACAAATTTACAATAAATTGCCATTCACTATTTTTAAAAAATGTTATTGTGAATTTCAGAAATGGACATTACAATAAGCAAAAACAAATTGGAGCTAATTTGATTTGTTTGTCTGCTAAAGCAGTTAGCAACCATTTAGCAGTTAGCAAGATCTGGGTATTAGATATCTTGCTAATTTTATTAAGCCAGATCATGTTTATTAGCAAACAATAAAAAGTTGTTATTGTGGACTATTTCCACTAATTTAGAGATTACATGGCTCAAAAGTAATCTAAATAATCTAAAACTAATTGAACTTTTATGCTAAATAGCTTTTTTGCTATCTGATGCTAATGCTACATACAAGGTTTTTAAAAACTGTTCATCTTGTGTAGTTCTGGAGTGGCACAGTGTTATAGTCTTAACTCATCAACTCACAGCGACTGTCAAGGCAAAAACACCAAAAACAAAACAAAGCTCCACACATAAAAAACAAAGAAAAAAAACATAATTTAGAACGGATAAGCATAGCAAAAATAGCATCCGATGTACTCAGATCTTAATTTAATGATAGTCTTTCATATTAAAAAAGCTAAAATTATACTACTTTTAAAATTTTTTATGACATTTGATTGATATGGTTTATAGATGTGAAGCAATTTACTGAAACATTTTATTGAAATTTTACTATACATTTTCTCTTAAAAGGGATGAAGATAATTGCCTTAGTCTGTCTACTGAATGAATATTCAGAATATTTGGGGGGTTGAAGGTTTTAAATACAGCATGCTTATTTCTGTGGCTTATTCTCTGCGGTTTGAGGGTTTTAAAATGCTGATATAACGCAGCCGTAGAAGACCAGTCATGCTCTCACTGTGCTTATGACAGCAACTCTGCCTTTTGCCTCCGCTGCACATAAAGTAGTGCAACTTCGGTATGATCCCTCTAGGCGTCTGCACATAGGGAGGCCCTTAGGCTGTATTAAACTGCCATCTCTGTGTCTATATCCCTTAGGGCAAACTATAATCTGCCACTGACTGCTTTGTATTTAACATGCACTGTAGATATATTGCTGACATTTACAGGGTTAGGGACCCTTTTCAAAGCGACTCTGAATAGAACTTAATCTTTACTACTGTAGCGCCAGTTTTTTGTTGTTGTTTGTTTGAGAGAAGTTCTTGTGACTGGGATGCCAACAAACTACCACATTAAAAATACTCAAAAACCAATACTGGATCGGAATTAAAGCAAATACAGTTATCTGAGCCTCCAGCTCATGTAGTAAAACACACTTCTCAGGGAGATAGCATAACCATCTTTCCCATTCTGTTCCCGGCTTTGCAGGTCACGACCCATCCCACTCCACCCACAAACACCTTAGAGAGGAAGACTCGCTCTCTAGTGGAAGGCAATGCATATTAATGGAGCTTCTCCTTTAAAGAGGCGGTAAGGAAGAAGATCACCTTTGATATCAAAGGTATGTGGGGGGTGGGGTCTATTTGGCTGCCAACAAAGGCAGGAAGGCTTGAGGAAAGTGTTGGATATGATCACTCAGACCAGAAGGCTCCAGTCATATGAGTTATGGAAGAAGAGTCTGGCCTTCATCATACCCATCTTCTCTAAGCAGAAAAGATGCGCCTGTCTTTGAAATACGGTACAGTTTCAGTTCCAAGTAGGCTATGTCATGCCATTTAGCCGGGACCGTATTATGACGCTGTGACATGCTAGTGAAAGTCAACGTAAAACCGAGGCTCTCAAACACTTCAAACTCTTGAGGTGCCAGTAAATAAAATAATATTGTCTGAGCAGAGCTGATGCACACACAGGCATTGATGCATTCAGCAGTTTATGTGTGCGCGTATCTGGTTATGAATAAGCGTGCCATGTGGCTAGTCAAACAGGAAACAACCTTGCAACCTTCAGAGGTCAGAGCTACACTGTCAGCCTATTAATCACTGCTATGTCTTGCTCCTCAGGACAGACTGGCTGGGCTCAGTGTGTTTAGTGATCCCTGTCAGATTAGACATCTACCAAACAAGCTCACTGCCTACATATCTGCTCCATCGGAGGTGAAATCCCTAAAAAGATAATTAAGTCACCCCAAGATGAGCTGCTGGGGGTATGTTTAAGCCAAAAACTATGGATGATCAGTGGGGAAGTCAATTTAGTTCTACCTGACATTCGTGTTCAATCATTTGATGTATCCTGGGCAAACTTGATACATATCTGAGTAAACTGGCCAAACTTTAATGCAACCAACTTAGTAGGTATCGAGTAATACAAGTTGTACAAGTTGAAGCACTCTGAAAGTGCTTGCATCTTTCACTCTGTGCCGCATTAATACATCAAAACCAATGCCATTCATCACATCAAGTCCTAAATTCTTGGGAGAATTAGCAATGAGGATTCCTGTGCCATGGTGCACTACCATAACCTCCTGAACGCTCTAAAGGCGAAGGCGGTGATATGAAACCGACTAGTTTGTATAAATCTCCGTCCCCCCTTTCATGTCTAAAGGGAGAAAAGTTGACACCTTTTCTGAAAGAAAAATCTCAGTCATGGTGGTAACAAGACTCTGTTTCAGACAGTCTCATGCAGAAGATTTTGTGATGTTGCATTCGCCTGGGCGTATGAAAAGCGACAGAAGTGTGAAGATTGCATGCAGGCAGTTGCACACTGGCCTCAGCAAAGTGAGTGTTCAGTGACTTTACTGTAAAGTCTAGCATGTGGTGAGGAGATTTTAGATGCTGTTTAATGATTTGGTGTGGTTTTTAAAAAAATATGCATACTTCACGCAATGTCTATTTAAACTGACTTTTTAAACACATAAACTAGTTTTAGGTCCAGTGAATACTCCTAAAAAGTGACCTTTTCTCTCTTTGAGTGAAACTAATCCAGAGTTTTATTATAATGAGGCTGGACTATAACAATTCTCTGCTATCTGATCCACCACAACATGCAATAAATGATCAACAGCTTAGTAGAACCAGCAGGAGGCTCGTCCTGTTTCCTGTTAGTTCAGTGGTCTTGTCCTGCTCCGGTATATATGTGTCACACGCTTACAGGGTGTGAACCTGTACAACCCTTTAAGTCCTTTGGCACAAATCTTCTAGTTGTTCCAAAGTGCAGAAAAATAACCTGTAGGGAAACAGCTTTTAGCTTTTCTGCTCTGACTGACAGAGGACATGAGAGCAGCCGCATGTGTCGAAATCTTTGAAAACAAATGTAAAACTTGCGTCTTTAGATTGGCTTTCGATTAACGATCCGCAATAGGTATGTATTTGTTTATTTTACTTTTTTCATATCGTGAATATCATGAATGTAAATACAGTTATAGTTATTGTAATTGTAGTCATGATGTCAAAACATACCTCGATTCTTCCTCTTATAGAAACAGTGGGTTCTGTCCACTGTTTAAAGCTGCTTCTATTTCCTCATGAGCTGATTTGTGCTCCTTTTCCCGGAGTATCACACTACCTGCTTTACTTATCTAGCATTTATTGACTGATCATAGTAAGTTGAATAGTATTCTTTTAAAAAAAAATATATATATAACAGTTTAGTTTTTTTGTTTCTTTCAGCTCAGTTGGACAACATAGCAGGCTTTTAAAGCACAGAGATACTTTCTTCATGTGCTTGTGTGCAAAGGTGGAGATCTGGGCAGGGTGGAAGATGAAGTAATGGGAGAAGGATGGATAGAGGGATGGATAGATGAAGAGGAATGACAAAGGGGAGGGAGATCATACACTATACCTGCAGCCCTTATGGGTGTGCAGGTATAGCATGCGGGGGGTGGGGGTGGGGGGAGGCACAGAAGTGTGGCGGGAAGAGGAACGCTGGATGGTGAGATGGGGGGATGACTGGATGGATAGATGGAAGTGGAGAGGAGAGGAGCGTGAATGCTTCAGTGGCTCCACTTGACAGCTGAGTGAGAGGGGAAGCGGAGTGGCTACTCTATCTAATTTGTTAGTGGGTTCATGATGCATGCAGGCATGATACCACACCATGCCTGGCGAACACAGCACAGACTAGAGAGAGAGGGAGAGCGAGACCGACAGACAGCAGAGAGGAAGGAGGGAGGAAAGGGTTTGACAGATCAGGGTACATCAAGGAAAAGATCAGGTGTGGAAAGAAGAGTGGCTAAATATGGAGAACTGCACTCAGCCTCTGTCAGCTGGGTGAGACTGACCGGCATCCCTGTCTTCTGTCTTAGGCAGGGCTTGCTTTTGCATAACGCCATCTCTATCTTTGCAACAATGTTTGAAATCATTGTCTCTGCGCTATCTCAGCAGCAGCTCCTTCTCCCGTGTTGCAAGGCAGATGCATCTCGTCTCTGCACGAGCCGCTCCGGATGCTTCGCAGACACAATTTTCCTGGGCTTATCTGTGACTCTGAATAAAATGACACAAATCTGGGCATCAGCCCGCTAATAATGACGCCACGTTGATGTGGGACCTATTTTGTGCGTGTTTGTGTGTGCGCACACATCAGAGTGTGTTTGCGGCTTGTTGACGTGGGACTGATCCAGGATGCCATGGCAGCTGTCTGCTATAATTACCTGGGAGCACGATCACACATAGACAAACGCACCCATACGCACACACACACAGGTATATCTCTGCTGATTACCTCATAAGGCGAGGTTTGTCTGATTAGCTTCCCTATTTACACCAAAGACTTGTTATTAATGAACATGTGCTCTGCGTTTCGCTCCACTATACTTTGTTACTCTGAACATTTGGAAGGCAATCTTTGACAATGTTTGAGGAGCATCACTGATTAGACTACAAAGCCCTGTTTTGATTGAGAAAAACTGTTTGCTGCATGTTTATCATTTTCAATTTGAGTATGAGGCTTTATGGCTGTTTGTCATACAGGAAAATGGGGAGTGAACGGAGGGCGCCCGGCATGCCACCGCAGACACCTCGGACGAACACTGACATTAGCAGACATTATTTCTGGGGGCATGTCTATGAGACTGAATGGCTCCATCAAGCGAACACGGTCTGCAGTCTGACACACGGACACACGAACACAAGGTGCAATCCCACCCACGGTTCCTAGCCCACACCTTTTTTCTGCCCGATATTTGCATAATGAAATGCACTGTTATTTATGTGTCATCAGAGATTGCAGGATATGAAAATGAATGCTCGTTAGCTGCGTAGATCTCTAAATAGATCATCAGGTGCCCACTATAATGGCTGGCATACTACAATGAAGCCTTTTCTCCATTCACCTGCCTTGAATTCTATCCATTTGGGAGGGAAAAAAAACACATCACATTGTGCATTTAAACTGCAGCACCATTTGTTTCATAAGAGAATGACAAAAGAGCCGGGACGACGCAGTTCCGGGATACAGATTGGAAAAATTGACATTAAAAGAAGAGACGGGAGGTGGACGAATTCAGGGAACAAAGTTCTTAAAAAGAAAAAAAGAGGGCAAAGTGCAACAGAGCAAGACGGAAAGGAGCTGAGCGGCGTAAAATGTTGCCCGGGGCGGTGGCATGGGGGGACGGTGGCTAGCAAGGCAGAGGTGATGGGGCTGCTCTGTTTTCTCCAGTCATGCCTGTCCACGTTCCCTGGAAAGCCTGTTTTCCAAATCACAGCGGGGTCAGGTGTGGAATGCAAATGGCAGGCTGCCGGTACCGGCGTGTACACCGAGACCTCGAGGGCCACCGTTTAATGAGCTCACTTTAAAGTGTTAATGTGATAGGGACACACGATGGCTGAGTGATTAGTCACAGCCTGTCTGATGGGTGCTGCTTAGCAAGAACTGCACTCAAGTTGCCAGCAATTTGTTAACAATCTGACGAGTTGATACACAGAAATAAATGCAGTGAATGCATAACGTAAGATTTAGGTTTCGCTGAGTCTGAACCTACGCCGGCCCTGTCCCAAATAAATGGACAGACTTGCTTTAAACCAATGTTAGAATCCATAAATAATCACAAGGATATCTAATCAAACATGACAATACTGCCAATCGGATTTGTCATTTCAATTCATCATCTGGTGATCATGGATTCAAAAAACAACAATGTTCTCACAGGAGCAGATGGAAAATAAGGAATATTTATTCTCTGTGTCCACTGAAGGTCTGCACAAAATTTTATCAATTCTGTTTTGATGAAAGGGTCAACTGCCCCACCTACCCAGTAACCAGAGCCATGCTGCTGGATAAAAACAACTAAGGTACAGTATATTCCACCCAGAATGAGGTGGAATGAGCAGCTCATCTCCTAGTGTTCGCTCCAACTACGCTCGGCTGATCACACAGCAGACCCGGGGTTGGAGGGCTATACGTGCAGAAAAAGAGTGTAAACACCGGGCTTTGTCTCTGTGGGTACGCCTACACAAGGAGAGGAGGATTTCTTTTCCTCTAATCCTCCCGTTTACAAGAGCAGCTACTTTCCAGGGCCATTGTGGATGGCCGTCTCCCTCCATTTACTCCCTGCATGGCACTCATTTCAGCTAGTTTAACGCTGCCTGGGTTCCAGGGGGAAGGATTAGGACGTGACGCGAGCCGGCGAGTGTGGAAACAACATTGACTCCGGACTCTTCTGTCACTCCTCTCTCCTCCCTGAAGGGCACCCTTGTGGACTTTGTGAAATTTTTCCACATGGGTTTATGCTTATTATCTGTGCAAGCGTGTATTCTTAAACCAATCAGGAGGGCTTCATCTGCAGCAAGAGGGGAGCAATGCTGCACTTTACTACATTCAGAGGACTCGCCTTATTCTGTTTACTCCTATTAGCTTCCCCCCCCCCTTTCCATGTAGAGACCTGAATGCAAATTTGGGGAATTAATTTTCCCTTGTTTGTCTGGTAAAACCCAGACTTTTCTATGAAGGAATGAAGGAATCCAGACTGTAATTAGCTGCATTTGCTGGCAGCATGAAATGCCAGTTCCTTTGACTTCAAAAATGCAAAGACATTTAGTTCAGTCAGCCTTTTCAATGTGTGATGAGCTCAACAGGACACAACTAAAGTCATATAAATTCAATAAAGTGTGCATAGTTTCCTTAGAAGTAGGCCTTCTTGCAAATCTTGAGTAAATGGTATTTCCCAAATATTTAAGGATTTTATGCTAAGGGGAAGTAATTTCTGTTTTATCTGCACATCTTGTGATGTATTTGTGCTTTCTGTTAGAATACAGGCACACAGAATAAATGCCTTACCTACACCAGAAGAAGCAGAATCATGTAGTGCTAACCATAAGCTGCACTACTAAAATGGAGTAAGCACAGGACAGAGAGTAGAAGTGTGAAAGGGTCCAGAGACCGTGGAATATCAGGGAAATTCTGCAACTTATTGTGGTTATTTCATCTGACGTCTACGACGCCAGCAATTGAGATGACTAACACCAGGAAATGAGATTAGACTAGAAACATGGAGAAAAGGTAAACAGGCTACAAAAAAAAGAAAAGTAGGCTAGCAATTTCTCTCTGAGTCCAATAGTTATGCTGGTGGTAGCTCTATATTTACCGTAATGCCACGAGGACATGAAGGACATGTTGGAAATTAATCTTCTCATCTATCTCTGCTCAAAGAATTATGTATATTCTCCTAAATGTCAAGTTTTAATTTTAAATCATAGATTAATTAGCTGCAAGTCCAGGATTTAATTCTCGCATAAAAGTCCAAACAAGCTAAATATCTCAGCTTCTTTTGTTTCGACCGTCTCCTGAAATGTTTACACCAATTTGCAATAAGCCAAACTTGTCCCTCTGGCGCAGCTATATATGTATAATGATGGAAGCAAATCATAATGGGCTGACTCCATGTCCAGAGATGGATAGATGAACTTGATCTTCCCCCTCCTAAACTCTCCAAGCTCTTCAACCATATGGTGGCAAGGAGTCATGTTGAGACAATGGTGATGCAGTGTTTAACGGGGAAATCCCCTCCCCCAGCGCTCGCTGATGTGCAGCAAAATGAGTCAGTGGATTAGCCGGCTTCACGGAGTTCGCAGTGGAGGGTGAGGCTAATGGCACGTCACTTATTGAAACGGAGCAGCATAGGTTAACCCCACACATTGGTCGACATCTTTTCATTTACTTTGCACAGCTAACCAAAAAGGCGATTACCACGGGGAGGAAAGCCATTAAAATGCTGACCTTTTCCCTTTGTGAAGATAGCTGTGCAAATGTGTGTGTGTGTATATATATACACGTGTGTGTGTGTGTGTCTGTGTGTGCATGTGTTAGCTAAATGCCATAAAAGCTTACATTACCTTAGTTAGCATGATTGAGTATTTGCAGTTTGATGAGGTAAAGGGCAATCTGTCATTTTAGGGAATGAGTACAAGTATGTGCAAGCACGTGTGCACAGTATCAATCATTTCACTGTTTACTGTATGATCCTGCAGAGGAAATAAACCTGTGTGACTCCATGCAACCTTTTCTTCGTCCCTCTTGTCGGTTCTGCAAAGTCTACTTTCCCATAAAGCTCAGGCTTCATTAGTCAATAATGCATTTTGGAAAACCAGAAAGACACAAACCAACAGGTTTCACTTCATCTACAGCTGGAATTCATTCTGATATATCACTGCCCAGCAGCTTGATTGCTTATTTTTCATAAATTGCCATTAGCAATTTCTGGCTGGCATTGTCCACTTCTATTCAAAACGAGCTGGTCAAAGGTACAGCCAGTGTCCTTTTGTGAATAAATCACTCAGAAATGTCCTAATTAAGTCTGCCACGCACAAGGGGAGAAAAACCCACTGAGAAAAAAAAAATCCAATTGCTTCTCTAAAAAGCGGAACAATGACAGAGATGGCCGGGCCCTGACTGACAAAAGGAGAATTCACAACAGCTGAGGCGCAAAGGCATTCTTTTTGACTTCCTATTATGTTTGTACCTTGGAGATGTTGGGATCTGATTTTCCAGCACGCTGTTCTGTTCCAATCTCCCTCCATTCACTCGCACATCAGTCCATTATCGTTAAATATGCGTTTGATTTCCTCACAATACACTCGCGCCGCACAATGAACGCAGATGTGGAGAGTGAAAGGAGAGAGAGAGAAAACACATTAAATAAATGGCCTATGAGTGAATGACAACAATAAACATATTTGCTTGGAGCAATGAGCAATGTTTATAGTGATAAATGATGTGTAGAGGTGGATCGGCCTAGATGCACTGCAGGATTCCCTGACGGCTAGAAATGGAACCGGGCGGGGAGAGGGCGGAGGCAAGCGAAGGGTAAAACAGGTGACGAAAAAGACAAAAACCAGTGGGGCGATGCTTGTCAATATTAAATTATAAACATTGTGCACGGTTTTAAGCAAATATCTCAAATGTATATGATTCAGTGACTGTCTGCTACCTTTTTGTGATGATGTAATCGAAATACTGGAATGATGGTATTTTATTACCTCCACCTGCATTCATGTTTTTTATGTGTTTTTGAAGCATTTGTCTGAATACTACAGATGAAAAAGTACAAACAGCTACAGCACCATCAATGGCAACCAAGACTAAAGAGATACACAATTAGAGGCTAGAAACAACGAGGGAATATCGATAAAATGTAACATGTAGCAATAATTGGCACAACAGCCATTTTGACTAATCCGGTCTTTAAGTTTGACGTCATCAGCCGTTTCGGGGTCCAAACTCCGCTTTAGGTCCAAAGTCAACACGAACACTGTGGCATCACCGAGAGTTACAAACTGTCTAAATTCTTTCATCTTTAATAAAAGGATCGGTGTGGCTGCTCTACCAGGTGTAACAATTGAGTTTAACATCCAGGCATTCATGAAAACAGAATTTATTAAATTTAACGGAGTTAGACTTTAGCAGGAAGTTAGCTCGCTAGTTTCCAGCTAAACATTATATACCATGTTCTGACTGAGAGATTTCTGAAAAAATTAAAACGTACAGCTCTGCTATCACTTCCAACATAAATGAAGGCAGAAAACTAAACAGCAGTGACGTTTGTAGGGTTGCTGAAATTTGGCTAGCTGTTGAATAATGATGTGCTACGTGATCGCTAGCGACACAGCTATGTTAGCATAATTAAAACAGTGAAGCTGGAGGATAAAAGCTAACTTTTTTTCACTCGATAAAAGTTAACGTGAGGGTTCCTGATAGTTAGAGACAAATGCAATCGCATGGCAGGATGCAGTAAACGGACCAAACTTCAGTCAGGAGAACAACTGAGATAATCCATCCACAATACGAGGCTAGTCATTAATATACTGCTGCCTGGGCTGGGCTGTAGTTACATTGTAAGGTTTTAAAAACTGAGTTTTAAAACGTGCTGCTGATGAATAGCGGTAATAAAAACCGAGAGAGGCCGACAGTGATCACTGACTGTTTTTAGGGGCTTGTCGAGCATTAAAACGTGTTAAACACACAACAGCCTTATTAAAGGCAGAGTAGTTTGGACCCGGAAGCAGGGTTCATCACTTCATCACTTAAAGACTGGATTGACACATGAGTAAAAAAGGTGGTTTCCCTTCAGTGATTAAATTCCATGTTTTATTTTGTTTTTGCATTAAGCGACTGATTGGGAGAAAATGCAGCGACCAACTTATCATCCAGTGGTTGAGCAACACCCTCAACCTCTGGATAACCACTTTTAAATCGCAAGGTGATTGCACAGGTTGCCTTGTGGAAGGGAATCGATCTCCAAACAAGTGTGGTCAGACTCAGACTGACTGTAATCACTCTCAGACAGATTGGTGAATGTTTGCAAGTAACGCCCAACTAATTCAACCAACAACCAATTCAATCAACTGAGATCAGTCCACACCAACAAACACACCTCGTCTGTGATGCGTCTCTTTGCAGCAGGGGGACTTGACTCAACTGGATGAAACAAAGTTTTGGAGCGCCTACCTCATTTTACAGTTAATTCACTGCCTTGCAACAACTACTTCACTATTTGTAGAAGAGGTTCTGGCTGGACTGTGAATGTAGTAGTCAATCTGTATTTCTGTTTAATGTTAACTTCTGTGTTCTGTGTAACAGATTTTCAACAGGCAGCAGCAGATATGTTATTTTCACCTATTTGTCACAGGGAATTGTCCTGTTATCATAAACGGTTTGGATGTAAGAACACTGACTCCATCTTATTGCCACTTGCACCAGAATAGTTTTGAAGACTGACTGAAAGCGGTTGCAAACCTGGTCCCTGTCTTTGAAGAAAACAAGATCATTACACACACTTGCTATAATTTTGATTGCGCCGTGGCCTCCAACAAATGCTCCGTACTGTAATTGTTGCGTTAGTGAAGCGGACAGGTACGGAGTTAAATTTACCTCAGCTCTGACCTCTGAAGCAACCAGAGCCAGGAGTCTCTACTTGTGACCAACGAATAGAGAGTTTCTTAGGTGTCTACAGTCACACTTGCATCTTTACCCTATTTAGAGCCAAATGCTAACATTAGCATGGACGCCTAAAGAAAACAATAACATGCACAGTTGAGCAGTATTTACTGTGTAACCTATTATCACAACTCACACTCATCCAAAGGACTCTGTCCGATTGGGTAAAAACAGATACCTTCTCAATGAGGTAACTATTACTCTGAATTCAAACCCAAACTTTACCCAGTAATGGCACTTGTGCTTTTTAATCAATGAGCCAGACATATTTTTATTATTTGGGCTTTCAGATAAAGTGGAAGCATGAACTCGAAGCTTTATCTGTAGAGCAGAAGAGGCAGGCTTTAGAAATATCTTCCTATCTTTGCCTATCTTCCCCTCTCTTTACTGATATGTCACCTTTTCCACTTCAACCCGGCATAAAAAATATACTCTCTTTTGTACGTTTCTTCCATTTCCACTCAGGATTTTGTTTGTGTGAAAATGATGGTACTGGTGGATGAAAGCCAAAGGTGTACATTCAACAGCAACCGCTTTCCTTTCTGTTTGTCTGCAAATGTTTGGTTGAGCCCAGAAAACAGGGCACATGTCGAATACAAACACGGTAACGGAGAATGATCTCACAAAATGTTTTAGGGATCATAACACGTCAGACTTGATTGCCACATACTGATGTCAGTCCCTTGAAATCAAAGAGCAAGGGTTTCCTCCTACTCCACTGTTTAGCACTGACAAACAATGACAATGGGAACAATATATTATAGAAGAGGATGTCAAGTTTCCCGGTGACAGCAGCCTCTATAGACTTCAATTCAGCGCTTTACCTCTTACTTTTGAAAAACAGACACTTGAACGAGTCCTCCGAGGCTGCTGAAAAGAACCCTGGGAAACGTAGGAAAATGCTAAATACAGAATGAGTAAACAAGGCACGTCAAAAGAAGGTTATTACAAACGAGAAAACATGTTCCTGCTCGCCCGGTTTCACTTCTGATTCCCTCCCGGTCACAAAAAGTCCCGTGTTACTCTAACCTCCGGTGAACCACGGGTCCATTAAACCCATTCAGAGACACGCACTGTGGGAGAACAGATCGACGCGTGCTGCGGCGCTGGGTCACTTACCCAGATTAGAAAGTAATGCCTGTCTGCTACTGCAAGATACTCAGGACCTCTGGGACTTGTGTGTTTGTGTGTGGAAGAGAAAGCAGATATGATATACAGGTTGAAATTCAAGGAAGAAACGTTCATATATTAAATATAGGAACCAGAGACCACACACTTCAAACACACTTCCACACACCGCCCGACATGGCTCTGGATCAAGAGGGGAGGCTCATCATCACCCCCGCACCGTGAGATAACTGTGCAGAAAAGCCAGGGCACTATGGGTAATGCTGCTGATTAATAGCATTCAGCAGACATTAAGGCGCTATGATTATCTCTCCCGCACTGCGCCTCTCTCACCCGCTATGCTAATTATTGTGGTGTCGCTCTGAGGGGTACTTCTTTTTCTTTTTCCCCCCGCCAACATCTTTCCTCGGCACGGGTCGCTCTCCCTCCCTTTCCCCCCACATCCGATATCATTTGTTATCAAATCATCAAAACTCGCTTTTATCAGCCAAATCACTGATGATTAAGTGAAGCAATGGCTGATGACTGACAAAACACTACTAGATGAAGATACTATTAGCCGGATTGGCAAATCTCTGTTTAGATATTTTCCCTCGAAACAAATCTCCCTCTGTCTCTCTCTTTCTTTGATTTTGCTACTCCATCTTTTTTCATTACATAAAAATTAATTGGACTTGCTTATACTAATGCGGTAAATGGCCAGCTGAGAGCCTGTCAAACAGGTGTCGGATCTGCTGGGAGGTACGGCAGCTTGAGCGAGTTTAAATCACAACATATTGATTCTTCCCTGACAAAGCTGGAATGGCACAAAATATTTGAGTGTACCAGCAATTAGACAGGCTGCTCTTATTGTTGCGTTGCTGAGACTGTTGTCCAGAAATGCGTCTGGCAGCGCTCAGTTGCTGTAACAAATCCCAACAAACTTATGACAAGCACGTCGTACCTGTAGCGACAGTATACGGGACATTACTTATTCTAAAATAACACTGAAACATCTGTATTTATGCACAACAAACACATTTGCAGCCTGACTTCCATCATTTTCACCTGTCAAATTAACGGGGATAAGTTATGTTTTTGCAATATTTATACTGACACTTTGAATTTGAGCAATTTCAAATCAACTCTTTACATTCGTAGTAACAAGCAGCTAGCTATATATCAGGCAGAACTGTCAACGTGGTGCACAACAGCTGCGGCTGATATTGGATCCAGTCCTACTGATCTACAAGGGAGGGGATGCCCCACACAGTCCACACCGATTGACGTACTGGTTTTTGGAGAGGTATGAAATAAGAACAGTTCAGCGTGTTTTTCTGTTCAGCCATGCTTCAGAGAGGCCACAAAAACCTAGTTAAAATACACATGGAGCTGACTGGCTATTCATCACAAGTTACTGGATCCAGGACTATTGTCTCTGGCTTAGCTTAGCAATATTTTCATTTACAACAGCGCTCTCCAACCCCCGGGCCATGGACCGGTATCGGCCCGTGAGTCGTTTGGTACCGGGCCGCGAGAGTTGAGTGTGAAATTTATGGTTTCTCAGGGTTTCTTTTTTTATCGTTTGTATCATTAACTCGGTTTCCCTGGGTCTTTTCCCATGTGTTATGAATAAATCTTCCTTTTTTTGGTACCAGTACTGGTTTTATTTTGTTGTATTTATCCGTGACACCTTACAGGCCGGTCCGTGAAAATATTGTTGGACATAAACCGGTCCGTGGCGCAAAAAAGGTTTTGGACTGCTGATTTACAGAATCATAAGAATAAAGGCTTTTAAGGAAAGCATGAGTGATGTGTCTGGCAGAAATTTTACTTGGCAAATGTGAGAAAACATTTAAATTACTTTAAATTACCATAACTGCACATAATTTAACTTCATAATGCTGCCTTGCTTTTGCAGTAATACTTGGGTTTAGATTTAAGCTTGTTAGCTCGCCATGCTGACATGTGCAGATTAGATTAGAAAGCCAAGAAAAGACCGGATTTCCTCCTGCACAAGCAACAACAATCCCATACATAGTGCTTCAGCATAATAATTACTTGGCTTATAATAAAATCCATCGAGTCTTTAGAACAGGTGAGAACATCATTCACAGAAAAGCTGTGGATCCAATAAAAGACACAGCTGAAGAGTTACTGAATTGGAGAAGTGAAAACCCTGGACACGAGGAGGTGGCTGTACATGTGTGTGTGGAAATTGGATGCCAGACATTGCAGAGCTCCATGTTGCGATAACACATACTCGCTGCACACATCACAGACACATGCTCACAAGTCGTGATAGTTCAAAATGAGAAAACACTGAACTCTAACTTAGATCAAAACAAACCTGCCAAATCAGAAAGCGATTTGGATTTAAAGCTAAAAAAGAAAGCTCGCTGCTCAAATCTGATGACTGGCAGGGCCTGTGAAAAACTCGACAGTCTTATTGACTTTCTCCCGAGTCTGCTTGTGACAACGCTGCTGTCACTGTGAGACAAGGCAACATTTTATATTTCACCAGAGGCGAGCCTGATCTGTGGCGCTAACTCAGAATGCCAAATGTCTTGAAATGAGCTCAGGCGACAAGCGAGCACACCCCCTGGTTGTTTCAATCACCGTTCCAGGCACAGTCTCGTCTCTCTCGGGGTCTCTTCTTCCTTGGTGTTTGAAAATAAAGACGATTTACGGGTAGGCTACTGGGGCTGCTCTCTGAGAGGAAAGAGGTAAATGCGCTATGGTGGTGGCTGGAGCCCTGGCAGGGATTTCTTTTCCTGGCCCGAGTACGGTAGTTCTGATCCAGCCTTGAGGGAGCTGACGCTGAAGGCGGGATGACATAGGAGAGCTGACACTTAACATGGACAGGGGCAGGAGAGGGGAGACAGGGAAGGTCACCAGGTCCCCCTGGAAGTATTTATATGTGCGTGTGTTTGTCTGCATGAAAGTCTATGATACTACAAGGATTGAAGCAAAGCTATAAATGCCACTGGCATGAAGCCCTGGGAGATAGAGCATGTTTTTTAGTGTGTTAATGTGAAGCATATATTGTATGTGCATGCTCTGAGGATAGTGTGTGTGAGAGAGTGATGTGTTTTCAAAGAGGTAATAGAAGCTGACAATAGCGAGGTGCGTCCCCTAACTCTGAGTGGACAGAGAAGGACATGTGACAGCATCCAGGCCAGCTCAACTGTCACCGCCACTCACCGAAGGGCCACAGTGATGACAGCAGACGCCAGACAAACACCGACGCTCATGGAAGCGCTGAGCACACGCTATGTTTTTATATTCACAGACTTCTATTGGAAAATGAGAATCTGTTTTTTTATGTACACAAACCGTCCATTTGCTACCTGTAATCCTAAAGTGCCTCAGACACAGCGAGATTAAACGCTTATCAGCACGCCTTGGCTCAGGGAGCAACATCCCGAGAAACACCTTCTGACAACCAGTGTTTAATAGACCCATGTCAGACACAGAAAGAACAGAGAGAACAACAAACTGGCAACAGATGACAAACTGAATGTTATCAAATTAACCGTTTAGCAGATTTAATGATTTTTGCTGGTTTTAATGTCTTAACTGTTTTGCTTTCTCAGTGCTAGATTTATAAAAGTGTTATTAAAAAAATTATTAATTCTGAATCTTTTCGTGAAAATGAAAAAATACTGTGACAATTCTGGATCCCAGTATTCAATCTAGTGCAGAACGATGGTTCTGTGTTAGCACGGTCGCGTCACAGCGAGAGCATAGTCGCTCGAATGGTTGCTGTGTAGAGTTTGCATGTTCACCCATGCCTGCAAAGGTTTTCTATTCTGTCTGTGGGTGTGAATGTGTGCGCCAACGATTGTCCGACTCTCTGTGTTAGCTCTGCGACAGAATCCAGGGTGTGTCCCGCTCTTTCACTCTGTGGCAGCTGGAGAGGCTCGAGCCCCAACATGACCGTGAATTGGGTAAGCAGATGTCTGACCAATCTATTTTTCACTTTTTTTAAACCGATGTCACAATTCATGACGGTGGTTGCTAAGAAACCAAGCATCCTGTGTGCTTTAACAATAGTAACGTCACAGAGAAGACCCGCCCTAAACCAAAACCTGATTTGTTATCTATATGCTATACTGAATAATAATAAGTTATTAAATAAGTGAGGGATATTTTCTGTCAGACTTAACTAAATCCAAATTCTTGGCATCCAAAGGTATTGCCCCCTGGTGGCCATTAGAATTAATGCACTGCACATGATTTCTTTCTACTTTTAAAAATTATAGCGTGGCTTTAATTTTTCTTAAACCCACAAAAATCTCTTCGAAGAGTCAATGAGCTGAAAATCACCATTAAACCACTTGGTTCCCCCACAGAGAGGCATTTAAATTAGAGGACAAACAATGAGAGCAGCCAAAGCTCTCTGAGAGAAGCTGTTTCATACGCAAGTCTTTTCCTTTTTACATTTTTACCTTTGATGCTGTTGGCATTCTCTTTCCCCCAAAAGGGGGGTGGGAGTGCAAGCCTCAGTATGTGTGCGTGTGTGTCTGTATGTGTGGTGAACAGGGACCAGCCGCTGGGTCCTGTTCTGGGTCCTGACAGTCAGTAATTGTACCAGAGGGAGGTGTGGGAGGGCGCCATAATGCAGGTTGACATCTCGCAAGACTTTTAGTCGCCCAAATGCTGGGAGGAAGGAGAGAGGGGAACAGAGCGCGGTACTTCAAAACCATCACTGGTAAATATGAGAAGTCATGACCTGAGAGCTGACCCTTATGTTTCTACTTCACTCATCAACTTAGGGCTAATCTGTGAGCTAGATACTGCAAGAAACTGTAGGTGTCTTAGCTAAAAAGCAATCCACTTCCACCTCAGAATCTGAAAATATTAATGTATTTAACATTCTCCTGTGTATGCATGTACCAGAAATCTGTTTATTTCACATCCCCCCAACCCTCCTCCTCTTGAGAAAAAAAAATCCGTTTAGCTGCCACTTTGTTATGATTGCATTTTCCAATCTGATGGGATTCTTAACGAAAGGAAAGCCAGCTTTTTTCCCCTCCCAGCGTTTCCAGGCACTCAGCAGGGAAGCCTGTTGAGAGATATCTGATGGCATGACAAACACACAGATGTGTCCACAGACACACATGTTCACGCGTGCAGTCTGCATGTAGAAATGTAGGCACGTCCGTGCAAAGAAACCACTAGGAGTGGTAATCAAGGCTAGAATAACAGAGGCTTTTTCTGGGGTCTTTCAGCGATGCAGGGTTAATTTTGCCACTGCCACTTGAAAGTCAGCAGGTTGCTGTGCTAATTAATGGAGCATGACTGCTGTCCTCAGGCAAATCCTCACACACACCCACATAAACGCGTGTGCTCGCACCCACGCACGCACAGCCACTTTACACACAAATGTAGGCTAACAAATTCTGTCACAAAAACAGGCACAGACACAACTTTTAGAGTGTGTGTTTGTTTGGGTGGGTAATCAAGTGACATGCAGCTGCACACTCAATCAGACCAGCCTCAAATGAAACGCAACCACACACACACACACGCACACACACACACACACACACACACCCAAATGAGCAGAGATGCACTGTAGCAATTCCTATTAGCACAGATGCACATCCAGAGCTTTACATCCCTACTTCACTTTAGTTCTCATATTATCTGTTTGATTAC
The DNA here is from genome assembly GCF_057381845.1 of Rhamphochromis longiceps. Lineage (NCBI taxonomy): Eukaryota > Metazoa > Chordata > Actinopteri > Cichliformes > Cichlidae > Rhamphochromis > Rhamphochromis longiceps. Next base: position 9,903,681 of record NC_140565.1, on the reverse strand, counting down.
TTCTATTTATGCTAACATGCTAGCCAGTTTTAAAGTTTTTTTTAATGGCACCATAGTCTTTAAAGCTACATTAACAGAGTAAATATAAATTATATACCTTTCCTGATCCAGATACTTCAGATCTTAAAAGGTGTTGAGTTATACCTGGTCTTTAAGTCTGACGTCATTAGCCGTGCCTGGACCCTAGTCATTCATATACTGCTGCTGCATGGGCTGGGCTGTAGATACATGATAAGGTTTTAAAAACTGAGCTTTAAAATAGAACAAGATACAAAGCATTAAAACATGTTAAATACACAACAGCCTTAATAAACGTAGAGTAATTTGCACCTGGAAGCAGGATTCGTCACATCATCACTTAAAGACCGGATAGAACTGTAGGGATACCCGTACATTTTCTGACTTCTGTAAACACCTTCCTGGTGACCCTATCATCATTATCACTGGTTTTCTTTCATACTGAATATAGTATGACGTTCATACTGTAACTGAAATCCCACAAACCCGAAGTAACTAAAGTTTATCATCTTGTCCACATCCGTCTGCAGCTCTTTACATCCTCAGCTCTGCTTTTCCGGTCTGAAACTTGTCTGATTCGGCTGCTCTGCTCTGGATTTCCCTCCTTATTTGCTCCACTTGGACTCTCGCCTCAGTTCAGTTATGTTTCCCCCCCCGTTGCTCTGCACAGCCAGTGACCTGCCCAGTTCTGAATGTGTCCGAAATCGACTCACTCTATCAACGCTGTTGTTATTATATTTATTTCAGCATTAATGTCTGAGTATCGATTTTCTTGACAACCCTAATACTGATTAAGGATAAAGAGGTTCAAGATGTTTTGACGCTCTCTCACTGGTACACAACGTTTAACTCCGTTTAACCCCTCTCTCCTTCTGCAGCCTGAGTGGATAGTGCCACATGAATAAAATGCAACATTACATTGTATCAATTCACCCCCACGTAGTCTGCCAGCCACCAGCACAAACCCTGCTACAACGGCTGCTGTACTAACATTAACCAGCTGAAATCAGATCTTCTGGTTGAAGCCCCCACAATGCCAATGATAAGAGCGTGTGCACATCTCCCCTGCAAGCTCATCTGAGGCATCACTGGGCTCCACAGACCTTGAACCAGGTCCCCTTTGGTCATCTGTGAGACTTTTGTAATAGTAAGGCCACTGCTTTAATTCCACATCCATTACTGTATAATAACCCTGATAGTGTGAGTGTTTGTGTGTAGAGATGGAGGGAAGGGTGAGGGTGAGGGGCACGGGGGATGCTCAATGTCAAAGGCTGCTATCCTTGTGCCGTGATGAGCGGACAAGCTGCTGACATAACCGTGATTATACAGCACCAGCTTGACCTGGAACCACAACCGTACACACAGGCCACACAAACAATGACACACACAAACACATTGGTGCTCCACTGTGAGGGGGACTAAAATAGGACAAATAGCAGGTTGGGAATTATACCAAGGCCAGATGGGACAAGGCAGAGCATACACCTGTTCAAAATCACACAGGTTGTCAGCAGACAAAAGCCTGCGGTGCCTAACATGAATCGTACCCTTGTTTTCCATCACGAGGACCTCGCACACTGTCATCATGAATCGCAGCAAATGGGTATTAAACACAAAAGTCTTTGTCACTAATGTCAGCCCGATATCTGAGATTTAATGTGCGAGGAACTCTAAGAAAAGCAGTTCACTGCTAAACGTCACTTCAGCAGTTCCAGTTTTGGGGCACACGGCGCCACGTACAAAAGTGGCCCATTCATTCTGCATGTTCTGAAACGAAGATAAATTTGTCTTTTAAAACGGTTTCAAGAAACCTCACGGGTGTGTGGCGGAGTTAAGGGGGCTTTCCCTCTAGCGAAGTGACTCTGACGCCAACCTAGTTTCCAAATGACTATAATTTCACTTTTAAGCTGAATCTTTGCCCAGAATCATAATTCATTATCAGCGACGCCGAGAGAGAATGAATCGGGGAGTCCGAAAAATTACTTATAAAAGCCATCAGTGGTCTGACAAGGGTAGTAAATCTTGGCTTGCACTCAGGTGTGACTGCATTGTGTGAATCAGGTGTTAAATTTGGAATTAGCTGCTTGCTGGCTAACAACACATACATCACACTAATGCAGTTCTGTCATTGCTGTGCTCGCCCTTAATCAGGGCGCATCTGTGTTCTGATGAGGCACCCCAGCTCTGTATGATGATAACACACACACACAAACACACACACCTACAGTGGAAGTCCCCAGAAAGCTAATGTTTGCACTGTGTTTAAAGCATGCCAGGTAGCAGATCTGTTCAACACTCATTTTCTTTGTTGCCATGCAGAATGTTGATGAGCCACATGATCAGAGTGAGATCTGTGGGTATTTAGTAACATCTGTTGTGAAGAGCGCAGAGAAAGTGTCATTTTTTGGAAGATATAGGAGATCCTGTAAAGCTGTTAAAGCTTTTGGCAGAGATTCAGAACAGTGATTTTTACCTCGTTCTTTAATTGCTTAAACTGTTTTGCAGTAAAACTGATCTTTGCAGTTTGTAGTGATCAAGATAATCTGCTATGTTGCACTCACTGTCTACTTATACAGCAAAGAGGATGATTTTTGCTACTTTATAGAGAAATAGCAACCGTCCTCACCCATTGTACCTGGTTATTCACATTAAATTAACCTTTGATTAATGAACATGCATGAACATCATGCAGCAACTATTAAAATCTTACCATAAGTTTAAACTTTTTCCCTTTTTATCATGTTTGTTTTATCCCCTGTGAATGTGATGCTATGTTCTCAGTTTGCTTTGTGTCGCGTCACGTTAAACGAACGTTGCTCATGCGTGACTTAACGGTCTACAACCGAATTTTGTTTGAGTCACCAATAAATACGCAATGATGAATTTCAAAACACAATGCAGGCCTGGCAATAACAAATGCTGTTTCCTGTGTGCTACCCTTTCCATTATGAAAAAATGTAAATAACATTTAGCACCACTGTTCCAGCTATTCATATTCTCTTATTAATATGCAGAATCTGTAAGAAGGCTGTCAGCTTGTCTGATTTCTACTGACCAGTTACACATGTGCAGACTACGGTTACATGCACATGAACAGTCCGAGTAAATGCATTTGCTTTAACACCATTGCAAAACCATTAGTCATTATCTAATTTTATTAATGTCTTCTTTTTTAATTACCTGCATTTGTTAACAGCAATGCATAAATGCAACACAAGTTGTTATCCACTCGCTACAGCAGAAGCCCTAAAATATTAGCTTTTGTCCTCAGGGGCTAAGTCAGCAGACTAGCCTTTGATTTCTCAGACTGTTACTACTGTAGCTCATTAATTCAGCAAGCCAAAGAAAAGCAATGTTCCTTCTAGAAACAAGAAAATAAAGCCCTCTTACAAGGGTCTAACTGTGGCCTTTAACAGCTCAGGAAAGCACTTGTATGATGCAATACGTCTTACTACCCACACTCAAAAAACCCTTACCTCATCCCCGCTCCCGACTGGATTTCACTTATTGCTACCGCACTTCTTATTCCAAATGTATTTCTATAGCTATTACTTACATGTGTTAGCCTGTCAATACAATGCGCCTTGCAGAAATGTCAATTCAATACAACTTAATTCCCCATAGATGACCCCTGTTGTGAATGTTAGAGATAAAAAAATGCATTTAAATGAAATATAGAAAGAGTTGCTTTTACAAGTGAAGATACTTGACATTTTATTACCTTATTTCGTGTGGCATTTAGTTGCACACCATGGCTTCTGTCTGCTATAACATGCCAGTCAAAATCTTCCAGAGTTATTTGAAAATTTCATTTACATGTGAGCAGAAAAATGAGCACACTAGTCATGAATATTAGCCTTCACAAAAAGTCACCTCATAGTTTGGGGCATCCCTAAGCAAGTCTTTTTCTATTTATCACAGGTGTTAGTGTTTGATGTGGTGTTGAAACAGTTTTTATCACAAGTACCTCTCCTAAATGACATTTTCTATCGATGTTTGGTGCTCGATTTTTCTCTTAAGAACAGCTTTTTGATTCATGTCTGGGGGGAAAAACATCAATGAACACAACGTTTTATTTTGCTGCTTCAGGCAGTGTGACACAGAATTTATTCTGACTAAAGCATGTTGCTTCCTTTGCTCAAGAGAATCAGGTTTGCACAGCACAAGTATGATTTGTCAGAAGTGTATCTGGTGAAGCAATTCCTGGACCCATGTTCTTTTCAAAGGTAATGAAAAGGTCAAAAAGGCGTCTACTTCCTGCTAATGGAAACATGGATCCTTCTGTTTCTTTATTCCAAAGCGCCTCCTGCTCTATAGATACAAACATGCCTCAGCATGGCACCAAATCAGATTGAGATGCAGCCACTTTTTTCATCTTTCCCCTGGTGGCAGACTGTCAGCTGTGACCTGGATATCTTTCATTTTCACTGACAGAAGGTGGTCACATTGTGCAATGCCACTGACAATTTTGCAAGCAGAAACACTGTCAAATCTGAAAGACGCTCAGCAAAGTCTGTCCCAGCTGAATGTTGGACGGTCAGGTAGTATCTCAAACAACCTCCCACTCCTCCAGCACCCTCCGCATCAGACACCAATCAACATTTTGTCAGTCAAATTGAAGAATCAGAGTCAAGTCTGGGATCTTCAACTGAAAATTGACGCATTGATTTTTAGGGATCGGGCTTAGCGTTGACCACGATCTGTAACTTATCAAACCAACAATCAAGAAGTCACACCAAGACTAGTCTCCTCATTAGATGTTCTCTTTTGTCACTATTTGACAGTTTTCGCATGTAAAGCTGAATGCAACCTGATCAACGTCTCCATTCATAGATAATCTGAAACTGTGCACAGTTATCGTCTTTTCTCTTCTTTTTAATGCTATTGTGCAGGTACACTACAAGCCAGCACTTCCCTACATTATCTTAGAAGTGATCACAATGAGCAATGATGTAGCATTTGGCATTTCAGTTTCATTAGATCCCCTGAGTTTACTACCGTCCTACGAGGAAGGTTTTTTTTTTTACCTTCAGCACTATGGAGCATTGTTTTGAACAAGTGAGTCTCTATTCTTATGTGCTTTATACAGCTACAACGAGACTCCCAATGGAATACATAGAGGGGTGGTAATAAGTCAACAAGCTCAGTAATGCTCCATTAATAGCAGTTAAGAAGACTGAAAACAAACAGCGTGGATGGTAACAATACAGAACGTAAAGTACTTTGATCGTCACCTCTGAAAGAAAGAAATTCACTTCAAAACCTTGGCCCGAGCTTGTGCGAGTCAAGGAGACACTTAGTACAGTTAGATGAGACACTTACAAAGGGACACAAACATAAGTTTTGTCCCTTTGTAAACCCTGCGTTGCAGCGATACATGTATGCAAACTTCTCCTGTTCCAAAAGTTCCAAAACTCTCATCCTCAACTGTTCACAATGACTGGTTCCAACATAGATCCCGTCAAAGGGGAGTTTTTCCTTCCCGCCGTTCCTGAGAGCTTGCTCGAAAATGGGTCATCATCATATTATTCTAGGGTTACAGTATAAAGTGCCTTAAGGTGACTGCTGTTACAATTTGGAGGAATATAAATAAAACTGAACTGAACTGAATTAGAAAGTTATCATATGTTTAACCTGTGAACACTTCAGCACGTTGGGCAGTGGTCCACCCAACTTTATGGATTTATGGTCCTTAGTTAGCATTTCTTTGGCTATGCAGAGAAATGGAGAATTTAACCAACGCACAAGCTACAAGTATACACCTGAGGGATGCTGAATGTTTGAGTGATTAGGTTGAACAGGAAAAGACACAGAGTTTGAGTCCACTACAATTAAGTTCTTTGTGAATTACTGCCATCTTCACAAACGCGAGGAGTAACGTACATACAGTGGGGCAAAAAAGTATTTAGTCAGCCACCGATTGTGCAAGTTCCCCCACCTAAAATGATGACAGAGGTCAGTAATTTGCACCAGAGGTACACTTCAACTGTGAGAGACAGAATGTGAAAAAAAAATCCATGAATCCACATGGTAGGATTTGTAAAGAATTTATTGGTAAATCAGGGTGGAAAATAAGTATTTGGTCAATAACAAAAATACAACTCAATACTTTGTAACATAACCTTTGTTGGCAATAACAGAGGTCAAACGTTTACTATAGGTCTTTACCAGGTTTGCACACACAGTAGCTGGTATTTTGGCCCATTCCTCCATGCAGATCTTCTCGAGAGCAGTGATGTTTTGGGGCTGTCGCCGAGCAACACGGACTTTCAACTCCCGCCACAGATTTTCTATGGGGTTGAGGTCTGGAGACTGGCTAGGCCACTCCAGGACTTTCAAATGCTTCTTACGGAGCCACTCCTTTGTTGCCCGGGCGGTGTGTTTTGGATCATTGTCATGTTGGAAGACCCAGCCTCGTTTCATCTTCAAAGTTCTCACTGATGGAAGGAGGTTTTGGCTCAAAATCTCACGATACATGGCCCCATTCATTCTGTCCTTAACACGGATCAGTCGTCCTGTCCCCTTGGCAGAAAAACAGCCCCATAGCATGATGTTTCCACCCCCATGCTTCACAGTAGGTATGGTGTTCTTGGGATGCAACTCAGTATTCTTCTTCCTCCAAACACGACGAGTTGAGTTTATACCAAAACGTTCTACTTTGGTTTCATCTGACCACATGACATTCTCCCAATCCTCTGCTGTATCATCCATGTGCTCTCTGGCAAACTTCAGACGGGCCTGGACATGCACTGGCTTCAGCAGCGGAACACGTCTGGCACTGCGGGATTTGATTCCCTGCCGTTGTAGTGTGTTACTGATGGTGACCTTTGTTACTTTGGTCCCAGCTCTCTGCAGGTCATTCACCAGGTCCCCCCGTGTGGTTCTGGGATCTTTGCTCACCGTTCTCATGATCATTTTGACCCCACGGGATGAGATCTTGCGTGGAGCCCCAGATCGAGGGAGATTATCAGTGGTCTTGTATGTCTTCCATTTTCTGATGATTGCTCCCACAGTTGATTTTTTCACACCAAGCTGCTTGCCTATTGTAGATTCACTCTTCCCAGTCTGGTGCAGGTCTACAATACTTTTCCTGGTGTCCTTCAAAAGCTCTTTGGTCTTGGCCATGGCGGAGTTTGGAGTCTGACTGTTTGAGGCTGTGGACAGGTGTCTTTTATACAGATGATGAGTTCAAACAGGTGCCATTCATACAGGTAACGAGTGGGGGACAGAAAAGCTTCTTACAGAAGACGTTACAGGTCTGTGAGAGCCAGAGATTTTCCTTGTTTGAGGTGACCAAATACTTATTTTCCACCCTAATTTACGAATAAATTCTTTACAAATCCTACCATGTGAATTCATGGATTTTTTTTTCACATTCTGTCTCTCACAGTTGAAGTGTACCTCTGGTGCAAATTACTGACCTCTGTCATCATTTTAAGTGGGGGAACTTGCACAATCGCTGGCTGACTAAATACTTTTTTGCCCCACTGTACATATTTTGCAGAACATCTGGTGCCACTGCGTAGCTACAAGATGAAGAAGTGGGTCAGCAAAGTGCGGTCCATCGCATACATAATATCAGGGCATTGTGAAGGATCCTTTAGCCACAGTAACGCCACCTTCTCCTCTTCGTACCCAACAAGAATCTTCAACAATTGTTGCATTTTCATGCTGCACTGTTATTTGGTGCATCGCTGCCAGCAGTCACTGTCACACCTGACTATGGGACGGCTCCATCTGTGACCAGATTGTCCCCGGTCCATCCCGGGGATTATCAGCTATCTGCGGCTGACTTTTCCGACGGGACTGGCTCTCAGCTCATCTGCTCCTGAGCATCGCTCCACTGCCCGTCATAATTGAGCCCGATACCATTCCCCCATGGCTGCCATCTTACAGTGCCCCCCCCCCAACACACACACACACACACACACACACCTTAAACTCTTTCCCTTTTTGCATCCCTGTATCTTCATCTACTAATCCCCAAAACTATTTGCTCTTTGCTCTTTTTATATTTACCTGAAGCTTCAGCTCAGAGTTTAAAACACCAAATGTCTGTGATGGCCAACATAAAAAATACCTAAATGCACAAGCAGATGCTAACAACATCGACTCACTTTTTTGAAGTTAAATAACTGCAGGGAAATAAAAGCGATCCGAATGTAAGCAGATAACAGCAGAAGGTGTGGGTAGGGATGACAGCGTGGTCTAAATTGCTCAATGTGGTTAACAATGTTATTTAATTAGTGAGGCTTTTCTGTTAAGATAGAGCAACACTCAAAATCAAAGTCATCGTCTTCTGTCAGAAGGCAAAGGAAAAGGATTTGAACGTTCAAAGGCTCACACTGCCGGTTGACAGTGTTTGATCGGCGGCAATGTCAGACAGAAAATTCGTTCTTTGAGGTGCCAGTGAAGGTAAAAGCAGTTCAAGAGCTGGAACATTATTGCTAAGGATTGTCTTATTGCATTGGAGTCACACTGGGTTAAATATGTACACTTGGGTTTTAAGGGGTATTTATTTATTATTTTCTTCTTTTTTTTGGGTTGTATGGAAGCCCCAAACGCAATTTCATTGTTCTTGACAATGACAATAAATAAATAAATACTAAATACTAAATACTAAGATCTCTGCTCTTAACTATTAATGAAAACCTATCCCTATCCACTAATGATACATCCTCCACGTTAATGCACATGGGCAAGATCAGATGGAAAGTGCTTTGGGCTTTGGTGCCCGCTCACTGGAGTCAACAAACAGAGCTGAAGATCTGAGGAAAAATAGGTTTTCACTGAGAAAAACAGATAAGGAGAGTTAAAGTATGAGCATTCACTTTCCTTTTATTCAAAGGAGCTGATAAAACACATGAGCCCCTACCTGTAGCTTTTTTACTTTTGTGCCCTTACAGCATATTACGTCCATGCGTCAGTGCGACCTTCACATTCAGAACTGTGTGCTTTCAGGGGTAAAAAGGCAACTAGGTCATCTGTGCAGAACAGGCCTCTATTCAAATGTTAAATTCACCTTGCAAAAGGAATGAGCCATTTCTGCACGCACTGCCGAGAAGATGGTAGCAATAATACCTGGCGCTTCAAATGAACCATCTGAATGAGACAATGTGACCCAGAATTTTCAGCCGAGATGAACCATCACAAAAGAAAAAGACACAACTGGAATCATGGCAGACTTTCTTCTTTTAAATCAAACATATTACACATTCATGTAAATTTAATAAAGTTGAGGCAGTACACGCCCAGAGAGAGTGGCTCACAACACAGACGCACTCACTGTTGCCACTGACGCTTTTTATTGACCCAATTCTTCAACATGTAATTCAATGTCATCTTCCTGGCAGGGGAATACAGCTTAGTCTGCTCGTAACAATACCCCGACTAAGTAATGATGTTCGCCCTGCAAACTAACAAAGCCATAAGGCTCAGCCAACTTCTTAGTCGAGACAACATCATTATGTACAAATCAGCCATGAAATGTGATCTAAGAGCACTCGAGACTTGAGGGAATGGAGTTCAGGGTCAGTGGTTAAGATCTCAGTGAGAAAAAGAAGAAGAGGAAAGTCTAATAGTCTTTGTATTTAGTATTTTCACAGTATTTCAAAGGGCCATTATGTTGTCATATCAGTGTTGTTTTCGGTACTACTTCCTCTGGTCGCCATTAAATTTGCTCAAAACTCAGTCGTCAAACAGTTAATGTGGATTTCTTGATAATAAAACACTGACTTTGAATGTATGTAAAGTTTATAGGTACGTACAGTCCTTTCTTTATCTAATAGGCAAAAGTGACTATCATTGATTCATACAGTTCTTTATAGAGTTTCTATAAAGAACTATCAAGCACTTAAACATAGATCACTCATCTATCAAATTCTAAATGAGCAATTATACAGCTCCCATATGTTCTGTTTCCTGCAAAGATTAGCACTGCTCTTTTTGTTTTGTGCTAGACTTTTGTGAATTGAGCTGGATTAAGTACACGATGGTGACGAGACAGAACGTCGCAGCACCCGGCCAAAACCCCTCGTAAAACCGTAACGGATCATTGCAGTTCTGCTAATGGCCACTTGAGGCTGTCTCGAAAAGTTTAGCAATCACAGCCGACTCCTTAGCTACATGAAAAGCATTTTTACAGACTAGTAGTGGGGATAGGTTAAGTGGAAACTCTAAATTGCCCATAGGTGTGAATGTGGGAGTGAATGTGAGCGTGAATGGTTGTCTATGTCTATGTGTTAGCCCTGCGACAGACTGGCGACCTGTCCAGGGTATACTCCGCCTCTCACCCTAAGACAGCTGGGATAGGCTCCTGCGCCCCCCGCGACCCTGAAAAAGGATAAGCCGAAGCGAATGGATGGATGGATGGATAGTACAAAAAAGGAATTTGTTCTCTACAGCTTATTCCCCCTCCATAAAGTTAGCGGTGCAAAATGCTAACATTGAATTTTCAAAATGTTGACTTCAGAAATCAGTGGGTTAGGTCACGGCAGATTGCAGTTTGTGCCAAGCTAAGCTAACCTCGTGCTGTTGGCCAGGAGAGATTATATATTCTCACCTAACTCTTGAGGAAGACAACCAATGAGCCCATCCGACTACTTACTCCATCGCAGGGCGATCGTGGTTCAAGAGTTGGGAGTTCGCCTTGTAATCGGAAGGTTGCCGGTTCGAGCCCTGGCTCCGACAGTCTCGGTCATTGTGTCCTTGGGCAAGACACTTCACCCGTTGCCTACTGGTGGTGGTCAGAGGGCCAGTGCCTGGCAGCCTCGCCTCTGTCAGTGGTCTGTGGTGGTTGTGGCTTCAATGTAGCTTGCCATCACCAGTGTGTGAATGTGTGTGTGACTGGATGTGTAAAGTGCTTTGGGGTCCTTAGGGACTAGTAAAAGCGCTATACAAATACAGGCCATTTACCATACTGAATTCAGTAAACCCAGAGTCTGGTTTGAGTAGAGATTTGTTTTTTCAAGATGAAGGTGAATTAATCCACAAATCCATCAACTGTACATTGTTTAAAAAAGGCCCAAGAAATAGCAGCTGCTTTTTTAAACCTGAATACCCAGGTTCCTTAGATCAGTCACAAAAAAACTTTAAAAACAAGAACGAAAATCAATGCACATTTCCTTTTCCAAATTCAGTTTTCTTTCCACAACCACAGGAGATTTGGTAACTGCTGAACTGTATCGACTGGCTGTGGAGAGTAGCAAAAAGTTCTTGCATTAGCCCAAAAGTAGAAGAGATTATCACTTTATTATGCAAAAAGAAAGCAGTAACTCACATGAACGGTAAGTGTCCGTAGCTACATCACTGAGGATTCTAACTCTGTTCATATAAAACATCATCAAAACATCAGTGCAAACATGCTTTTAGGAGAATTGGTTTCAAGAAGGTCAGGGATCACATAGTGTAACAGAGATTGCGGGGTCTCGCTGTGCCCCAAAGAGGTACAAGAAGTATCAGACGGAAGTTTTGGGTGGGAGGTAGAAGGCTGATCCTCCACCAGAATGCTTCGCCGCATCTCGATGCCATCAGCACGGCAGTCAGTGGGTGCGGGGGAAGACAAATTACCAGAGGAATGACTGGAGAGTAAGGCGAGCTCGCCTTCCCAGCCTCCTCCAGATGGACATAATTAAACCATTAGCTGGCGAGTGGGGGCTGATGACTCCATCAGGACCCATTTTGGGCTTAAATAAACGGAGGAAAATAAAGCTGCGTTCAAAATTGCAGCCCGCTTGTTCACGCGCTGTTTACCAGCAGTGTGCTAAGAACCGAGGGCAAAAAAAGGAGGGATGGGTTGTTTTTCCCCTATTCATCTGTTGTTGTTTTGTGTTTTCTGCCTACCTTTCTTTTTTATTTTATGACAGAGGAGGCTTTTTTTTTATCTTTGAGGAACTTGAAGAGCACTTCTAGTGCTGGGCTGTAAGAAAGGATCCAACTGTAGGATCCCAAACAAGAGCAACGATTGAAACTGAAACATGCAGGGACGAGATCTCCTCTCCCTCTCAGGGTACGGTTTATCTGCCTTCACCTCAGCTGTCCCATATATACAAGCACAGAGGCTGGTGGTGTGAATCAGACCTGCCATCATTCACTCTGTCTGAGCCTCTGAGAGTGACTCTGACTGTGACACAAGTGCCACAGCAAGCAATCATGGCCACAATGGCACCACATTTACTCCTTCGAGCTGTTACTTTTAGTGGCCGTTGGAGTGATAAGACATCGATCAACGGCGGATGTTTTTTTTTTCCAACTGAAGACCTCGGTTCGGCCCAGACGACGAAAAGGCGAGATTTCCCCACAGAGGCTACGGGGGAAAGCCAGTTTTGCTGAGTTGTTGGACTTTTGCTATCCTCGCTATCTGACTTTGGGGGCATTACTCAGCCACTTCACCTTGACAGATAACTCAGTGCAAAATAAACATGAAATAGCTAACATGAAAAGGGCCTGACCCCTCAGCGACTTCAGCCACAGGAATTTATCACCCTATTTATCACCCTGTGAGGATGAAATAATGGCTGATCGTAAATTCTTACAGATCTCAGCGGGTGTTATATAACTCAAAAGGGCCATTTATTGTGAGGTGGCAAGCAAAACTGTCAAGCCGATCTTAAAGATGTCAGCACCGCTCCTATCGAGCAGCGGCTGAATCATGGGAAATGTTGTTTTCGTCTCTGGAGTTTAAATGACAGGGTGCAGCCGCCGGGTCACCCCGCAATTGAACCAGGCATCAGTTCTCCCCGTGTGAAGAGGAGGTGGCTCTGTTTACCTGCCCCCCGACTGCCAACACAAGCCTCTTTTTTTCTTGCCTCTATTCTGCACCATCAGGCAATATAAGAGCAGCTGCTCCAGGGTCTGTCTCACTTTTTTACTTTCATTTTTTTTCTGCCTCCTCCAGATCCTCCTCCTCTGTCTGCACATCACAGCGTCTCTAGTGTTTCGCTCCCCGTCTTCTCCCTGACAATGAAATACAGTGACACCAATCTCGGGGGGTCCCTCGACGCCAAAGCACAGCTGTGTAGCTGTCCCACTTTCCTGCCATCGAACATCCCGCCTGCCAACACTTCTTCCACTTAGTTCTACCAACAGCGCCGCTTTTCCCTTTCACTCCGCGTTGTTTCCTTTCACCCCCGCACTCCCTTTATTCTCTTCTCTTCCGTCACTCGCTTTACCGGAGGATGGCAGCGTCAAAGATAAGGGCCAAACAAAAAGTCAACATTCCTTGCAAACATCTGCTCTGTATCGCCGCTCACTCGCTCCGGTGCTCCATTTTACGTTTGATTTCTCTGTCAGCGTCAGGGGAACGCCACTGCGAGCTGCTAGCGTGTGACATGCTACAAGGCTTCCAAACCGCCCTTGTTGAATTAAAAATACAGCATATGCAGCAGACAGCACTTTGTTATGTTACAAAGAGGAGACATACCCTCTCTTTAGGAAGTGGAGCACACACCTGACATGAACAGCACGGTGTTTACTGATATAACAGCTTACTTAGATAGCAGAGGAAGGGCAGAGCAGTGCTACGGCTCTACATGGGGGGGCCATGACTGCATTCTGCTTGGAAATAAAAGATGGCAGGGATTTGTTCTTGATGCCTGAAGGGGAAGCTTCAGCAGGGAGGTTAGAGGTTGGCATCAACTGCAGAACAGCATCCTCGGAGAAGTGTTTAATGATGCAACAGTCACATGACAAAATATCAGTCCAATGATGAGCCAATCCAACGTTTAGATCTTTTAGAATGAGGGGAAGAGCACTGTGTTAAACAGTGAGTCCAACTCTGACTCCCTCTGTCTCGCCATGGTAAAAAGTCACAAACTTTAATCACTAATGTAATGAACTGTCTGATGTAGTAGCCATGTGAAAAGACAAAGCCATAGTGTAAAGTCAATGTAAAGACCCGCTTGGTTAGGTATAAGGTAACTGCAAATCTAGGCTAGTCCGAAAGTTGTCAGTGAAACTGCTGTGGACTGGCTGGGGCTACTCACGAGGATTCTTGTAGTTTGCATTCATGTCAGAGTTAATACAAAATTTCTTATTACAGGTCTTAGCAATATCAGCTTAATACGTCAAGCAAAAAGAATAATGTCCTTTTCCCCCTTTTTCTTAAATGGCAGCATACACACGGTGGTTCATCTCCTTTATCAGGTGTGGAGTAAGAGAAATACCTCAGACTTTCGGTCTATTAGTGATCAACGCTTAATGGATTGATCTTTTGAAGGTGTGGCCAACTTTGGTCTTCCTCATCGTGCCCTGGATACGATCCTGTTTCACAAAGTGTTTTGGTGTTTTTATAGTTTTCTGTTTATTTCCAGATTGATGTGGATGTGTCTGCGGACGTGTCCGTGTCTTGAGTATCAATTTTGAAATCATTTAGTTATTCATGTCACACTTTAGAAGATTTAAGAAGTCTATGATTGTTTCCCACTCAAGCTGTAGACACTAACTGGGTTGGCTGCCCAAGCATAAAACAATAGTTTTATAGTAATAATAGCTACCAAGTATTTTCAGTAACAAGTAAAGTATTTTTTAATTGTTTGAAAAAAAACATTTACAAGTGGATAATCCATGTGCCAGTGTTTCTCTCACAGCACCATTACTTCACTTCTTGATATCCTTCAGCTGACTTTTAAATCCTGTAGCTGCAGAGCAGAACGAGGCATACCTTCACTAACTGCACTCAAAGATGCTAGACTTGGAATTCGACCACCACATTAGACGATACAGGAGAAGACACTGCTTATTCCTCTATTCTTTTTTTTTGTTACAAAGCAGGCCAACTCATATTTGCACAGAAGCATAAGATATTACATTTATTTGATATTATTTAATAATTCTCTCATAAAAACACCTGCATATGTAGACTCCTCACTCGTGCCACAAATAGAATTCATATCTGTGGGGAAACACTGGATAATGTTCAGGAAACTAGTTCGACTCCTGTCAGTCACTATAATATGAGTTTCTGCATGTAGCGCGGATGATCCACGATGAGTCACTCGGTTATCTGTCAGTCTGTCGTAATGCTTACTGCTCTTGCTTCAACTGTAATAATTTGTGAGCGTGAACATGGACCTGGATCTTTTCTTTTTTGTGCTTCGAGTTGAACTAAGCAGAGGATTAAAGCTACGGCGTGTAAAATCTCACCACTAGATGTCAGTAGATTGCAGATTAGGGGTCAGTTGGATTCTGTTGTCTTACTCCTCTAAATTCAAGTGCATAATCACAGCTACTGATGCTGTAAGACAAAAGAGTTTTAGCCAAGAAAGATAAAAAAAAATTACATTTAAAATATACCCCATAATGGTCATCGCTAGCTGATGTGCTTCTACTACTGGTTATATTAAAAAACCGTTTTGTACACATTATTTTTTTTAACATATTTGAATTATAGAAACCCTTAGACTTAAGTGTTGATAACAGAAATAAAAAACAGATATGTGTCAACTGAAAATTTCGCAGCATTTTACGTTTTTACCCCCACACTCTGGCCTGCTGTTTGTCTGTAGTGAGTCTACCCAGACACCAATCAGATCAGCCCCAGACCTTTCTTGCTAATTGGGTAAGCTGTGAGTCGACTGTTTACCTCTTACCTGAAAAGACACGCCTATGTGCGGAGGAAGCCGGAAAACGTAGCGAATGGACTTCCATATGGGTCGCTGAGTCAGAGAAGCTAACTTCTGACCGATAACAGCAATACTGAGGTGAATTCTTGAGCATATCTTGAACCTGTTAGCTGCTTTAAGCTGCTGCTAGTCCGCATTAGTGAAACTTCACAATGTTTATCAGAGGGAAAGTGTGACTTTTAGGACACTCAAGCCTAGCATTAGCTGGTATAATTAGCTTATTACCAGTTAGCCTATTACCAGATGAAGTTTGAGGTGAGGGGGAAAGGGGTCGTGTTTTATTTCCTTCCTGTTCTCGTTTCTTTGGTGAAGCGGACCCATTCTGAGAGGATAGGTACAAATACAAATTACAATCTGCCTCCACTGCACATTAACGCCTACAGCTCCTCTTCTAAGTACTACATATACCGCCGGTCTCTAGTCATATCCATAAAATGCTGATGTCCATCTTAACTTGACTTCAAGATGGCAGGCAACATGCCAGCTTCCACAAACTGGCACCTGCTTTTCTTTATTTTTAAAAGATTAATTCTGAGTTATGAGAATATTTTACTTTGTTGCAAGATAATTGCACACTAATCAGTATATAAGTACAATGTTGTTTTTCTATATTAAATAAAATAAAAAAACAAGGTTAGTTTGATCTTCTTAAACCCAAAACTAAAATGTCTATTATAACACCTTACAAGTTATTCAGATTAGCCACATCTAATGAGTCTTCAAAGCCCTATTCTGCTGAAACAGAGACTTGCCAACACACACAGCACACTGCAGATTTCTGAGCTATACTCTATAACAAAAAATTCCCAGAGCTGACAGTAGGCCAGAGAGCAATAAATAGCAGTGAGTTCAATGCTTTGTGCTTTCAACATGTTCAGCAGTTACAGCTGTGGCTGTGAGTGTTAATTTTGACACGCTGTCACAACAACAGCAGCCACAGCAGACTTTCAGAGGGGGACCACAGGCATTGCCAAAGACCCATAACACCCAGCCCAGCCGCCAGGCCGAGCACGTGTGGGAGAGATTGTGTCTGTCGCATTCAAGCTGAGACGCAGCAAGGAGGCACTTTAGTCTTCTCCCTCTATTGCCCTCCCAACCCTCTAATAATCACTGATGCTCGCATCTCTTTGACATCCACTCCTCCTTGCTCATCTGATGCTTAGGCGAAACCAGCAATTGGCCTCAAATCAGCCAAACATAATCTCGCCGTCCCCTTCTGGTTTCTGGCCACAGCATCGACTCATATGAGAGAGACGACAGGGAAGAACAAAGAAGGCTTCTCATCTCGATCCGGCTCAGCCACTCCACCTCCTCGTGTCGGTAAAGGGGCAGTGTTTAGCACAGTCAGCTCGCACCCATGCTGTCTTTATTGTTCTGTGTAACTGCACTCCATGGACCTCGAGAAGCACACGTGATCCTGCCGTTCTTCCTCTCATGACTGCCGTCTTCATGGATCCGGAGTGTAAAACGTGTCAAAACCAAACGATATCTTAACTGAGTTAAGAAGAAAACACAGTCAGCTGCCCATCCAAACAATCAGTGCTACACAACTTGACTGTTTCCTTAGCTTCAGTTCCTCTCCTCCAGCCCCCTCATTCATCCATCAAATTGTCACTCTCTAAACTGGGAGAGCTCGTCACCCCGGTGCTTAACCCCTCTACTCTCCCTCAGCTCAATCATCCATCCTCGCCCGCCTTTCACCGTCTCTCCATTTCTTTCCCTCACACCTGCTACTTCAGCATTTACCCTCTGGTTGCTCAGGTGTGACACCTGCTGCTGACCTCCAAGTTGGGGACACCAGCCCTGGCAGCTGTCCTGCCTCATCATAGACACATAAAACGTCCACGTGCTCATTTCATTTACTCCCGCCTGTTATTTCCCACACATGAACGGAAACACACACATTTCTCTGGGAATCACCCTCATTTTCCAATCTATCATCTGGTCTCAGCTCCCCCTTTCGCCATCTCCATGTGTGACCCAGCTCTGCTCCACTTTCCTCCTGCCTCCCGGTAGACCCTCTCTGGACTCTGTCTTTTTTTTCTTTGCAGTATACTTCGACATGGAGGTAGCACACCCAGGTACCCAGTGCTGGAGTGGGATACATGCTCACAGACATGGATGGCTAAGCACTTGAAAGGCAGGTGGGATTCTCAGGACAATGGCTTTGCTTTATGGGACATTTGTGCGCTTTCTGGCTGCTGTGGTGGAAAGTAGTGAGATCCAAGCTCCAACAGCCATTCTGGCACGCGCCCTTGAACAAAACATTCCATCAGTGGCAAGTCTGGGGCTGTAGTTCTTTAGCTGATAGCGACCTCTGACCTCCCACCGGTGGTGGTGAAAGGAACGTTTTCTTGTAAGATTGCGGTCTGATTGTAACTGAAAGAAGCATGCAGTGTGCTGCTTTGGAAGGAGTTAAACCTCAATCAGTGTTTCCCATAGATTTAAATTATATTTGGTGCAGCAGCGAGGGGCAGGGACAGGCTGGGGCAGGGCTGGGCAGGATGGCTGTAACCACAGCGAGCACCATGAAAGGAGCATTTGGGGTTTACAAGTTATGTACACTGAGATGAATAAATAGCTGAGTAATATAATCAGCGGCCTCTCGAATGAGTCCCATCCTGCTGATAAACTCCTGCTCTGCAGCTTTGGTGAGGTCGGCAGCGCCACACACGAACCATTTCTCCACCAGCTGCAGGCTCTGGTTAGAGCTTGAAGCAGTTCTTCACAGCAGAATAAAGATTACAGCAGCCAGCTGCAGACTAAGATGGTAGAGTTAGAGAATGCCTGAGATGACAAGATGTTTTTCTGGGAGAAGCAGCAATTGATATTGAGGACTGCCAGAATAACAACCTGTCCAGCAAGGCAGCGAATGGGGAAACACAAGAAGGGAACAGCTGGGGCTAGCTAGTTAGCTGTGACTAAACTGTCAAAATAAGAGCAAGTGGACTGCCCATCAGTCAATCCTCACTGGTGTTGTTCTCTCAGAGAAATGAAAAAAAAATTACATTTATGTACATATATTATATATACATAATATATACATAATGCATAATTAAATGCCTGTTAAGTTAATGGGAAATATTGTTAAGAAAATCATTCGGAAATAGCACGGTAACAACTGGAAGAACGACAGGACTTAGTGTTGCTGAATCTTTAGTTTTATTTGTTTTCTGCTATGTTTTACTTGCATCTATTTGAAAGAGTGAGTGTAAA
The DNA here is from genome assembly GCF_057381845.1 of Rhamphochromis longiceps. Lineage (NCBI taxonomy): Eukaryota > Metazoa > Chordata > Actinopteri > Cichliformes > Cichlidae > Rhamphochromis > Rhamphochromis longiceps. Next base: position 9,884,827 of record NC_140565.1, on the reverse strand, counting down.
CACAAAAACTTTTATTTTATATGCTGGAATCTGCAGAAAATAGGTTTAAATGTTAAAGAATTTCTTCAAGTCAAAGACTGTTGCATATAATGTAATTTTTGTTTAATGCAATGTGCATAAAATCAAAAAAATTTTTAAAAAGAGGCTTTCCATTTGATTCAGTTTGGATTGTGCATGAAAAATAGAATTGGGCTGAAAGGTGCATTGCTTCATTACCTAGTCAGGTTGTGCATCATGTTTTTAAAAAGTAACTAAGTAATAAGTAACTAATTACTTTTGCAAATAAGTAATGAGTAATGTAACGGGATTACTATTGAAAATGAGTAATCACTAATAAGTAACTAACTACTTTTCCCAAGTAACTTGCACAACACTAGTCAAGAGAAACTGAAGTGTGCAACAGGTGAAAGAAGAAGGAAGGAAAAACATCAAAACCTGTTAAGAACTAATTATGCAAATTAGCTGTGCAGTGATTTAGCCTTACCCCTTGACAATGACAAAGGTTCCTCACTTTTATTTTCTCCAAAACACGATCGGTTATTTCAAAAAACAGACTTTTATTAAATTGTTTTTTTCTGACTAGCCTGAAGTGGGAAGAGCTCAGTGGGGATGCTTCCCAGCACCAGTCAGAGTTGAGCAATCTTTGGATCTAAATGTGTTGAAATATGCTGTTTTGTTGTTTTTGTTGTTTTGCTCGTGGTGTTTATTGTCAATCAAATCAAACCGCACCCACACGCTGTAAGGGAGAGTGTTAAAAAGTTTCAAAAACAAGTTGATCCTCATTTAGTCATAAATATTTAAAGTCACCTGAGATTCACAGCCAAGGCTTTACCGTTTGTTTGACACTTGTAAAAATCAATGCAGCATTCCTTGTTCACCTCATGTGAACGCTTTATGGTTTTTTCTTTTCCTACCTAAGACTGAAGAGAGAATAAACAACCCTGAACAGCGACCTTAGTGAAGATAATATCGGATCATCGCTATCATGATCACTGAGATGATGGCAATAAAGACAGCATAACGACTTGGGGGGAGGAAGGGGGGGACTGTGAGGTGGGGTTAAGGGGGTAGAGGGTGGGCTTGGAGCAAAACAACGCCGGCTCCCATTTCCTCAACTTCAATTAAATGGCTTGTGACAGCGCGCATGTGAGGGCATATCTGCCGCGCGCCACTTGACTCCCGTCATTAGTGGGTGATGGTGCCAGGCTACACCAGTTTTATAAGCGTATTTTTAGTAATAATAACCAGCTGGTGAACAACGACGGCTGTGAAAACGCTAGGGGGCGCGTCAAGTCGAGACTGAGTCTCCAGGGTACGAGGAGTGACGTGTAGTCTTTGTTAGAGTGATTAGGCCTTTCAGTAAAAGAAGAGCAAATGAGGAGTGATGCTGTTCGTTCACATGTTATACACCTGATACAATATAGATAAAACCATCATTTATAGAGGAGAGCTTAATTCGTTTTAACAGAGAGGGTAGAAAAGTAAACACGTCAAAGTAACAGCCAGATGCCGCTGGGATATAAAGAGCGCTAATTATAACGTGTGCTCCGCCCATGGCTCTCAGGTATAACGCCCTGGCTGCCGGGCGTAAACAACGCTCACAGTTACACGGGAAGGAAAATCAATCGACATCTGTTAATTCATCCCAGGCAGGAGACCAAATTGAAAAATGGATTACTCCACGTGCGCTCTGCGCAGATCTACATTGTGATCAAGGAGCGATGCGTCTCAGCACCTGCTTAGTGCAAGATAATGGGTAGCGCTGCAGTTTGGCCAAGAGCACAGCCAACAAGGATCGGATTACGGGGCTGGCAGGAGAGTGGGTCAGCGACGAGCAGGTGTGTGGAGGACTTCAGGCCTCAGCCGGAGCTGTTTGAGGAGAAGCTTGCATTATTACAGCCAAATACATGACCTATAGCCAAGTGATAACAATAAATGCCACTTTTTTGTGTGTTTGTGCATACTTTTAAGGATAATAATTACATTAAAATGTAGCCACACAGAGACATTAGAACCTTTTATCAATAAATATCTCAGGATTATAATTCTCTTTCTACAGAATCCAAAAACCGGAGTACAGAGACATTATTATAAACCTGCTGTACACGTTCTCAAGCTAAATGATGCAACGTTTCATATGTCACGTTAATATATTCATAAAGTTTTAGATCTGAGAATTAGAAACACCTCTAGATAATAAATGATGGTCAGCGAAATGCATTTCTTAAAATAAACCTGTTTACCATTCATGCAGATGTTTGCAATGTGAAGAGTAACTTTTTTTACGATCTTTGCTAAATTTCCTCTACCACGCAGCGCTTTCTTTTTGGTGTGATTCAGCGAGCGGTTGTTGTTTTTTTTCTCCCCATTATAATGCAATAATTAAAAGTGTGCTCTTGTTGTTGTAATATGTGCCAATTGAACATGTTTAATATTGAGATTGCTGGTCTGGGCTCATTTAATTTTCCCCACTCTGCTGTATTCACATGATAATTCTATTTTCCTTCAGTGTCTCCATTATTACCAGCTGCAGCTGTAACACTCCCATTTCCCCACAGGGATCATTAAAGTTTCATGTTATTCCGTCTTATCTAAACAGGTGATGTCAGTGGCTGAGAAAAGAGTCTCCTGTTAAAAAGGTAAATTCTTGCTAGCAGCAAACCAGTCTTTATTACAGGAGACTAATGAGTGGAAATGAAAGACAATGGATCTATTCAGGGTTGGCTGGTTCTTTACTGTAGACACACTAATGATAATGCATTCTCTAGTTTTAACAGAGATCCAATCCATATGCCCTCTGACTCATTACATAACACCACTCCAACCCCAGCCACAAGGTCTGAGGGTGACGGTGAAAGCTAATCTGTTTTGTGTGATTATGTTTTGGAAATTTCTGCTGGAGCATATTTTCATTTACTACAGTGGAATATACCACAGTGTCGGTGCTGTTGTTATTACACATTTAAAAGGACTGCACTCTAACGGTCATTTTAAAAAGCGCTGGTTTAATTTGAGGCTCTCTGTGAATGAGCAGTGAATGAGTTTTCAATTAGCACAAAATATGTGAAATAACAACGACAAAAAACACGCCAGTGACTGCATAGCTTACCTACATACCTTACAAACTGACTCAGAGAGGTGGAGATTACTAGACTGTGTTTTAGATCCAGGCAAGCTGATTTTGTCTGACCTTTCCAATTATATAATTATCTCATACAGTTAAGTTGCTAGTATTTGTAGATACCGGTGGATTGCTTTGCTTTCGTTGCTGTGAGTTACACAAATACTGATAAATGTAAAGCTACAGCCAGCAGCTCATTAGCCTAGCGTGTACTGGAGCTCTAACTCATGTCATATTCAGCGCAAAATACACTCAGGAAAACTTTTCAAATTGCCAATAATATATAGAACTGGGAGACTGCAAACTGGGTATGCTAACTTTGCTAAATCTGTCAGCCAGCGCTTCTGAAGCTTATCACATTTTATTCATTCAATTTGTATATAACAGGGTTTTAAATATCAAAGTGAAGTTTAGGGCATCTAATTCTGTTTTTAATTTCTCTGTTTCAATTACTCACTAAGCTACCAGCTGGGAGCAGGCAACAATATATTCAGTAACAATACATTTACTGAATAAGTGAGTCCTATCAATTTTCTCACATAGGTCCCTGAAAGCGGGGAACCACGTCAACTAATAACTAAATTCCTCAAAATGTTTCAAAATTATGGTGACATGGTGACCTGTTCGGGTGCACCTGCCTCAAACCTTTCACAGCTTGGAAAATGGATGGATGGGCCTGAGTATTTCTCATGAACAAAGATAATATAAATCTAAATGCAGTTGTGAAATTTGCCAGATTTTACTAATTTTAGTACGTTTTTACTACAATGGTGTGCATCTGCAGTTGCACTTTCATATTTAGCTTGTAGACACAATAATGCTCATCCACCTCCCAGCAAAATATATAAACAAATGATTATACATATTGCAACACAGAATTTTTCTTTAAATGCAAATCCCCAGATTATTCATTAGTAAGTAATCATAAAGTAGTGACAAAAATAAAAAATATCATTTAAAAAATAAATAAATAAATTCCCAGGTAAGTGATTGTAGCTGTGAATAGAAGCACATGTGTGTGTGTGTGTTTGCATGCACCAGAAAGGCATACTTGCCTGAAGACAAATGGTCCTTTGACCTTTGTATGAACCAGCAGCCCCTGGTGAGTGATAACTCATGACCTGGTGGACGGGTAGGGCATCCATCTCTCACCCTGCTAAGGATGAATGTGATGATGAACGCGCCCGCTTGCTGCTATTTAGATAGCCCTGAAGTCACAGCTATGACAAACTACCCACACAGAGAGCCAGGGCTGAGCCTTGTTTATACTGTCTGCCCATTCACCACCAGGCTACGACTGTACAAACTCTAACAGTGCCACAGGGAACTTGTACAAACTCAGGGTCAAATAAGAAGAGCAATCTGTCTCAGTGACTCTGCCGGCTTACAGTTTTACTGCTCACACTCGTGCATACAGCACATACAGCGCGTGCATCTCCAATACAGCAGCTGAGAGCATTAATGTAGAATAAAGCTACGATCAACCCAAAAATCATGCAAAGTCTTAATAGCATCCGACTGAAGTAAAGTGATCAGACTACAGTAGCGAGTCCAGGCCTCCAGCGCGCCCGCTCCTCTCCTCTTGGTTGACCCTGTGCTCACAAGCTGCTCTCTTCTTTTTAAGTCACATACCTACAAAGTGAGGTCACACTTCGCAGTTTTGACTAAAATTATGAACTGTGTCCAGATTGCCTCCAGCAGATAATCCTTTAGTCATCGGGGAGTCCTACGAGCTGTAATACAAATAGATGATTCAGTGAATCTCACTTCTGTCTGATGACAAAGACACTGTGGCGATTCCGTCAGTAAGCGCTGATGTGTTTGGTGGTGTTAGCTGCTGCTAGTCAGTGTTTCTAAACATGTCTTCACAGTGGGTCTAATGCTTTTGAGCTCAGACACTCTCATATGATGTGGGAATGTAATGTGGGGATGAATGTGATTTTTAGGACGCTAAAGACTAACATTAATTGCCATAGCTTTAGCTTTTAATTGACCCTTAAGCTATATGTTAATCAGATTTTGCCTTTCTTTCAGAATTCTCAGGAATCTAGAACATTCTAATAGAAGTTCTCTGGGTTCTTCAGTAATGTGCATCAGCGGTCCCCAACCTTTTTTACGCCACGGACCGGTTCAATGTCAGACAATGTTTTCACGGACCGGCCTTTAAGGTGTCATGGATAAATACAACAAAATAAAATGATAGGACCAAGACAGAAACTGTGTAACTTTATTAGCAGCGTCCTCCTGAAATGCGCCAACAACATTGAGAGTAACAATGCTCTCTGGTCGATATGGTAACGCATGAATATTACTTTCAAAATAAGACACAACTACACGGGAAAAGACCCAGAGAAATCGAGTTAATGATGAAAACCCTGAAAACCATAAATTTCACACCCGAGCCTCAACTCTTGCGGCTCGCTACCAAACGACTCATGGACTGGTACCGGTCCGTGGCCTGGGGGTTGGGGACCGCTGGTGTACATGACAACAAACCTAGAATCACACATCAGTTCTCCTATATATATACATATATATATACATGCGAAAAAATATAAACAGCTGATTAGTCTTTAGCTGATTATTTAATGCACTCTTTTTTTTAGCTCTGCTGGGTTTTTTTTTACATCTAAAATATTGGGAAATACTGCTTTAAACACAGAACACCAATAAATATATGTATGCTTATACATGTAAAATAGTTCCCCTTGAAATCTCTCACTAAATTATTTAAAGAATTGTGCTAAAAATGTGTCGAACATGTACAGTTTCCTTTCAGCATCTATCAAAAGCAGCATAAGAAATATAATGTTTCTGCTCACTGCAGCCTTTGTCTGCCATCTTGGTGTTTCAAGCCTCAGCTGTGGCAGACATTGAGGAAGAACTCTCCCGGAACAGGTGCCAGGAAGATAATAGCACCTGCAGCCCAGCAAGGTCGCCACACTGACCCGCGGGTCCTTCTCTATTATTGCGTCTTTGTTTGACAGCGCACACTGTGTGTACATACATGCATGTGCCTGCATTCTATCGTGTGCACATATTTCTCTCCATGCTCGATTTCTCTTACACACAAGTCTGCACTCACACACGGGCGAGCGATTCTACCGTTATCCAACTGATGGTCCATTCAAATTAAAATGAACCTCCATCACGCTAATAGGGGGAGCGGAGAACAAAGCGCGGGCTCTCTGCAGTCAGCAAGAATAGCAGGAGGATTATCACCGCTATCGTCAGAGCTATTATCATTAAACCAAGTTGCCACTCTCCCTTTCCGCTGCAAACCAACAGGCCGCGTGAGTTTACTGCTGCACCAGTTTGAATCGGTGCAGAGCCTGTCGCTTTAGTGACAAGGACATGACTGTGATGTGAAAGCACAACAGATGACGAGTCTGATTTCAAGAATTATATCTGGACATTTAGGCAATTATGTGTATTCCTGAAAGCACAGGGCCTAATTTGAACTTAATGATACGTTTAACTCACTGTTGGAGGCATGCAGTATGTGCTGTTCAGAGTTCAAAAGCAATGCTGCAGTTCCATTGCCTCTGTTGACTCATCATCTGATCTGCTTCATGCTGCAAATTATTTTCAACCCTGTCATCATCTGTATCCGCAGGTATTAATAGGGAGCATACTGAACTTCAATACCGCGGTGCATTTGAAGTAAACGGATATTGAAACCCGACTCATTAGCCTAACGGTGCCATTGTAAGAAATGTAGGTTAGTTTGTTCCCCTTTGGAGTGCTCATCACAAAAGAAACTGTTTGTAAGGATTGTTACCATCTGGTGGTAGCTAGGCTAATTACCAAAGATAAAATTTCTGGCTGTGGAAGAAGCTTTAACAGGCAAGGTGAAGATATGAAGGAAAGAGGTATTCTTTATAGTTACAGCAGCTAATGAGTCAAGCACTGACAAAGCCACTGCCTCATCTACAAGCTCAAAGTAAAGAAGAGGCTTCTATCGCTAGATAGCTAGCTACCTTAGCTATCTTAGCTCTCTTAGCTTAGGAGTTCTCAAACATTTTTGTCACGAGGTATGCTATTTATGAAAAAGCATCATACACAGACATTACTGCTTCAGAGCCACATCTTTTAACCCTCTGAGGCTCACTTTTTAAAATTATCTATCGATCGATAGATCGATAGATAATTTAAAAAAGTGGGCCATTTCTATGGATACACCGTAATAACGTGGGAATGGTTGGTGATATTAAAGTCCTGTTTGTGGCACATTAGTATATGTGAGGGGGCAAACTCCTCAAGATGGGTGGTGACCATGGTGGCCATTTAGAAATTGGCCATCTTGGATACAACTTTTGTTTTTTCAGTAGGAAGAGGGCCATGTGACACATCAAACTTATTGGTAATGTCACAAGAAAAACAATGGTGTGCTTGGTTTCAATGTAACTTTATTCTTTCATGAGTTTCTGACCACTTATAAAATGTGTTCAATGTGCAGCCCATTGTGTTGGATTGTCAATGCAACCCTCTTCTCCCACTCTTCACACTCTGATAGCAACACCGCAGGAGAAATGCCAGCACAGGCATCCAGCATCCGTAGTTTCAGGTGCTGCACATCTCGTATCTTCACACCATAGACAATTGCCTTCAGATGACCCCAAAGATAAAAGTCTAAGGGGGTCAGATCGGGAGACCTTGGGGGCCATTCAACTGGCCCACGACGACCAATCCACTTTCCAGGAAACTGTTCATCTAGGAATGCTCAGACCTGGCACCCATAATGTGGTGGTGCACCATCTTGCTGGAAAAACTCAGGGAACGTGCCAGCTTCAGTGCATAAAGAGGGAAACACATCATCATGTAGCAATTTCACATATCCAGTGGCCTTGAGGTTTCCATTGATGAAGAATGGACCCACTATCGTTGTACCCCATATACCACACCAAACCATCACTTTTGTTGTTCCAACAGTCTTGGAGGGATCCATCCAATGTGGGTTAGTGTCAGACCAATAGCGGTGGTTTTGTTTGTTAACTTCACCATTCACATAAAAGTTTGCCTCATCACTGAACAAAATCTTCTGCGTGAACTGAGGGTCCTGTTCCAATTTTTGTTTTGTCCATTCTGCAAATTCTGTGCGCCGATCTGGGTCATCCTCGTTGAGATGCTGCAGTAGCTGGAGTTTGTAAGGGAGCCATTTGTGAGTAGCTAATATCTGCCGAAGGGATGTTCGACTAATGCCACTCTCCAGTGACATGCGGGGAGTGCTACGCTGTGAGCTCTTGCTGAATGAAGCTAGGACAGCCACTGATGTTTCTTCATTAGTGGCAGTTTTCTTGCATCCACATTTTGGCAAATCCAACACTGAACCAGTTTCATGAAACTTAGCAAGTAGTTTGCTAACTGTAGCATGGGAGATGGGTGGTCTCGTAGGGTGTCTTGCATTGAAATCTGCTGCAATGACCCGGTTACTGCGTTTACCAGATATCAACACAATTTCGATCCGCTCCTCATGTGTTAACCTCTTTGACATGTCAATGGCTGTGAACAAAGAGAAACTTGTAAATAACTCATGAAAGAATAAAGTTACGTTGAAACCAAGCACACCATTGTTTTTCTTGTGACATTACCAATAAGTTTGATGTGTCACATGGCCCTCTTCCTATTGAAAAAACAAAAGCTGTATCCAAGATGGCCGACTTCTAAATGGCCACCATGGTCACCACCCATCTTGAGGAGTTTGCCCCCTCACATATACTAATGTGCTACAAACAGGACTTTAATATCACCAACCATTCCCATGTTATTACGGTGTATCCATATAAATGGCCCACCCTGTATATATATACACACACACACACAGTAATGATGCTGCTGACATCTTCAAATGTATATTCATTTTTTCTTTAATTCATTGGAAATTCTTTTGAGTGGCGTATTTGGAAAAAAAAAAAGAAATACTCAGAATTTATAACGTTGTCTCAAATGTCTTTAATGCTTGGAAACTAATAGCCTTTTCTGATGGCAGCAAATCAATTGATTATCTCACTCCTTGAGATACCAGCGAGTAATAGATTTTACGTGGTTCCATATTTGTCTTTGGTAATTAGGCCTTAACTAAAGTACATTTACAAATATCTAATTATATATTGGACAATGACAACTATACTATATGTTCTTTGTTACGCACTGATAAAATAAACTGTTTTCTTGATCATATCTGAAAAATGATGCGTCAAGTGATTTAGAAACGGTGTAATCGCCACAGTCTTTTGAGCACAGTGGCTCCATACAGCAGAGCAGCTCCAAACATGCACCAATAAGACAATTAAATACGATTCTTCATTTTCAGCTGTGGATGCGGGTATTAAAGGGTGTCTGAATCTTGGTGTTAGATCTGTGATGGAGTGGGAGGGAGCTGTTTAGGGTCTACCTCGCCTCTTGCATGACGTCAGTTGGGTTTGATTCTGGCCCCACCGCAACCCTGCTCGGATAAGACGTCAAAAACATGGATGGAAAAAGATGAATAAAGAACATCAGCAGATATATAGATCAGAATTTTTTGCTCTCCTAAAATGGGTTTCAGCCCCATCGGTCTAATTTGTTTTCCCCTGAAGCATCTCTGCAACGGATTTGGCGAATCAAACATGTATTCCACAGAGAGAGACAGAGAGAGCGAGAGGAAAAGAAAACCTGAAAGAGAAACAAGAGCAACAGAGGAAGGGATGAGAGTGTAAAGATAGATGCTATCCGACGGAGATATCATAGAATCCACTGATTACACTGCAGTAAATAATAAACAGCGATCGCATCCTGATTGATGTACATCTGTTGTTGCACTGAATATTTGCCCAGCAAGCATCCGATAGAGTTGCAGACTGTGTTGTGTGACTGTTTAGCCTATATGGAATAATGATGATGACTATTTAGACTTTTAATAAAGCATTCATATTTAACTTTTACCTAATCTATGTCTCTTGATCGTGTTCTGAGAATAAATCAATAAACAGTACTATGAACAGCAGGCATGGGGCTCAGGTGAATGAGAGAATGAAGAGAACACGAGGAGTGCGACACACACACATGAGACACCAAACAAGCAACTGGCGAGATGAAGAAGAGGAGAGGATCAGGTAGGTGCAAAGTTATCACAGTTTATCCCAGCTCCAGTGTGTCACAGTTCAATAGCAGGTATGAGACCAGGTGGAACAAAGCATGGATGGCATACAATCCAGCATATGGCAGGTTCATCAACATCGAGCTTCTCACTTTTCTAGTTGTTTTACACTGGCTGTAAGTGTTTCTGGTTTGAAGATGAGGGACCCAGCCTACATAACCAGTACCTTTTGATAGATCACAGTGTTTCACTTTATATTCCTTTAACTTTAAAATGGGGCAATCTGCACAGAAACAACACAACCCCACTGTATAAGTGAGTCTAAAAAGGAAGACAGCGTTTTTTTCCACTACTGTTATTTTAGTAAATATTTTTTCTGGTATAGTTTTAAAAAATCTTATTTCTAATCATATTACATAAATGATTACAGATTAAGCAATTTATTACTTTACCTCACCTAGATCAGCGGTCCCCAACCTCCGGGCCATGGACTGGTACCGGTCCGTGAGTCGTTTGGTACCAGGCTGCTAGAGTTGAGGCTCAGGTATGAAATTTATGGTTTTCAGGGTTTTTATTGCTATTTTTTAAAAATAATTTTTATTGTTATCTCGGTTTCCCTGGGTCTTTTCCTCTGTGTTATTTTGTTGTATTTATCCACGACACCTTAAAAGCTGGTCCGTGAAAATATTGTTGGACATAAACCGACCCAACCAAAAAAGGTTGGGGACCGCTGATGCACGACTATTTGAACATGCCATGGTTTTAAAAAGAGACAAATAAGTACAGGACTAAAAGATTTTTAATAAATGAACTGTTTCTTTTCATCATTAATTCGAGAAAAAGACTGGAAAAGCAGCTGTACGATAAAGGCGTTTTTTACTGGTTTTACTGCTGCTTTCAGTGACTTACAGAGTATACCTTATGTCTATTATGTCTAAATATAGAATGGTGGGTATGTAGGTCCATGTGGGCCAACATTTGAGGCACTCTTAACCCGCAGATATCCTCTCTTTTTGTCCTTTACGCAAGGCAACATTTGTAGCCTGAGGTGCCACACACCCTTCACCAACAGCTCCGGCCCCAAAGCGCCACTGTCAGTGAGGTAGCGGAGGGGGTGGGGATGAAATTCTCCATCACGCCAAAGCCCATCCAAGCAGACCAATGCCAAAGCGCCGTGTGTGTACAAACAATTCAACTGAATCTGACTGGATGTATACTCAGGCCTTATCTGGGCAAAGCCAAATACTCTCTGAGCTATCAAAGGTAATGGATGAGTGATTGGAACTCTAAGTTTTTCGGGCAAATGCAAACACATCTATTACGCTCCACCACTTCAAGCTGTACAAATCAAAATCGGGGCAGCAAGAAGGAAAAATAAACTACACAGCATGTGACTGTTAGGAAACTTGGAAAAAACATCATTTTGCATATCGCACCGATCAGCCTGCAGGTCTAAAACTCTAACTCGGCCAACCCTGCGGCGATGCAACATCAGACACACTTAATGCAGGGAAAGATTTTTTTCTAAATACCTTTTAAAGGATTTGCAAGATAAGCCTGTCGGTCTCTCCTAGAAGGGGCCCCTAAAGGATCCTGGAATCGATGGATGGGAGAGGGATTTACTGTAGGGCAAAGAGGGGGAAAAATGTTATTTAATGCTTGCATGTGAGCAGAATAATGAAGCGGCGAGGATATTCGCATATGCGCTCATCATTATCAGTGCTCCTAATCTGCCATTAAGCAATTCCATCAGCTACAGGGATCTAATATTCACTGCAAAAAGAGCGTATTTATCATTTACTATGAATCAACTGCTATCAGATGTATTTACATAGTGAGGAAGGAGTGTAAAAACACTCTTGACCCCTCATGCAGAGAGAAGTAAAAAATATCAGTGGTAGAAAATATTCTGTACACAGGCACAGTGACTGAGCTAATCATTCAGGCCTCGCTACTACAGCATTTCCCATAATGCTTACCACTTATCATATAATGCACTAATCCAATAAGGATGTATGGCATCATCCTCGGGTTATTACAAAAACAGATAACGGAACAAAAAAACCAACCATGATCGTATTAAAGGGATCACACTGTTTAAGTTTAAAAATGCTCATCCAGATTAACAGCTTACTACATCCAAGGTCCAGGCTAAAACTGCACTTTGTCTTAAGTTATCATCTTGGACTAGTTTTAAATGAATTACAGACTGTTTGCAGTTCTGCGCTATCGGCCACATTCATCATCCAAGATGGCGTCAGCTACCTTTAAATCCTGCAGTGTATAAATAATAAAGCTCGAGCGTAACCGTGCGTTAAAGTAAAGTAGTTTGCTTCTACACAGCTATAAATTCCAACAGTCTCCTGTTTCAGCTAGCATGGCCAAAACTACTGACCACCTATTAGCTTTAGATTCAGTGTTTTAGCACAACACTGTGTACAAGGTCAGCAAGTGCGTTTTTGACATCTTTCTTACAGCCCTTCATTCTTTGCACCCATTAACATTAAAACCTGACAGTCTGTAACATTTTTTCAGCAACATCATGAAGTTAATGCTAGTTAGCTTAGCTAGCTACAGCAAAACTGATAAATACAAACTAGAATCAAGAAGCTAGCTTTGTTTATTGATATCTAAAATCAGCAGTTTCAAGTGGTAAATCATACAGTGGTCAAGAGCAGAAGAACTGGAAAATATTTCATGCTAGCTCTCTAAGAAAATTCAGACTTTGCCTTCCCAAGCTGCTAACACCCACAACAAAAACCTACAAATGATGAAAAGCAGTGATTGTAGTCACCACCTCAGCCCAAATTGGTGAAGCAAGGTTAGGACAAGTTTCTTAGAGAACAGGCCATGCAACAACATCTCTCCGCACACTGAGAACTCTTTTGGAGGTTGTTAAAAGGTGTAGCTTTCTCTCCGACCTCCGGAGAGAGCCCTCAGGAGAGGTTCTCTTGTAAAACGCTCCATCTTATTAATGGAAATAAATGCCGTTAGTGCCCCACCCCTCTTCCCCCACCCCCCCACCACTCCAGCAGTAAGACGTGTCTATTCTTGGCTAAAGTCTCCTTCATTAACGTTATCTCAAATAGGCACCGAGTCTGATGGCTAGAGGAGGGACGGCAAGCGGCTAAGCTGCTTCATCCAATTTCATTATTCCATATGAGGCGGGGTATCAGTGTTAACTTTGCTATGTCAGCAAAGCACACGAGGCAGTTGTGCTGTTGTGTGGCTGAAGCATGACATAAGGCGAGAGGTGCCAGCAGCGCACGCTTTGCCAGCTGATCAGATGCCATTCACGTGTTTGTGAGTTTTAATTTCCAAATGCACTCGAATGGCGAGCGAACACATTTCAAGGCTGACTTGCTGTATTTTGGACCGAGTTGGTAAAACAGCACAAAGCTTTTTTTGGAGCCCATATCCTAGCACCTTCTTCAGCTATTTTCTGCTTATGAAATATTTCCCTTTTCATAGCAGCAGCTACCGTGCTGTGAATACGCACATGAAGCTGGAGGACAACAATAACAGTGTGTGTGCTTCAGGGAAGAGGGAGAGAGAGAGGGAGACAGAAACTGAAAGGAAAAGACATGAAAGAAAGGAAGAAAGGGAGAGGAGGGATGAAGAAAGCGTGAAACTGTGGACCGTCAAATGATCTGGCCTCTCTCCAGGCATGATGACTCAGGGATGATGGCACAGTTAGAGCTAATTAGGATCATAAACTGGAGAAATGTTTTGCCACCATGATGTGTGGGGTGCTTCCACACTATTGGCAGGACTTCGCATTAGATGTGAGAGCTAGTCTTGATGGCATGATAAAATAATAATAACAGCGATGATAAGACACAAAAAATCCACTGCCATGAATTAAAAACTTGAAATTTTTAGGTGAGCGAATCTAGTTCAGAATTACCAGACTCAGTTTAGTGAAATGTAACCACACTACAGCTCTGTTTCTGTTTGACTTTGGCAGTCACAATGTAAGAACAAGCATGAAAAGTGCATTTTGGTTGACATTTGGAGTAAATCGAGTGCGTAATTTTGCTATTAGAAATGCAATTTCTTTGCATTTTACAGCTCTGTCTTCACACTAAAACCCTTCTATACAGTCCAGCTGCCACAATCCAGATAAGATGAGAGGAGGTGATAAAAACAGCTTTCCATATAACTGTGAAGGTTGTTAGAGATACCAGCTGCATGAAGAATACACCTCATCTACATGTTGTATTGGATGAAAAAGCTAATGTTAGTTACTGTTCCTCTAAAACCTTAAGTAGGAAAGATGAGATAGTATTCTTTATCTTAAATATCAATGCAACAAAAATGCTAAATATTTTTTAAAAACCAAATTATTACCATGTAAACAAGCTGAAAATTAAATATATTTATATATATGTGGTTTTGGTTCATGATATAAATGAAACTGGTATCAGGATGATTTCAAAGGTAGGAAGGTCAATAAAATTTCCCCCTTTTTCATTTTTCCCTTTTTTTTGTCTTGTTCTCAGCTGCAAACTCTACAAGGTCCATCTGAAGACAGAAAAATAAGACCTGCCGTCATGTTAACAGCAAAGAAACGGAAACTGCCTGAAAGCAGAGACAGAAAACAAACGATCAAATGTTTAAAACTGTGACCCTTTTTTTCATTCTGCATTATTGTACGATCTAAATGCCTTCGGTTTTTGGATTTCTGGTTAGGAAAAACAAGATGCTTAACAATATCGCGCTGTGCCTTGGGAAACCATGGCAGCGTTTTGTCTTTAGTTTGCAGCCAAAATGAATATTGACTCAACAAAAACATAAAAAAAAACATTCAAAGCACACATACACACACACAGTGGAAAAAAAAGATGTCTGAATTGTTCCTTTAAATTGTAATCCCTACTCTTACTGGATAAACAAATCACCAGCTTGTTGCTCCCAAAGCATCGCACATGTTCCCTTGTTAAAAGCTCTCTCATCGATCTAACGTGCATCTCAAAACATACACAATAGTTACACTATTGCTCGGCTGTTGCTCACATCTGGCATCAGCCCAACAGCAGCAGCAGCAACAACAACAACAAAAACTTGCTTGACAGTTGCTACGAGACATCCAAACTCTCTTTTACACAACAGGCTCTCTCATGTTGCGTTGTTTTGTGGACTGCAGACGCACACACACTGACGGGAAGCGATAATGCCGCCGAGTTGCCGTGCCACATCTGTGTTTATGAAGACTGACAGCTCCCCGCGAACGGCGACATGTACCGGGCACACAGGCGACAAGAACACACACACACGCGTGCACGCAAACAAATTAACACACACAGAGGCATCACTCTGGAGCGCAATTTCCATCAGAGCGGCACACGCGCATTAGTGGCATGCAGTGTAACCAGCTCTCAAATGTCTCCACCAAAGTAGTCATTGTTGTGAAAGCTCTTGTGGACAGGCTGATGAAGCGTAACACATGACTAACTCAATTAAACTGTGTTTTTGTTGTCATAGCAACAAGTGCAACAAGGTATTTGCAATGAGTAATACCCTTATCTTTCCAACTGTGGGAGTCATCAAACAACAGGCTAATTAACTTAAGTGTCACCTTCTGCATTTTTTAAATCTGCATCTGTGCTTTTGATACTTGTTCTGATTCATTCTCTCCGCAGCCTGACTGAGGCAGCTCTTGCACTCCGCGTGTTATTGAGACATTTCGCCATGAAATTTGTTTTCTGGCCCTGAACTTTAAGTACAATTTCTCACTGCCGAGCTCCAAAAAAGCCAAGAGGGACTATTACCAGATAATTACTAATTATGCTAATGTGCTAAAGTTGTGCTATTCCTTTTCCTTGGTCATTTTATCAGCTGTCCTCAAGAGACCACAATGAGTAGTAATAACCTTTTTTTTCCCCAGCCCCCTCCTCCGCCCACCAGCTAAACGCTCAGTCAGCTAGAGGACGCCGTGTCCTAAACCGCAGACTCCTCCGCCGCTACCCTTAATCAGGAAGTGCCTGTAAATTCGCAGAGCCATGCGTGCGCACACCGCAGAACACGGCGCCGCTTCCATCGGCACTGACCTTCATTAACCTCATAAATGCCAGCGGTGTTTCTGTTGCAGCTCTTAATGCAGTTATCAGCACAAACACAAACAAATGTGACAGAAGTGTTTCAGGAATAAAACTAGTGTTTTTCATCTGTGAAACAAACCTCTCTCTCTTTCACACACACACACACACGCACACACACACACACACTGTGTGACATTGGGCTATCCCAACATGGAAACCAAGCACCAATAACTGCATTCCTCAACCAGAAACCTTCCCACTCCTGATGACAATGACCCTACACCAGGAAACTGGTGCAAGGTGTGCATTGGCTCAGGTCCTCTCTGTGTTACCGCAGAGTGAGTTTATTTATCAGTGGATTCTGCATGTGAATGTAGGCCAATGCAGAGACCATACTGCAACTGTTACAATGCATGTGTGCATGACGGGGACAGTTACGCTAACATTAAACAATGATCTGAATGAATGCTGATTAAAACACTGTCATCGTCCTTAAAGGTCTCTCACACATCACTGCAGACTCGGCATGCTTGGACCACTTTCACTATTCCAACTTAAATGTAATCATTTTTTTAGCCAGATTTACTATTGAGCATTACGACTGTTTTTTCTTTTTCTTCTATTATTACTCACATTGAGCTTTTTTATTTTTTATTCTCAAAGACAGCATGAGCATCCTGGATTCTATTTAAAAGGAACCTTCGATTTATATATACTTGCTTTTTCTATAATTTATATGCTGCTTAAAAAAGAAAAAACTTGCAGTTTTGTTATGGGTGGGGGTGGAAGGGGTGGGGCTTATTTGACAGATGTTGGTAGGGAGGCAAACAGCAAATGACAGGAGAAAAATGGACATGACATTCAACACGTGTCCGTGCAGCTGGAATTAGCGGCAAGATGTAAACAACGCATAAAAAATGAAGAGTTGCAAACAGAGTCTCCAAAGTATATGAAGTTCAAAGCCAAATCTGGAAGATTTGCAAGGTGTACGAGGTTTAGCATGAACACAAGTCAACAAAAAAGATCCAAGTGATCAGTCATAAGCAGTAAAGACCTTAAAGGACAGTGCAGCAAATAACAGCTACGAAGAATCGTGTTTCCTACAAAGCAATAAAGGCAAAACAGGTAAAGGTACTATATCTAAGACAAACAACACTGACAGACAGTGGGCTAGTGTGGTTACGTAATTCAATTAAAGCAAAGGCTGTTTTGTGTGCATTTTGTATACCGTCTATGAATCTTCAAATACTGCTAACGCTTCTATCACAACTGTGAAAACACAGCTTGTTCTCTCCGACAGGCTGCAACACATCTTCTTTAATCTCAGAGCTATTTTGGTCATTCCGAAATACATTCCAATACAAGAATGTTTGGTTTTCTTCCAGTAGCATCAGTGACTAGCACTAGCAGACAGTAATATTACTGGTCTGCACAGATACCTGGCTGATTAAACCAGTGCAGATGCAAAGTTCTTCAAATTTGTGAAATCGTAAAGGACAGTCTGCTCTGAGTCTGTGCCCCCTCTTCTTGACCTCTGCCCCTCAACTCAGCGGCGCCTCTATCACCACCGTTAGCGCTGAGAGGGAAGCGGGATGATACGGTACAGCCAGGAATTCCACTCACTCTTCCCTCCCTCTGCTTGGTGAGATGTCAGATAGTCACAGAGGATCACTGGGTGGGTGGGAGAGTGGGGGGAGAGGGTGTTTTATGTTGATTGACCCAGCCGCCGAGCTAATGTTTACTTGCGCCTCTCCAGAACGGAGATGTTCAAATGCGTGTAAACCCTCGCATCCCTCCACCTCAACTTTCACCGCCGCCACGGCAGCCCACACTCGACCCGTCTGTCGCCGTCGCCAGCTCACCAGGAAGCAGAGCGTAAGCAGTAATTGCTATATAAATTATGTTACACTCTGTGTTTTTCACATTTCCCCCCTCGGCGCTCTTGATGATACGCTGATATACTGTACTGAGAGTGCAGGGTGATAAGTGTGGCTGTAAAAAAAAATAATGTTGGCCAATAAATCTCGGCGGTGCTTATTTTTGTCTGTAAGAAAGGCACACTGTGGATAGAAGAGCAAGAATATGCTGCACATATGCCGCGGTTTAACAAGGTCACGTCGTACAGATGACTGACAGGCGGGAATCTACAGGCAGATTTGTCAAAAATCAGGGGAGTGCATCATTCACCCAGATGTGCACGACTGTATTTGTGCAACTGACGTCCCTTTAGGGACACAGAGCTCACGGCTGTGACTAATTAAGAGGCAGATCCTCTGTGTGTCCACGAGTCCATCTGAGGGGGATAACTCTGCTCACACTGTGCTTAAAGAACAGCAAAAAAAACAAAAAAAAAACAGCGAGTGAGGTGTACATCTGCACAACACCGAGCTGACAGGAGTGCTGGAACCAGAACAATCTGAGGAGGCGGCGGCTGTCAAACAGCAGCTGAAAAAGCAGCTGATGGATTCAGTAAGGTGTGTGATTTTTAGGAAATCTGAGCAGGAGCAGTGAGGGCCGCCTGCTAAAAAGATGTTAGCAAATACATCCCCAGGCTGTAATCTTCACTCTTTACTTATTTATCCTGCCCATCCAAAAGAAATGAGCAAACACACCCAAAAAAGAAAAACAAAAAAAGGAGTCTGATGGAAAAAGAAATTAATCGAAGTTGCTGAATCTGCTTAGAACCTTTTGAATACACACGCAGGTTTTAGTCCATCTACAAATAATCTGCAGCCTTTTCAAGGGATTAAGCCACAAATGCAACCAAATAATCCCTCAGTGATTTATTGATTTATTGATTTATTTTCCTTAAAGTCTATACACATAATTGTGTGGAAATCTCGAGATGATGCTCGGCTGGCATTTGAGATGAAAGATGACGATGATCGGTTAAAAAAAAATGGAAGCTGGAACCCTTCAGTCTGACACTGGGCTTTTATTTTGACAGTTTTATGAAACGTTTAAATTTGAATACAAGCGTCAAGACAGGAAGACCAGAAGAGTCAGCGGCCATCAGCGCGTCCCGAAGCCACAGTTCATTTACAGCCGGCCCCTGAACTGGCCCCTAATGTCCCGTGTTATCAGAATGAATCAGCAGAGCTGATAAATTAGCTGCTCGGAAATACACGCAGCGAGGGCCTGTCAGCTAATGTGCGCGCGCGCTTGTGTGATACTCATATGCAATGCTTAATGTTGTGGAACCAATTCTGTCGTTTTCCATTATGTAAATACATTTGCCTCAGCACTATATTTTATGTATTGTCTCCCTTGTCTCAATTACTTGGGCTATTAAAAATCAAGAGGTTATGGAAATGAGATGCAGTTGTCTGTTTTGTAGTTTGATGACAAGTGCAAAGTGTTTATGAAAGCTCGTTATGCATTCAATTGCAGTCGGATACGTCAACACGCTCCGAGCGTTCATCCATATTCCACAATGCAATGGGGTGGCACGTCAGTGTCTTCAAGCATAAACAACACAAACGGTCGTGTTATCATCTGTTATGTGTATGAATAAATAAAAATAAATATTGCTTAAATCTTCCTCCTCCTTTTTTATGGAGATGGCAGAAAAAGAGGAGGTGAACAAAAAGCAAAGAGTTTGAGGCCTGTGCCAGAGCAAACAAGTGCTCGGTGATTCAGTTCAGTATTAATTAGCCAAATAAGAATACCTGAGGAAATAACCGGCGAGGTTTTTATTTTTCTTCTTCTAAAGAATCAAAGCATTCCCTGACATATCAATAATAGCTCCTTTCTTGATCTTTCAAAATGTCACTTTGCAGCTCTTTTCCCTCTGTGAAGTGCAGCACGAAGGAAGTTGGGATAAAATTACTCAGCAATCACGGATTAATTTTAGCAGCGAGCAATGCTGCGTTTTCACTTGTGACCACTTTTCTTGTTTTTTTTCTTTTTTTAAAAAAGCAGGAATGCAAAGTCTCAAAGTGAGAGGTGCTGAGGTGGAAATGTTTCATCAGCCAGAGTGCTGTGAATTGTATTATTTTTATTTATTTAATTTTTTTGCATCATATACATAATATTTCACAAAGGTAAGAGTGTCACTGGCAGAGAGGATGCAGGGCATTTAAAACACACAAGGGATTTGTTTACCATGAACCCCCGTCAGCATCCATTACAGCACGGCTGCAGGGACAGGCGCTGAGCCTTAGGAAAAAAAATCCTCACTGTTATTATGTTTCAGTCACTGGAAATCAGCATGCTTTTCTGTTTTCATTACACATATAATTGGCTATTTTACAGTTTGTCTCCAATTGTTAATCCACTGATTTCTTCATTAGAAGCTCCATAAAAGGAGGCTGGAAGCTTAGAATTAGAAACAGGCACAAATAAAAAATATCAAGACAAAAAAAACAAAGAAATATTATTTTGAAGGGCCAGATAAAATAATTGTAGGTCCCTGCTCCTTTTGTCTCCCTGTTGCAGGCCCATAACTGAGTCCTAAACTTGAGGCTTCTCTGTGTAGCAGTACAGCAGTGCAGTTTTAGCCTCTAATGGGTGAAAATTCTGTTTAGATGAGACAACAGGGGAAAAAAAGGAAAAGGACAAAAAAAATGTGAATTATTGGGATTTTGCAGTGTTTTCCAGCGTGGAGGAGGATGCTCTTTAATTATGCTACATTTTGAATATTTAAACTTACTGACAAGAACTGATGTGGCAATCTAACTGAAATTATGGAAGAAATCAGTGAGGACAGGATTCATGTGTATGCGCTGCTTAAAAAAACAAACAAATGAAGAAATCAGTGTTAAATATTGACAGCAGCCGTTCTGTCTACCGGAGAGCACGTTTAAAGCTCCATAAGAGCGAAATAATACTTTCATTCTCCGCTGTCCCGTTAGGTATAAGACACAACGAAGGCTCTGCGAGGACGACGCACGCAGCGGCAACTAAACTTTACACGAGAAAGGCGATTTAAAGCCGCCGTCTCCTCCTAAACAGAGATCACGGTTTTTTTTTCTTCAGTCACATTTCAAATATGCACTATTATCCAAAGCCGCCGTTATCGGAGCAGGAGCAGCAGCGAGGTGCAGGCTCCACCGGGCTGCCGCCTGTGCGCTCCGATGCTCCGCCAAGGTGCGCACGACCTCTGGAGAGAAAGCCAAAAAAAGAAGAAAAAAGAAAAAAGGAAACAAGTGGTATAAAGTTTCTTTTCCGTTCTTTCTGTTTGCTTTTACCTTTTCTCTTGGATCGCCTCCTCCTCCTCCTTCTCAGCTTGCATTTCACCTGGCCGCCCTGAGCTCCCGACGCGCGGCTGTTGTTTCCAAGTACGGATGCCATCAGCGCAGACCTTTGGAGCGAGGCGCAGGGATAACTTGAACTCGGCGGCTCGATTCTCCTTTGTACTTGTCTGGCGTCAGCCTCCGTTGCTCTCTGATTGCGCTGCGTCCTCGGCTTTGACGAACACTCGGACTATATTTTCGGCTCTTCTTCTTTTTTATCCCTTCAAACCAGGGAGAGGAGCTTCGCGTCTCGCTGTTCCTGTATCACCTCAGAAACTCCAGCTCGCCTCCAGCTCATAGAGAGACTGTGTTCGCAGCGCAGCGTGGCAGCTCTCAGCAGCACTGATCCCGGCTGCTTCGCTCCTCTCAGCCAGTTTTTGCCGCGCCTCTGCAGAAATTTTGGCATCAGCCACTTTGAATTCAATCATGCAGGACGCCTATCTATTTGCTGCCGAGCTTTCTAATTAGGGTCCAATCCTGGCTGTCTGGGAGGTGTGACATCACCAGCGACACCCACCAGCTCACACCCCTTCTTCACCCAGTGCTGTTTTAAAAACGTTTCGTCTCATTCCACTTTTTTACTTCACTTTTTTTTTTACATGGCAGGGGAACTGTGTTCTTCTCAGGGAGGGGAAGGGGTCAAAGGTCAGGCAAGGATAGGACGTTTACCATCACCAAAGTACCAAATGTGGTCTTCTGCTTCATATACTGCCTGCTGCAAACCCAGTCACCACTAACTTGAGGCTCAAAGGAGAGACAGGGATGCAGAATGAGATGAGTGCTTCTCCTTTCTCTCCTTGTACAGTTGTGTTTGTCTTGCAGGATTTAGGATTTGCAATCTTCTTGTGGGATTAATGTTCTGAAATAAATTCCCTCTCTGTGGTCTGAAGTCATAGATGTCCATGGAGGAAGATTATTCTCAGACGCATTGCTCAGCTGTCTTTTCAAAGGCATCTTTAACAGACTTTTTTTTTTCACGTAGGTCTTACGAAACGTATTTTATTCTGAAAATCCTGTTTTGACTTTTGCAGGTGACCTTCATCACACATGGCAAAAACTCTTAACGGTGTGTTGTATTCGTAAAGTTTGAAGATTGTGACATTTTGGCATTATTGTGTGAAAGCGGTGTGAAGGCTTTCACAAAGCATTTGTGGTTTACCTAGCTGCAGGTAATTGTTTTATTCCCCCGGCCTCTGCAGCAGAAGGTCAGGTGTGCGTTGGGAGGAGGCACTATGGTACTGCCGGACACATTCAGGAGCTCGGAATAAATGCAGGTTTGTTAAGCCCTAATCAAGAATGCATTAAGCTTGTACAGCTGTTTCTTTTTTCTTTTCTTTTCTTTTTTTTTACAGTTGGTGAATAAATAAAAGAGAGTGATATTTAATACCTAACAAAACATAGCCTGCTGTTGCCTTGATTTTTCCCCCCAAAAGACCCCCTTTACCTTCATAGGGCCCCAGCCGCTTTAGTTTTTATGATAAGAAAAAGAAAAAGCAGTGCTTTTGCTGAAGAACCAGCATGACACGTTTGCTGATGTCAGATTGAAAAGTCACTTTGAGGCTTTGTTGTTGGGTGGAAACATTTCCTCCCAGCCTCAGGGGCAGGGAGAAAGAGAGAGAGAGAAAGAACGAGAGCGAGGGTGCCGGGGCCGTCCGCCAGGCTGCAGTCTGCCCTCAGGACGCCCACAAATATCCATGTAAATTGCAGTTTAAGAGAAATCAATATAAGTGACAAGTTGCCAATGCCACTATCTGGGGCAGTAATGAAGGTGTGCTGGCGGGGGGGCTGGAAAATACACAGATAACAGCAAACTGGCTGAGTGGGGTGGAGGTACAGGTTAGAGGAAAGTGTGTGTGCACAGACACACATGCACAGCAAGGTCAGTAAGTGATGGATGCAAAGAACCACTAACTAACCTGGTTATCTTTATGTTCAACAGTACCTATGGCTGTACTACCTCAGTGCTCTACAAACACTATATAGCAACATGTTTCTTTAACTGTAGTCTACTTGATTGGTGAGAATTGAGCCCGATAGATTGTAAAAAAGATAAAATCCGTTAGATATCAGTAACAATTACTTTTTTAAAGGTTGTATCTATGACATAAATGTTAAAATACAAGCAGCAGGAGACAATATTATTAAATTTATCTGATTATTTATCTCCATTAATTGACTGTTCTGTATCTATAAAACTGTTTACACTGTTCTATTGAAACACGCGCACACACACACACACACACACACACACACACACACACATGTTCCCAGATATTCAGGAGAAATTTTAAAGGTACAGGAAATCCTTCTTTTAAGGGTATTTAATTTCCTACTCACCTTAAGCCTCACCTCTTGAACTGAAGTCAGTCTCTAACACACAAAAACATGCAAAAACATATTTATTTATTCTTAATATTGCAAGAATTACTTCTTGTCAGTGACCTCTCCATCTCTGAATAGCTGACAGCAATCCAGCTAAAGAACCACAACAGTTGGTTATAAGCTAATATTATCTCACCTAATGTTGGGCTTGAGTGTCCTAAAAATCACACTTTCTCTCTGATAGGTTAATTAAATAGGTTAATTACATACTCATATGAGTTTATTCACCAAGTATCTGAGTTCAGCAATGTTAGAGCCACTTTACAGTTTCACAAACAATGGCTAACAGAGGCTAACACTGGCAAAAACAGCATCTAAAAGAGGCTAACGTGAACAAAAATAGCAGCTAACAGAGGCTAACATGAACAAAAACATCAGCTAAAATAGGCTAACATGAACAAAAACAGTAGCTAAAAGAGGCTAACATTAACATAAACAGTAGCTAAAAGAGGCTAACATGAACAAAAACAGCAGCTAAAAGAGGCTAAAATGAACATAAACAGCAGCTAAAAGAGGCTAACATGAACAAAAACAGCAGCTAATAGAGGCTAACATAAACAAAAACAGCAGCTAAAAGAGGCTAACATGAACATAAACAGCAGCTAACAGAGGCTAGCTCTGATAACACTGCAACTAACAGTTGCTAACAGCAGCTTAAAAAGCCTAACAGTTCCTAATTTTGGCAAGGTTATCCTTTAAAAATCACCTCAGTTTTGCTATAGAACAGAAGTGTTCTTCACTGAGTTTTCAACTGGTATCAGAGTCCTTTCACAAAGATTTACAGCCTCGTTCAGAGCAAATAGGCGTGGAAACATACTTACAGCTGATGTTAACAGTGAACTGACAGCTTACACTCACTAAAGATGAATGGCGCCCAGAGTTGTTTGTTCTGCAGTAGGCACTATAACTAGGATTATGCACTTGAATTGGGAGGGGTACACAGCTCAGTTGACTGCAATCTACAATCTACTGACATCTAGTCGTGAGCAGTGTTGGTCAAGTTACTTGAAAAAAGTAATTAATTACCTAGTTACTTAGTTACTTAGTTACTTTTTAAAAACACGATTTACAACCTGAATAAGTAATAAAGCGATAGCTCTTTCTGCCCAATTCTACTTTTTCTACATAATCCATCATACAAAATGTAATCAAATGGAAAGGTCCCCTTTTAAAACTTGTTTTATTAGTTTTAATCTTTTAACTTTATGCATCAAGCAAAAATTTAATTATATGCAACATTCTCTGACTGGAAGAAATTTGTTTAATATTTAAACCTATTTTCTGCACATTCCAGCACATAAAATAAAATATGTTTTGTGTTTACACTCACTCTTTCAAACAGATGCAAGTAAAACACAGCAGAAAATAAATAACATCAAAGACTAGCGGTCCTTTTGCTCTATTTTCACCTGTGAAGCAGGAGCAGGGTAGGCGGAGGTTTACCCTGGTGCAGGTGTGCCGCAGCGGTCAGTGGAAGAATCCACGAGTTTCTCTGTGAGTTTCCCATTACGTCGTAGCGCACTTGGTGCTTGCTCGGAAGTTTAGGGGTTTTTCTTCGCTGTAAAAAGAAGTTTTCTTCCCACGCACAACGGACGCTAATGTTTTTGTCACTTTTTATGCAATCAAACTCAAAGTAAGGTCAGTACTTCCACGATTTAAACGCTGCACGCTCATACTCTCTCCCGCACTCGGTATATTATCCATTGTTGATCTGCACACAGCTGTTGTCACCAACGTGGCACTCGCTTGTCACTGTCATGAG
This sequence comes from Rhamphochromis longiceps, assembly GCF_057381845.1. Taxonomy (NCBI): domain Eukaryota; kingdom Metazoa; phylum Chordata; class Actinopteri; order Cichliformes; family Cichlidae; genus Rhamphochromis; species Rhamphochromis longiceps. The sequence continues at coordinate 9,859,209 of NC_140565.1, read as the reverse complement.
ACGTTCTCGCAAAAAAATCACGGTTTTAGTAACGCAGTAACGCAGCGTTCCTACGGGAAAGTAACGGTAATCTAATTACCGTTTTTACAATAGTAATCCCTTACTTTACTCGTTACTTGAAAAAAGTAATCGGATTACAGTAACGCGTTACAAGTAACGCGTTACTGCCCATCTCTGGTCGTGAGATTTTACAGACTGTACCTTTTTGCTTGAAAGTGAACTTAAAAGTAAAGCTAAATTTATAGTATTATAAAACACGGTTCTTTTTAAAGAAGCTACTAGGAAGAAATATTTGTTTCTGTCAACTAAGCCATTAATTAATTTTAAACTTAAGTGGAAATAAGCTGAGAACATGTTTAATTAATTACCTCAGATTTACTCATATCAATCTCAAGAGCTGGCCTAATAAGGTTTATAAAAACATGTAATAACTATAATTCACTCAAAGGGCACTCACAATGGTTTTGAGATTAAACTTCCTCTCTTAGACAATTTTTTAAAAGATGGGGGAAGTAGAGGAAGCTTAGATATCTTGATATTTTTTTTGGTAGACGAATTATCCAAAATACATTTCCCATAATACATCTTAGATCACCCTCCATGCCTGGAGAACATCCAGTTTTTCTAAATGTTAATTTAGTTCAATTCAGTTTTATAATTGCTATATATCCAAAATACAGGAAACTTAAGACTGACTACTGCAAAGGAAAAAAAAAACCCATTCATGACATGTAAGTCAAGGTTAAATCAGGGCACAAAAAATATCTGCTTACGTAAAAAAATCACACCAAACATATAATGGAATGTTCCAGTATTTCTGTGTTTACTTATGAGACGTATTTTGCCAAACACTTGGCATTAGTTTGATGTCATATCTATGGATTAAAGAGTTAGATTTAAATTGTGATTACAGCAAACACGTGGCAACGGCTCCTCTTTTTTCCATCATCAAATCAGGCACCTGCAATCTAAGATAAGGAGGCCAATCAGTACATTGCTCAGACACATTCATTTTCTGCACTTTTGATTTGTGTGTGTATATATATGTATATGAATATTTGCTGGAATATGACTGTCTTACAATTAAGAGACAGTTGAGTTCTTCTCATCCACCACCTGTGATTGCCTTCTCTCTCTTTTTTTGTAGCTGTATTCATTATTAGAATAATTAATATAGCACACTCGCTCGGTGTTCAGGTAAGGTTGTCTCCATGGTAATACATGTGTTGTGCTCTAATCAAAATGCTGTAATTACCAGTTGTTTTTCTTAACTCTCAGTTGAGAAACAGTTTGTGTCAACATTGAGGAGTGTTTTAGCCTTGAGACATCTCTGCAGGAGAAATGAAAGCTGCTACGGCTCTCAGGAAGTCTTCAGCCCACGGTACAACAGCCCTGTCTGAAAAATATGTGCCGTTTTTTTCAGTGCATGCTTTTATGTGTTACCAGTTTTTCGAGCATTGTTTGGAGCGTTCACTTTGCATTGTTGCCTTCAAGTTGTGACATTTTTCGTCTCAATCTCACACCCTTCGATGGCTTTTCAAAAAGAGGAAACAAACAGGACCCAGAATATTGTGGTTTTAAATGTGTCGCATTAAACAATGATGCTGCTTGATGGAAATAGCAGGAATTTAGTGAGACCAAGTTAACCAGCTTATCAACCCTCCCAGTTGACATAGTGGAACTGGAAGCCTAGGGAGGCCTATCATCAGTCTCAGGGTGAGTATTGACTTTAAGCTTTACTGATGTTTTTTACAGGCATGGGATGGTAGTAGTGAAGGTGGGGAGGATTAGGTGGCTGTGGCCTTATCAGGTGCTCAGGCTCCTCACAAGGCGAGCGACTGGGAGACTCACACACACCTTCATCTCCCTTCCACAGCCGGTTTGCTCCTCAGACTCTAATCCAGCAGCACTTATAAGTCAGGCTGCACTCGCGTATTGTGTGTCGCATCCGCACTGTGCAAATAATGAGCATGTGAGAGCGTGTAAACAGGCTGTAATGTGTAAGATATGCATTTCTGCTTTTATGTTGCAAATGCAAAGTAGGTTTGCTGTGATAGAGAATCGCAGTACCTCTTATCTTTTCTAACTTTTAGATCTACAGATAAATTTGGCAATTTAGGGACAAACTTTATGACATCTGTATTTTACAGCATTAAGAAAATACAACTGCTTAGCTTCCATATTTATCCTGCAATGTGTTCTGTTGCAGGGAGCTTTACACACTCTTTAGTTTCATTACCCTGCATGTAGTTTTGCAGGCCTGTGGCACTTATTCACTTTGCTCATCTATGAAAACAGACATGTATGTAAATTTACCTTGTTATTCTTTTCATCTTCATTATATAACTTTATATAGTCAGCTGCCAGAAATAGCTGTTCATATACACATATGTATGTGTATATATATTACACATATATTTTTTTCTACATCTTTGCAAGCTACATATTTATTGGATAAGACAAAGGTAGCATTACGGTCACTATTAGCGTCACTGTTTGTTGAACAGTTATTAGAGATGCATGACACATATTCTAGTCACCCCCAACAGTAAGGGTACTGAATTTTTTAATAAGAGATGCTATGCAAACCATGAAACATAAACATTTTATTGCTTTTGCCATTTTGATTACAACAAGAAAAAGAAAAACAAATCAAATCCTGTATCCAGAATCATACCTTGTGAGACAGCTCCACCCGCAAACTGCAAAAGCTGCCTGAACTGCCATGTGATCACTGTGTACAGTGCAATTGCTGTGCCAAGCCTGTGTGTGCAATTGTTGTCTGTTATTTTCCTTGGAAACATGCATGGTGATTAAGCAGCGTTATCAGTGAAATCAATAACAAATACAAGTTCACACATTCTTGACAAATTATAAATCTTTGGTCATTGTAAAACATAACATGAGCTAAAAGCACGTACGTTAAACGGACGTCAAATGCGAAGATAACTGACAGATTCGCAGGAATGCACGGGTGAATTTCAGGTACTACACATAATATAATTTGTAAGGATCTGAATGCTGGAAAAATAATTCTCAAATCTCATAGATGTTGACAATCATGGCGGCAGTTTTAGGTTTTTTTGTGTCTAGTAGGGAATAGACACACATACATATGCTACGACCATTACAGTAAGATTATTAAAGCCTTGAAACATGTTTTAAAATTCAAAGTTTCTTAAAAGATGCTCACAAATATGTGAGATCAGCCCTCCAAAACCGGAAGGTGATACCAACCCCAACAAGGTGATTCAGCACATTTAACCATGTGTTAAGTTACCCGAATTGTCCTTTCATCTACATAATAGCATTAACATCCAAGAATTGCCACAAAGAAGATATTAAAAAGCACATATAATGGTGGGAAGGACATTTCAGGAGTAACAATGCCAATGATATTAAATTTCTAAGCTTCCAAAAAGACCAAAAACACAAGAGTGCAAACACAAGAAAAGGATAGCAACCAATTAAATGTCAAATCAACAGGGCACTCCAAGAAATCTGAATAAAAATTTGTATGAGAATGCTTAAATCTGAAAGATGGAGTAGTAGTACTGCCCCCATAGAGCCAATCAGCATTAAAAAAGGGGAAATATATTAGCCCATCTTGTTGTTGTGTTGACACATGTGCACAGTAAGTGGTTCCTAACTGTTTCAGCAGTTCACAAGTTGTTAAAGTGCGTGCCTGCATCATCTGAATCTAACAAGTAAAATCCGTTTTTGAAACATATTCTGTGGCAAAGCAACAATTCTTAAAATTCTTTGAACTGTGTTTTTAGGTTCCAGTGAACACTGACCAAAAATCCAGTGATCAAATGTTGCATCAAAATTCTGGGCAGTTAGCTTGCAGTACTGTGATCACAGTTAGGTTACATCAAGTGTAGCAAAGATTAAGTTCAGCCTTTATACCGACTTTATTGTGTCTAGTATAAAGACAGTATAATACACTGTCAGTGTAGGGGATGGAAATCAGCCAAGGTAGCGTGTGAAACATCTGCTTACATGTTGTTGAATTCAGCTGTGTAAATCCAGAAAGACGGAGCTCACATTAGAAAATATTGTTGTGATACTTTCTCTATGCTGAGCTATTGCAACTGGGTCTCACTTTAACCCTTGACTATTTTCATTATTCTGTTTAGGTGTGGAGACAAAGTCACCCACTACAATGTTATTATTTTTACTGCATGTGTCCTAAATAACAGATTCAAGGTAAGAATTACAATTTAGATTGGAATGACAATTGTACTAACTTATATACAGGGTGGGCCATTTCTATGGATACACCGTAATAACATGGGAACGGTTGGTGATATTAAAGTCCTGTTTGTGGCACATTAGTATATGTGAGGGGCAAACTCCTCAAGATGGGTGGTGACCATGATGGCCATTTAAAAGTCGGCCATCTTGGATACAACTTTTGTTTTTTCAATAGGAAGAGGGCCATGTGACACATCAAACTTATTGGTAATGTCACAAGAAAAACAATGGTGTGCTTGGTTTCAACGTAGCTTTGTTCTTTCGTGAGTTATTTACAAGTTTCTCTTTGTTCACAGCCATTGACATGTCGAAGAGGTTAACACGTGAGGAGCGGATCGAAATCATGTTGATATCTGGTGAACGCAGTAACCGGGTCATTGGAGCAGATTTCAATGCAAGACCCCCTACGAGACCACCCATCTCCCATGCTACAGTCAGCAACCTGCTTGCTAAGTTTCATGAAACTGGTTCAGTGTTGGATTTGCCAAAATGTGGATGCAAGAAAACTGTCACTAATGAAGAAACATCAGTGGCTGTCCTAGCTTCATTCAGCAAGACCCTTACAAACTCCAGCTACTGCAGCATCTCAACAAGGATGACCCAGATCGGCGCACAGAATTTGCAGAATGGGCAAAACAAAAATTGGAAGATTTTGTTCAGTGATGAGGCAAACTTTTATGTGAATGGTGAAGTTAACAAACAAAACCACCGCTATTGGTCTGACACTAACCCACATTGGATGGATCCCTCCAAGACTGTTGGAACAACAGAAGTGATGGTTTGGTGTGGTATATGGGGTACAACGATAGTGGGTCCATTCTTCATCAATGGAAACCTCAAGGCCACTGGATATGTGAAATTGCTACATGATGATGTGTTTCCCTCTTTATGCACTGAAGCTGGCACGTTCCCTGAGTTTTTCCAGCAAGATGGTGCACCACCACATTATGGGTGCCAGGTCCGAGCATTCCTAGATGAACAGTTTCCTGGAAAGTGGATTGGTCGTCGTGGGCCAGTTGAATGGCCCCGAGGGTCTCCCGATCTGACCCCCTTAGACTCTTATTTTTGGGGTCATCTGAAGGCAATTGTCTATGGTGTGAAGATACGAGATGTGCAGCACCTGAAACTACGGATACTGGATGCCTGTGCTGGCATTTCTCCTGCGGTGTTGCTATCAGAGTGTGAAGAGTGGGAGAAGAGGGTTGCATTGACAATCCAACACAATGGGCTGCACATTGAACACATTTTATAAGTGGTCAGAAACTTGTAAATAACTCATGAAAGAATAAAGTTATGTTGAAACCAAGCACACCATTGTTTTTCTTGTGACATTACCAATAAGTTTGATGTGTCACATGGCCCTCTTCCTACTGAAAAAACAAAAGTTGTATCCAAGATGGCCGACTTCTAACTGGCCACCATGGTCACCACCCATCTTGAGGAGTTTGCCCCCTCACATATACTAATGTGCCACAAACAGGACTTTAATATTACCATTCCCACGTTATTACGGTGTATCCATAGAAATGGCCCACCCTGTACTAGTATTACATTATATCAGGTATCAATAGTGTTCCCTTTTTCATTTGAATGCGACAGAACACTCATCTGAAACTAAATACGAAACAATTCTTTGGCATAGGAAAGCTTGCCTATGCTGAAAAATGGCTCTGACTGATATTAACATGCACTAAGTAACACCCCGATTCATATTGAAGAATCTGCATTGAAGACCAGTCGCATCTGATGTTTTTATCTCCACAAAAGATCTGCCTAAGCACACATAAGCTTCTGCATGCAGATCCCACCAAGAAACAGATGCATGAAACAGGTGGGCATTTTGATAAGCTACATACTTCAGAAAACAAGTTTCAAGTGATGACAACAGGAGGAGAGGAACTGACATTTGTCACAAGCTGCTTTTTTTAAACAACTGACTAAGAAATCCAGCTCCAGCTGTGAATATGATCTGACTTTATGTAGAAACGAGATAAACAAATGCTTAACAGCATGTGTCAAGCAGGCCTTTGGATGTCCCACTTTACACTTTCAGTTTCCAGAGACGTTAATGGAAAAGTCAGCAGAATGAACGAGGAGCACGAGGACAGGTAGCAGTCACAGGAAACTGACTCCACAGCTTTTACAAGTCTTCCCACCGGCTTCAAGCACACCAGCAAATGCAGGTAACACATTGCACAAGAATGCATGCGACCAGGTAAATACTGTCAAACATGCCTATCGCTCGTGGCAAACTGTTAGGCCACACCTCGTTTCAAGGTTATTTTAAACAACTATATTAAACATCTGAAAGTGACATTGAACATTTCGTTTAACAGCACACGGCTACAGCCAGGGGGGCTAAATTCTCGCTGATGAACTGCCGGCACTGCACCTTTTCTTCAGCAACAATCTCTTTTGAATTACTTTCTTCCCCCCCAAACCTCACCCCACCCTTCTTAAGTGACACCCATTAATCACATTAGGTCTTTGGAAGAATTGTCTGCAGAGCGTCAAGTCTTGGCTGACCCCAGCATTTGGAGAGTGAAGATAAAGACATTGCACTGACAGCTCTGAAATGGCCCCTTTTTCGTGGGTCAGCGTTCGGGGGAATATGAATATTATTATACATAAAAAGAGGGAGAAAACAATTGAGTTTTTACTTCAGAGGAAGTAAATGACATTGGGAATTCTCAGACTTTCTGCTGCTATAGATAGATTGCCGGGGTAGGATTCAAATTAGCAAAGTTTTCAGAAAGCTCCGCGTATTGATTTAATATGTGCTCCCCAAATATATGAGCGCAAAGAGCTCATCATTAAAGGAGTCTTCTCTAATGTTACGGCTGTATTACTTAGTCTCTATTTTTGCTATCTGGAAACCAAACATATCCTGACATATAGGCTAATAAAATACTCTGGGAGTCAGTGGCGATTGTCTTTAATATTGGATTCCTTAATTTCTGAAAGCATTGAATATTATGGCGCTCTTTGTGAGTCTACATTCCAATCAAAACATCTCTCTGAATAAGAACTAAAATCATTGCCCTTAATGTCACGAAACATTATCAGCTCTGTGGTTTGGTACAATGGAGCCATTGTGTTCAGCGGTGAGGGGAGCTTATCAGTGAAAGACAGCAAAGGAGAAAGGGACGGAGGAAATGAACGGAATAAAAGTAAATTTGATCTCTGATTTGCAATGGAGAGTTACTTACAGTGCGGGATTAGGACACCTTGTTCAACCAAAATTAAAATAATTTTCTTGCAAAGATATCTGTACATGTGTCGCTGGTTGCTCTGACTTTTCTAAGCGTGGTGTCGTGCATTTTTTATTGTCATGCAAAGTTTAAATTCATCACATCGATTTACTTAGATTAGATCCACAAAGGACTCAGTTTATTTGTTCGCCACTGTGAAACATCCATTATTAATCTAGATGTGAGAGACTGAGCCTGCACAACTTATTCACACTTTAATTATTCATTGTTTGATGTTGCTTTTAATAAGAATATTGAATAAAATAATTAAAAAAATATATCTTCTCAGGGTAGCTACCTATCATTATTGGCTGTAAGGTAAGAAAGTTCATTTTCTACCTCTGCTTAGTGTTTCAACTGACAGTTTAACTTTGTACTCATAAGAAGCTGCTTTTCTCATCTCTTGGTTTGTAGGACTTTAGTGCTGCTGCACTGCATTTACAATATGGATGTGGTTTCTGGGTCTTAAAAGTGAAGGCAAATGAGGAAGTCCCTCATGGGAATGAATGTGCATTCTTTCTAACAGCCAGCAAACAGTCAAAAAGCTCCAAGCACATAGAAATAATCAAGAAAATGACCATCATCTACACTTGATATATAACCACAGCAAAGGCTTTCCTTATGAGTTCAGTTTAGTCTTCTTCAATACAGTGTGATGTTATTTTTTTAATCATGCTTTTATAAATTTGCAGTGTCCACACTTTTTTAGTCAGAGCCAACCGGCACCAATAATCTTTGGTTAAAATAAATAAATAGAAAAAACAATACTGAGAGTGAAACGCTAAACCTGAGGCTTAAAAACTGGAGTTTGGAAACCACTCGTTAGATTTTAATAATAACATCATAATTAATACAAGTAATAAAATAAAACCCTGATTTTGCCTGCTTCTTTATTCACAAGGGAGGGGTCACCACAACAGATTGCATGAAGACTTTCTCCTGGTCGTAATTCAGGAATTTTGTTCTGTATGAGGGAAATGTGTTAACCACTACACTATGGAACAACAGCAATAATAATAATAGCACAGTACGCGCCCACGAAGTGACAAATCCCCCAAATTTGCTACTTATAATAATAATAATAATAATAATAATAAGTCACTATGTGTTAATAGACCTCTCTGCACTGAATCATACTTGTTATTCATCTCTGTCTCTCTTCCACAGCATGTCTTTCATCCTCTCTTCCTTCTCTCACCCCAACCGGTTGCAGCAGATGGCCCCACCCCTCCCTGAGCCTGGTTCTGCTGGAGGTTTCTTCCTGTTTAAAGGGAGTTTTTCCTTCCCACTGTCGCCAGAGCGCTTGCTCATAGGAGGTCGTATGATTGTTGGGTTTTTCTCTGTATGCATTATTGTAGGGTCTACCTTACAAAATAAAGCGCCTTGAGGCGACTGTTGTTGTGATTTGTCACTATATAAATAAAATTAAATTGAATAAATGGAATGAACCATTCATATGTTTCTCAATTTTCTTACTTTTTCCATTAGTCATTCATCCAGTTTGACTAGTTTCCTTTTTCCTGCCTCTAACTCTTTAATTTCAGACAACATCACTTAAACCTGACTACATTTCTTGTAAGCAGTATCTCTGAGTAGTGTCTCCATAAACCTGTTCCCACTTAGCTAAAGTGTATTTCCAGTGTTTAGTTGACTGTAGGCCTTTTATTAATTTTGCCTGTATTTTCCAATTTTTGCCTCAGTTAATTGCAAATGAGCTATATTTGCAATTAACACTTTGCAAATGTGTTAGCCCTTGGAAGTGTTTCCATAGATATGCTGCAGGATTTTATTGTCTGATTTCAGTCTCATTAAAATGAGTACATTGTATAGTGTTGTTTTGTTTAAAAACAATATTATTGTTCTTATTGAGACAAGAAAAACAAGTTTAAGCTCAAGCTACATATTTTCATGTTTGTTCCTGTTGTCACTGGTGTTTTCAGGCAGATGGAGAGTGATATCTGCACAGACAGATGGAGAAAGCTGCTGTAGAGCTCCTGAAGGTAAAGATGCTTGTTGTGCCAGGTCTGATCAGGCTGAATTCTGCAGCCAGAAGGGAAATGATGTACAGCTACATTTGTTTTTGTTGTTTCTTTTTCTTTCTTTTTTTTTTTGCTCATTGGCGTCAGGCAGGTAAATTTCTGGAAACTCCCCTGACCTCCCTGACGGCAGATTTCAAGTACAGACCACAATCTGTGAAATAAAAAAACAGCCCTCTAAAGCTCTGTTGTGGACATGCGTAGCACAGTTTTCCTGGCACTGTGTTTGTTTAACACCTCATGCAGACATTATGAGGTGTTCTGGCTTTGACCTGACAACCAAGAGGGGGACAGGGATGTATGTTTGGGGAAAAAAAAATCAAATGTCAGCAGAGCTTAGTTCTGATCAAACATCCTGTTCAAACTGATAGCAGCCTGGATGCTGCAGCCGCTCGGGAACTGGCTGTAACTGAAAATGAGCAAAAGAAAATCAAACAAACACCGATGCTCTCATGCATGTCTGATTTTAAAAATGATTCACTAAACCTGCTTTTAACTAACTCACAATTGCACACTTGCACATGCACAGTTGGAAATCTGCCGCAGAGTTGCACAAAGCATTGACATCACCGCAAGGGAAAATTAGTAAACAGAGGCTTATCGTTTTCCAAGAGATCCTAAAGGCCTTGAAGCTCAGCTGTATTCCATTTTGAAGACAGAGATTAATTGCCTCTTTTCCACCCCGACAGTAATCCTTGAAACTGCCTCTGCTTGGTGCAACAGCGTCTCGGCCTAACTTGGTGCTTCTCACACAGACCAAGGATGCCACCAGAAAAAGTCAAACAAACCCTCCCTTAAAATTGCAAACAGATTTGCACTACATCACTAATATCCGCCTCATTAGCACTTTAAAGCTAGCATTCAGAATTACTTAAAGTCTTGCATGCGTTTGTAGTATCGCAGAGTCGCAGTTGTGAGAGTGGTAGGAGGTTTGGTAAGTGACGATCACGCTTTGCTCACATTATTCGGCAAGGAATTGAGTTTGTTAATCTCACAATGCAAGCAGAATTAGAAGCTCGGGTACAGCAAGTCTAAGCACTTGAGGATGGCCAACTCTAATACCTCCTGGAATAAAAACCGAGATCAGGCAGGGCACATTTGTTTTTTTCCTGTGATATTTGCAGGTCTTAAAAAAATCCCACCAGCAAAGCGCAGTTTTAATTAATTCCCCCCTCCCGTTTTTGTTCGCGAGACCGTGCTTGTGCACAATGGCAGCATATGGTGCGCTCTGTTTCGCAAATCCTTGAAAATCCAGATCATTGTGGGATTTATGAATGTAACAGATGAGGTTTTGATGATTATGAGGTTGCTGATGGTCATCAGCAGCGGAGAGGTTGTGACTTCGACTCGACAGCGCAGCATATGCTGGGTGTGGTTGGTGAGAGGTCATCCAGATCTTCTGCCAGCGCCGGCCATTTCATTACTCGAACAGATGGCTGCAGGGATTTTACCATTAAAATATCCTCCTGCTGAATCTTTTTCATATTGTCAAAGTTATCAGGCTCGCAGCGCTTCGTCACCGCTGACATTAAACACATTGTCACTTTCGAGTCTCTGCTTTCATGAAAATAAGACTTTAAGTAGTCAAATGAAATCAGTGAGTTTTTGACTAAATGAGCATCGATCTTGTGGCGTGCACATGAAATATTATGTGTTTTAAGATTAATGAGGATTAGGGTTATGGGACGCTTTTCACTGCATTTGCAAGAGATGAATCAAAGGCTGATTGGAAGTCACAAAAAGCTCTCAGAAACCAAATCCTCCCTCGGCAATTAACTTTGTATGCGCTGAGGACGTGGCAGATTTTGATCTTGACTTTGCGGGAAACAGCTGAGTGATTTTTTTTTTCCATTTTCAACCACAACGGCATCATGTTATCGCTGCATTGGCACTGATTACAAGGCCCCATTGACCAGGGGTGCATGCGTTTCTGTCCTCCAACGATGCCGGTGCATGAATAGGATGTAATCAATCTTTGATCCAATCAGAGGTCGGTGTCTGGGTGACTGACAGAGAGGTCTCTGTGGGACTCTGATGAGGCCAGAGTTAAAGGGCTCTCAGGGGACGGGAGGCCATGACAAAGAGATCCTCTGAGCAGCAGTGACTCACTGAAATGAATATAGTGAGTGCTGCTGAGCATCTATCTGCTCTGTCTGTCCAGCTCCCAAAAACCTTTTAGAATATTTTTAAATTAATTAATTCAATTTTGCAACACATTTGTTTCAAATAAAAAAATAACTTTTAGTGAATGCAAATGCACAGTAACACATAAAAAAGTCTTTCTAGTAAGAAAATACTACTAACCTCACAATTCCTGCTACAAAGATCATTTCAAGTGCTGCATTTGCTATCTTTTGTGCAAGCTTGCAGCTTTCTGCATTCTATATACAGTAAGAGAACATGGTGATTAAAAACAGCAAGCAGCCAATGAAGCCTCAACAGCATGGTTTCTGCATCTGCTGGATGCTACAAATAGCACCTTTAAATAACACACCCTCCATGCAGGATCCAAAGTGTGTCTGCCTAAACTTTTAAGAACAGCACTTTATAAGGCACTGTTGTAATGGACTAACTATTTACTTTGTCTTTAAATGATGAGAACTTTCTGAGCGGATGCTCCTGGAAACATAGCACTCCCTCACAAGAAAATAGCATCCACTCCCTGCAGACAGCTCTGTAACCGGTCCTGCTCTATCACGGCACCAAGTCACTGCAAAGCACCAAGCTGGAGTCGACTGAAAGAAAACAATTTAAATGCAGGATTCTGGTTAATGGTGCAAACATTCAAACCATACAGGGCTTGTCCTTTGAAACAATTTTGACTATAAATATTGAGTTAAAAGTAGAAAATGCTGAGGACTCCATTTTAACTGTGTACTGTTGTGTTACTTTGTGTGTTTACAGTGAATTCATTTTGGATCTAATGTTTTTTTTCCGCTCTGAACATAATGTTGTGCCCTCAATCAAAGTTCATATTCCTGGTTGAGCCACATGGATGCGGTGGTTGAAAGTCAGCTCCTCCATGTGAACAGTAGATGGTGGTAGTAAACACTTTTATATGTAGCTCAGATGGGGACAGCAGACACCTCTTTCACATTGTACAGCAGAATCGACTTTTTATTTAGTTCGTGTTTTATTCATTTATTTATTTACTGAAAGCATTCTTTGGTAATCTAATGAGGTTTAAATAAATGTTTCCACTTCTAACTCACCTTTATTCACATCTGCATTAACGTTTTCCACTGATCAAAGACAAGTGTCATTACTTTCCCTCAACAATCAGCCGTGAAGTCTACACCGTGTTCGACAAAACGCAGGAAGTGAGAGACAGAGCTGCTAAATCCCCCAAGTTAAGCTCCTCACCTCCTCCTTCTCTGAAGCGCTACTCTTTCATCAGCCTGGTTTTATCGCTGCGTCAGAGACGGGCAGTGTTTGAAGTTTCAAGCTTTTCGTCTTCGCTAAAACCGCACATCGAGGTGAGCGCCAGCAAAGACTAGATCCCTGTCAAAACGGACCAACGGGCTCAGGAAAAGCAGGGTGGGAATTCAGCTGGGCTGTCGTTTGACATGCCAGACATGCGTGAACATTGCTGGGGTTTGTTTTTTGTCTGTGAAGGTGGGGAAAGAGAGGAAAACTAAATGCATGTGATGAAGCACAGTGATGAAGAGAGTCCGTGTAGTTTGACAATGGAAGGGGAGGAAAGCACCGCCGATGGAAAGTGAAGCTGGCAGATCAATAACTGTGGGAACCAAAGCCCTGTCAGAGACAACAGAGTACAAGTAGCAGACTAACAGTGTGATGTGGACTTCAAACAAAAATGCCATTTTTTAATGCAGCTGTCCAATTAATGCTGTCCTGCCAATTGTTTTGGCAGTTGTTTGAATTCAGGACCACCAATATTAATTAATCATTTAATGAGAAAATCTAATCTTAAAGCTGCTGAAATCTGTATTCTGCAAATAAAAATGACTTTAATTGTAACTTTTATCCAGTCTTCCTCCAGTCACCCCCAACTGGTTGCAGCAGATGGCCGCTATTGTGATTTGGTGCTATATAAACAAAACTGAATTGAATTAAACTGAGATTAAGTTGAAACTGAATGTAAAACATGAGACTCAGAAAATAATCAGCTGACTCATAACGATTCATTATTATCGTCTTTTAGCTCTTTCATGAGAACTGCTTTATTATTGTGGTTTACGTTTATTATTGTTACTTTTACTCCCAAAATCAGACGTCTTTATTTGCGCTTCACAATAAAATACAGATGCATCCGGAGACCTAGCCAACTAGGGCTACGTCTACACTAATCCGGATAAATTTGAAAACAGCGTTTTCATCTAAAAACGCTCGGCGTCCACACTATTGTTTTCAATCGTTTCCGAGCAGTTGTTCATCCACAGTGAAACGACTGAAACCGCTTACGTTCCTGTACTGTGCATGCATGAAACGTAGGACGATTCGACCTGCGTCATTTGTGTCTGCCGTTTATTTGCTTTCCGGCTTCCATGGCCTAGCCTACTTCAGCTAAATGGCCTGTATTTGTATAGCGCTTTTCTACATCTAGAAAGGTCTGGCTTGCAACCACAAGTCAGCAGAATCTTTTGCGTTCGGTGTCCCGCCCATTGTACCACCCCCTTCAACTGTCCTGCCCCTGGTCTTCCCCACCTCAGCACTATAAATAAGTTTAAACCTTGCTCTCTAATCTACTATATCTACAATGAAAATATATAAAATCATGGGTACACAATCAGCATGTCACACAAGCACCCCTTCCAACGTTTAAATTGAATAAGGGCTTGCTGCAATGATGTTTTTCTGTGCTTTTCAGTGTGGTGGTTAACATGTTACACTCTTACATGCAAAAGAACCCCAGTTTGAAACCAGGAGGACATATAAACCCAACCTCAGTGGGTCACTATGTCCTCTTAGTGCTGGTCCCAAGCTCACATGACAAGGATAGTTGCATCAGGAAGGGTTTTGTTTGCAGGGATGTAGGGAGGTCTGAACCTGCCCCTTCATTTGGAGAGTGCTCCATCTACATGTGTTTTCCACAGCCTCCCACTCTTGCTTTGATTTCCTCTCAGTGCATGTTGGCTGATGCCACGAATTCCTAGTTGACTGGAAGAAAACCAGCTGGCTTTCTGCAAATGTTCACTGACGCATCTCAGCCATTGGTAATCATTTTCCTGTTCCCTTACTTTGTACTTCTGTCTTCTCTTCTCCTCTCTTTGTTGGTGGGCTAAGCTTGTACAGTCATCACTTTTTTAAGACTTCTGCCACCATATCATAACGCATTGTATGTTGCTGAAGAAACCAGAAATCCATTTAACAGACTGTTGCATACAGACATGCAGATGTTGTGGTGGAAGAAGGAGTGCTTAAAACTCTTAAAACTGTTCTGCTTTTTCTGTACTTGTTTCATGAAAAGCTAAAGTTGGCTTAACTTTAAATTCTCACGAGGGATATCATCAAAATAGTCCCAGTAAACAAGGCTAATGCCGAGGCAGGATGTTCTCTTTAATCTGTAATATATGGATACAAAAGAAGGGCCCAAACGCATCTCGATGCGTGTCTTTGAATTGACGGCGCAGAGGGATAGTGCTCTGGCTGGGGAATTCTTTTTTTTTTTTTTGCCTCTTTAGTTGGAATTGATTTCTTCAAAGGCGACTGTTGTTTTTTAATTAAACACTGAACTGGCTAATTGTGAAATTGATTCAGGTTGTGTTTTTCACTGTGTAGAGCAATATACGGGTACGTATATCTATATTTATCAGAGAAAGTAAAGCAGCTTGCACTCCCTGCCTGTCTTGCTCTTTCTAATTCCCGTGGCACACACAGATCCAGGAACACACAGAGGCAGTTTAGGCCGTTTAATGCTGTAATCCCGCAACTCTTCAAAATGTTTTGGAAGTTTCTCAGTAAGCTATACATATAACTGACAGTATGAGAGTCTTTTACTCACAGCAAACCCTGTAAGCTCATCCTCAAAGTATCCCGAAAGTCTGTATCAACAACAGGATTATACATCGGACCGATCCGAACTTCAGAAGTGATTTGCACTTAGTTTACGTGTTGCTCCTTGGGTGCGTGGACAATTGAGCTATAATTGTGTGTTATGCAGAAGCATCACGATAAACCGTTTTCTTTTCCCTTGCCAATAAGATTTATGTCGTGGGTGAGGTTAAATTTGCCTTACAAAATCACATAAACCTCCATATCTGCCTTTCCCAAAGGCTAACGTTACCTTCAGAGGTTCTATATTTCAGCAGGGCATTTTGCCACTGGATTAATCATCAGTCTTTAAATTATTCATTGCTTATCCAATCTTGAAAAACTGTCCTTAGTTCAATGTAATTCCATAATTTTGCCAAGAAAAATGGCCCAGTATGACACTGCCTACGGCATCCTGGCAATGGTCCACTGGCTCCCCTTGATCTCTGCACAGCACTTCTTCTCCTTTTCAGAAAGACTGCTTAATTCCCCAAAATATGCAAACCGTGCTGTCCAATAAACAAAGTTTGGTATTGATCCGGCCCCAAGTAAATACATGGCCAGTATTGGGTTTTTATGAGACCTGGAATGTAAATGTGTCTAAAGCACTTTGGATCAGCCTTTGTCATTTAAATTCACTCTGTGCTATAAATAAAATAGTTGTGACAGTCAACACAAAAAAAGTTCAAACATTTTTCACCACGAAAAACAATCCAGTGGGCTACATACTGAACTTAGAGAATAGAAACGAATACCGATAAGAGCGCTGGTATTGATCCTATCGATATATGGGTCGATTCACTCGCCCCTATGTGCAAATGCTTCAGCTGTCCAGTGTCTCCAGCTGAGGTGGGCTTAAAGCAGAAATAATATCAGTGGATGTTTCGAGTTCAAAAGGCCCATTTCAAAGAACTAAGCAATAACTGAAGGAACTAGAGCCCAGCAGATATCAATTTTCTGAGAGTAAATAAACTCTACCAGTGGTATGAGGGCCAGTATTTTCTATATATACTGTATATACAGTATGTTGGAGAAAGTGATGTTATCTCCATAGCAGTGTATCTTACAAGCTAGTTAATAACTTAATGTGAACACACTGAGTGTCTGGACAGTGTGATGTTATTCTCTTACATGTGTTGCAGATAGTGCTGAGGGTATTGTAAACCATGGAGTCGACCTGAAGGATAAACTATTATTACACTGTTATTATCAAGCAACTTAAAAACAAACAAAAAACAAACATAAAATTATTTTTAATAGGAATAATTTAAATTTTCCCTGCTCAACTCTGTGCAAAACTCACAGCACAACACTATATATAGATGGTACGACACTAACCTAGTGTGACATTTGTATGTTAAATGTCATAAGTTTGCTGTCAGTTGACAAAAAAATGCACAAACCAGTGCGTAATGTCTTAAATCCGCGGTCCCCAATGGACCGATTTATGTCCGACAACATTTTCACGGCCTTTAAGGTGTTGCGATAAATACAACAAAATAAAATGATACGACCAAGACGAAAACGGTGGTATTTTGTAAATATAAGAATAAACGCTAATTGTGTAACTTTATTAGCAGCCTCCTCCTGAAATGCACCAACAACATTAGAGGTGTCCAAATTCATGGGCTGCATCCTCCTGAGGCCGCATTTGTAGGCCGATTACGTCACAGCAACGCGACGAAGGCTGTCCAGATTCATAGACTCCAAATGCAGCTGACAAATGCGCCCTCCTTTTCCACCCGATTTGAAGGATGGGTCGGGTGTATCCTTTGTGGCCCACCATATCCCAGAATTCATAGCGCGGCCCAGCCAATTCCAGTTTCCAACAATGGCGCAAGGAGGCCCAGCTGAGTTTATTAAACTGCACCGAGACAGCTTGTGACGTACTTCTGAAGGCTGGACCATCCAACATCCGCTCTGGTCGCTATGATAACGCGTAAATATTTCTTTCAAAATAAAACACACAACTACAACACCCAGGGAAACCGAGTTAACGATAAAAACCCCGAAAACCATAAATTTCCCACCCGAGCCTCAACTCTCAGGGCACGGTACCAAACATCTCTGGAGTTGGGGAGTGCTGTCTTAAATGATCGATTCACTTGTGCGCCAGAGTCTTGAATGCATCTCCCTCCATCCTGCTAGGCCGCACAAGGACACAAATTTTTATGTGTGACTGGATCCTCAAGAGGAAAAAGCAGTTGAAGCAGAATTCCCACCAGTAAGCTAATATCCCGTCTATTATTTTTATTATCCTTTCCCATGTCATGCAAGAATGAAGTAAGAAACCATGAGGGATTCATTTTAACCACTTTAATTTCAGCGTGAGGCAAATGAACCGGCATTCCTTCCGTCTGATGTTTTGACTGGGTCAGATCTCTCGTAGCCGCTGACCTGTTCCTTTGAGAAAGCGCAGTGAGACACCATAGGGTTTACAGTCTGGAGACAGACATGACAGCGCCGTGTTAATGCTTGCGCTGTTAAATCTGTGGGGAAATAATCCCTCGTTTGTTGGCTGCACACTTTCCTCCAATTAATCACAGCCCCTCTCAGCGCTCGGTTAAATGGTTGGAATTTAAAATAATGTCAAGGAGTCAAGCTTATTTATTCTCGACAAACATTTTAAGACTTCAATCAACTGTCCTCTCAGCTGCTCTCCCGTGGCGAGAGGCACACACGTACAAGCGGAGATGATTTAGTCCTTCCAGTGAAGCATCGTAAATCACCCTTCTGAGCCAATAAACGTCTCTGTTTGGTCATGTCTGAACTTTTCAGATTCACCGTTAGCCTTGCTGTCATGTTATTGCGGCGGAGTAATTAGCCAGATGTTCCTGCAGGGAGAAAAAAGTGCCACTGGTGCACATTGAGATCAGTGAGTGATCATTTTTGCAGTGCACAGTGCTGATTTCACATCACTTAAAAACCAAAACCCCCAAAAAACCAAAACTCTTACACATTTAGACTCTAGCTCGGCTGCTGTTAGCTCAGTATTTAACTTCAGGTGACTGGGCAGATTTTCTGGCACTTTGATATACCCAAAATTCCTGCTGCGAAGCATGTGAAGAATGATTGAGTAAACACTGAGATTTCATCCCAAACAAAGAGCGAGCAACCACAAATCTCACTGCTGAGAGGAAATCATTCTCACCTAAATCCCACCGAGACTAAAAAGGATTCAAGGATTACAGCGAGCGCCCACTTAGCTTTAATCAAAGTGCAAAGCTGTGCAGGCTACCGTTGTCCCTGTTAGACGTTAAAGAAACGAACCGAGTCCCCACGTGTGCTACTTTAGCAAAGGAAACATCTTCAGATGTATTTCGGCTCGTCCTACATTTCTCAAAACGTTCACCTTTTCTCATCTTTCCCTTGTGAGTCATTTATATGTGAAACCAGGGCAGGCAAGAATACTCTCCGCTGATCACTCTCCACCCTCAATTTTCTAAGCTTGTGTTTGCGTGTTTTTGCTTTTGGTTGTTTAAAGAGTTTCTGACGTTGTTATCCCGCAGCGTTGTGTACGCGTGTGATCTCCGCACAGAAGGATGTGCATCTAGGCTTGTTTTTTATCAAACGATGAAACACGGTGTATTTATGCACACGTCTCTTCTAGCTGCGGCATATGTTTTCACGTTGGATCTTACTCTACTACTTCTTACCCCGACATCATTACTCTCCGCTTTAATCCCTCCCTACCTCTCTTTTTACCCACTGTTTCCTCCAGGGATGTGACTTATGCTGCACCGACTCTTTGTACATACAGCACAGGTATCTCTGAGAATAGACGGCAGTGTCTTTCTTGGTTCTTCAGGGAGCGGGGAAAGGCAAAGGGAGCCCTGAAGCTGTCTCACAGGCACAAAACCAGAAGAGGAAAAAAGGTAAATATGGATTATTGCGCGGCATGAGCGCAAATAGGCAGCAGGTAAAAGAATAACACTCATAAAACTCAAAATGAAAATTAAAGGTTCACTTTCTAATAACTTGAAATTGTAAATAAGATACAGAGAATGCAAATCTATTCTAAAACATTAAACTGAGGCCAAAACAAGAACTTTTTTGTGCGGATTTTTTGTTTAATTGACAGTGTTTTAAACTTACCACAGGCATAAATCTGGGGTTTGGTAATTGTACGCACAATTACTTTCTAAATTTATTTTCATTGTATTTGAAGGACGTTTGGCATCAGCAAC
Source organism: Rhamphochromis longiceps (assembly GCF_057381845.1). NCBI lineage: Eukaryota > Metazoa > Chordata > Actinopteri > Cichliformes > Cichlidae > Rhamphochromis > Rhamphochromis longiceps. The sequence goes on along the minus strand of NC_140565.1, from coordinate 9,839,484 downwards.
CACTGATTGCAAAAGATGATCCATCACGTTCATCATGTTCTTACAGGATATATCATATCACACATCTGTGATAGAGACTAATGCCTAGTGAAGCCGTCTTTTGAAATCTCAGCAATAAAATCTGTGCTAAGTTATCAGCTAAAGCTAGCAAGAATGGTTGCAAAGTTGCCTCTGCAGACTGGACACATGCATGGCACAAACACAGATGCATGCTAATCACAGATATGTACCAGTAACAAAATGAGATCTGGAGCACAGACTTCTCGGGTGGTTTGTTTGTATATGTAAAGGGTAGGGGTGCAACGATATTCGTATCGATATTGAACCGTTCGATACAGTGCTTTCGGTTCGGTACGCATATGTATCGAACAATACAACATTTGTAATTTATTTTATCAATTTTCCTTCTGACGATGCTGTCTGTGTTGAGCGCTCAGTGAATCTGCGTTCGACTACTCCGCCTAGGCTGCACTGTCCAGCGCAGATCCACTGAGCGCTCAACACAGACAGCATAGTCAGAAGGAAGAGCGCAGGGCAAGCTAGTGAGACAGAAGTTAAGCTCTCCTTTTAACATGGACCTCCCCCACTCTCATTCAGATCTGGCGTTTGGAATTATTTTGGTTTTCATGTGACATATGACCCTGAAGGTAAGCGAGTCATGGACTAAAGTAAAACAGTATGTTGGATGTGCCACGCAATGCTCAATTACATGGGTGGGAACTAGTGTGTTAGCGCAGTTAGCTCGTTAACGTGTTGGCCGTCTAGCCCCATGCACGGAGCGATCGGCGGTAGCTCGTTAACGGAGATTTGCCGTGTTGTGGCGTTAAGGTCATTTCAACGAGATTAACCTGAAAGCACTAGTGGGAACACAACGAATATGACTGCACATTTACGCCGACATCATCCTAGTGCAAAGACAAGTGGAAGCAGACAAAAAAAAGCAAGCATGCTACTAACTTTAGCCGAGTCATTTAGACAGCTGTTAGCACATGATTCTCCTTATGCTGCTGAGAATATAGCCCAGAAGAAGCGGATAGTATAGCTTTTATTTTGGAAAGAGCCATTTCTCTGTAATAAACTCTCTTTTCCAAAGATGACTGATTCCTCAATCAGATACAGGGCTTGCAATATCGCTAGCCCGACGTCCGGGAGCTAGCGATGTTTTCAGTCGGGCTACCAAAATCTATCTCTGCCCTGCCCGTCGGGCTATTGTAGGAAGGAAAAATATATGTCAATGCTTTTGCATTCTTTCAGAAATGTAGCTGGGTAATTATGTCATTGGGTGAGCCACTGTCAATATGTGACATATTGAAATCGCGTTTGAATTTGCGCTCGTTTTTTTGCTTTCACTTTGCAATCGTGCGAACTGTGTATAGAGAGCGACAGCACTGATCTGTGAGTGATGATAATTTGTGCACCAATTCCTCTGACATCGTCTTATTAATCGTTAGCTTACTATGCAAACATGACAAGTGAAATCTCCCGCAGCAAGCTTAAACATGTGAGAGGTTGATCGCGCAGAGAATCGCTGAGCTTATGTGAGTGCGTGTAAAAGCATTTCAGTTCTGCTGAGCCAAATAAGACAGGTCAGGGTGAAGAAGTGACAGCCAAAGAAAAGCTTACCACAAAACGGAGAAGTTATGACAAATCAGACTATAAGGCAAAAAGAAAGTGCAGCTTTATGGTTTCATGGACAAAATAATTTCTGTGGCTGCAATATGATGAGCTAAATAACCAGGGCTGCGCATAAGTGGTCCGCAGGTGTGCATTCGCTGTCAAAATAAAAAACACGCACAAGGGTTAGGGTTAAATTTAAAAACTGTACTTTTGAGTTAAAATATATATTTATAATTTTAATAAATGACAAATTAAAAATGCTTGAACATTTTTTGTATCGAAAAAATATCGAACCGTGAATTTTGTGTATCGTTGCACCCCTAGTAAAGGGATGTAATGTATGTAATGGGAAATCAAGCAATGCTGTTTGTCAGATAATAGCATTACGAACGCTGCAGTATAAAGAGAGTTGACAGGTACAGATCTGTGACTTGAATTAGCAGAGCTGTGCTGCCGTGGTCTCTACCTGCTAGTGTCAAAAAGTGAACTGGAGATGCTGGTTCATGTCTTCTTCTCCTCCTGCTTATACTATTGTAAGGCTTTATTTTTTGTCTGTCTAAAGCATCGAATAATCAAAATATTGCTTCAAGCCTTTCAACGCACTTTCACAAATTCACCCCAGAGTTAAAGCGTCTGCTTCCAGTTAGGCTTGGGTATCAGTTTAAATTTTCAGTTCTTACTTTCATGGGCTTATTTCTAGGGTCGATCAACTCCAAATATTCTCCAAACGGGATCCTTCCACAGATAGAGGTCTTCTACACATGCCCATCTTCAAACTAATGAGTTACTGTGCATTTAAACCTGAGTACCATATCTTTGGAATATGTCAATGGAAAATTGTATTTAGTAGTCAGTATAATCTTTTAGTGATATAAGTTTGCATATGGTAGAATACTGCATGTAGTTATTTGTATTAGGAAATGTTTAACCATGTATGCTTAGAGGCATATAATCAATTGTGTAGTGACAGGATGTGTGATTTTCAGCAGGCTTGGTTCACGGTACCACCTCCTGATAGCGACCTGTACTTTCACAAACATTCGTAGAAGCAATCTGGCCCATGGAAGTGACCGGAACACCTGAATTCAGTGCTTTGGATGGGTGACTAATCCCTTTGGCAATATAGTGCAGGTGAGTCATTTTTGTGTTTTCAGGTGCAGCCATATTGAGCAGCAGTTCAGTGTGGCTGGAACTCAAAGCCAAGATCAGATTAATTAAAAACAACCCAGTTTGAAACAATGGGGTAATCAGGGCTACAGCCATGCAAGGTAGACTAAATGATCTCTGCAGTGTTTCATGACTTAACTTTTAAAGACAAATGTTGGCGATGCGTCTTTAAAAGTTGTGACTTAATAACTAAGAATAGCCTATAAAAGCCACCCATTTAATTCAGTGCATTTAATACATGCACTTGTGTAAAAGCTAAACAGGTTAAACGGTTAAGTTCAACTATATTAGCACCATAAATAAATAAATTCTTTAATGCAGAGTCTCCTGAGTCATTTGAAGACTTAAAAAAAAGACTCTTAAAAGTTACATGTGGGTAAATCAACTCTCAGTGTTCCCGAGCCTACCATCACCTCTTGGACTCCAGGACATCTCAATGGAGAGAACTTTCTTGCGATCTCTCTCTCATTAGCAATAACCCATGACAACGTTTCAGCCCTGAGATTAAGCCCACCTCTTCAAAGGAAGCTGCAGTGGATAGCTGTGCTGAAAGTGATCAGGCTGCAGTGGACAAGAGGATCACTTTTAATGAGCCTCCCCTCTGTTCCCACTAACCAGGCAGCTCCGCCTGAAGACTGCCTCCCAGTCCGCTGGGATGAAGCCTGATGTCCAGCCTGCTGGGATGGGTTTGTAGCAGCTGAGGTTTCCTACATATATCGCTGTTTTCTCCCAGAGTGGGTGCAGGAGTTCTCAGTGTATCTCGGAAACTTGTACAATATGTACTCATAGCTTCGTGTACACCTGCAGCTGACCCCCCACAATTTTGCAGGTCATCGCACCAACTTTCTCTGGCATAACTGTAATTATACAGTCATTTATCAGGGAACAGGTGGTTAAAGACTAAACTACACAGCAAATTCAAAAGTGTTAAATTTTTTGGTGTTAATAGTCTCCTTGCAAAAGTAGAGTTAATTTTACTCTAAGCAGAGTCACATTCTTTTAATGTAACTCTGAGGTGTAAAATGATAGTAGTTAAAATCGAGTGTTAAAAATGAGTGTTTCTCTGTCAAATCTGGAGGTGTTACAATGGAAACATTAACTCTTGACCTCTTAACTCTGAACTCCTAGAGGGGCTATGACACCAACAGAGTAAATTCACAGACTCCGCCCCCAGCACCATAGGCTCCAATCGAAGCTGAAGTGAAGCCGTTTCAGAACATTTTGCTCTACATATTTGAGTTGTTTGCCATGCTTGGTAAGTCATGTTTTCAAAGATTGTTTCAATTATTATTATTAGCTTTTACTTCTGTGGCTCTTTGGAGTTGAGACAAAGCTGTGTGAAAGGCATTAGCCATGTTGCTCGCTGATAGCATAATATTCTGTTTTAGCTAGCTGAAAGGTATTGTTTGCGGGCAAATACCACAGCCTTGAAAAAAGCTTGCATGTGAATTTTCAGTCAAACCTTTGGTCAAATACACCTAAAACAATGTCTAGAATGTGAAATGTTGGTATAATGGTGCTACTTGAAGCCTGAAAACGATTGCCCATAAAAATAAAAAAAAACGAGCAAACAGCAGTAGCAGACGTCCTGACTGGATTCTACGTTAGCATAGATCCCTCCAGAGTTTTGTGCACACGGTTTAGGTAAAAATGAAAAAGGTTGAGGTTTTACATTTAGTTCAGTATTACCTGTTGCCTGTGTCCTTGTCTTTTGGGAAAATACTTTACACAAGTAATGGCTCAAAGAGGATTCCTTTTTTTTTTTACTGTGCTGCAATTGTTTACTGGATTATTTGTGCCATTAATTAGTGTCAACTAATTTTTATTCGATCTCCGCACAGGATATGCTTGTGAAGATGGAATATGGGGGAGAGCAGAAGTGCGTTGAAGTTCCACAAAGGGATGAATGAAGGACATGCATATTGTATTGAAGAAATAAGTGATGAGAACGCTGTTATTTGCATTTACCATGTCAGACCTTTTGATAAACAAAATTCTAATGAAAGTGAGAACATGTATACTGTTACATCTTTCAGAAAATGTTTTGAAATTGTGGTGCACAGTTCAGAATAAATGTTTTTCAAAAACCATTGCATCTTTTTAGTAAATGTTTATTTCCAAAAGAAATTTCTAGAAGTTCAGAACAGTAAAATTCCCGCTTTTTAGAATGAATTAGAAGATAACTCTTACGTAGTTAAACTAAAATCCTCTTTGAGAGTTAATATATAAACTCTTAACACCAAGTGTTAAATTATCAACTCCAGACAGATTTGGTGTTTAACACTAAATCAGAGTTAACGTACCAACTCTCCAAAAAGAGTTAAATTAACGCTCTCTGGTGTGGACCCATATAGACACTTTAATAGTGTTGAAATCAAATCCGACAGTGTTAATTTGGACATGCTGGATTTGCTGTGTATGACTATAAGTTATTTTTATCTTATGTCACTGCTGAAATGCACCAGCACAAAAGCAGATGAGTAATTAGAGTCATTAAAAGATGATGCATTAGGAACCTGATACAGTCTTAAAAATGTAATCTTCTTTTTGTGAGTGTAACATTGAAACAAATGCGCAAATACTCAAATGAGAGATTAAAGTTTAATTTATTACATATGACTTTTTAAATTATATTATTACTTATTTATTCCCCATAGAAACTCTTTTATTACTCATTAAATTATTTGGTGTTACTTGATAACATCCTGAGGTGCTAACTACCAGTTAAAAATATAAACCTTATGCTTTACACCCAAACACTGACACTGGGGTTGGAGGTTTGCTTCATAATCCAGTCATTCGCTCTTCCCGTGGCATCACCAATGACTGATATCATGGTCAGGTGGAAGAGGAGCCGACCATTATGGAAGAATATCCACCCCCTGTCACATACAATTTGTCGCCCTTCTATTACAAATTTCTAGAATTCCAGATATTAAGTTATTAGAGTGACTCTGAGCATGAAGCGGCAACAGACACACCAGCATTCCCTCATTCACCACAAGGTAACAGTTCCTGTATTAACCGAGGCCCTCGACTGGAGTTCCTGAGAGATGCTACATAAATCTAATTAAAATCTAAGATATTATCCCTCTTTGTGAGGTTGCTACAGTTAACTAACACTAAAATACAGTGGTCCCTCATTTGTCGCAGGAGTTACGTTCCAAAAATAACACGCGATAGGTGAAATCAGCGAAGTAGCAACTTTGTTTTTTTACAGTTATTATAGATGTTGTGAGGCTGTAAAACACTACACACTTTATACACTTTTCTCAGACAGGCATGGACATTTTCACACTTTTCTCTCTTGTTTAAACACTCTCAAAGTTCAAACCTTCGTAGAAAAATAAGTCCAGTATTATAGAAGGAAACCAAAGATTAAACCCTGTTTTCAGGTCCAGAACATGGGAATAGAGCAGCTGCCAGAAAACTCAACATTAATGAATCAATGGCACAGAAGCAGAGGAAGCAAGAAGAATGAGTTGAGTTAAGTTTGACTTATCTGACTGTTTTGTTTCGCTTAATGTGCCTTATAATCCGAAAAATACGGTAACTTCTACTTTCCTTTAGCATGTCCAGAAGTCCAACTTTCTGTGCGATTGTTAGCATCTTCCTCTGCCTTTTGCTACCTCAGGTGCCTTTGATGGTGCGAAACGTCGACGTTGTTGTGTTTGTTGGGGAGAAAACTTACAAACATACAGTGCAGCACTTCAGAGTCACACGAGCGATCAAAGATTAATGTAAATTTGACAAGCTGAACGCAATCTGTACTGTACAGGAGACACGGCATAAGATTGATTGACAATGGTCTACAGCCAATCAGGAGACAGAACACAATGCTCTGTAACAAAAAAAAAAACAACAATGAAAAATTGCACAAAAATATCCGTGAAACAGCGAGGCCGTGAAAGGTGAACCGCATTATAGCGAGGGATCACTGTAACTAAAACTAGCTGTAACTGAAATATATAACATAGACTTACAGAGACAATAACGGTTTTGTGAACTTGGAAAATTAACAAAAATGTAAAAAAAAAACAGCTGTGTTCATCAGTTTTCTGTGTTCAAAAATAGTGCAACAACTTAGCTGTACATGTCTGTGGTATTCAGCTTTCTTTTGACTTTTGTCTCATATTCACAATTGTTCCATGAGCAGTCAGACGATGAATCGTGGGCCCTGCAAAAAGTAAAGGTCCCAAAAAAGCTAATATAATGTATGAAGTAATTTAAGGGTCCCGCAACTACATTAAAACCCTGAATTTTTAGCTACACTTCAGACGAACGCACCATTATCCCGTTATATTTGGTTGTTCACTGGAACCAGCCATTGTGGGAAGCTCACCTCGGTCCTCTTGTTCACCATAACCCTCGACAGACTTCAGCGTGACCTCTGAGGAGTCCTTTTTGGTGTTTTTGCCCTGGTTTATTCCCATTCCCACTCTCTTTGCTAAGAATCTTACTGAGAGAAAATATGGCGTCAGCTTGCTCCAAATCTTTGAGCCTTTTAGCCTCTTCTCTAATGCTTACACAGGGAAATTGAACAAGTGGACAGACTGTGCCGCTCCACGAAATTATACACTGTAGAGCAGAAATTCTATTCTCTTAAGCCTCTGCGCTGAGGCTGTTATCACCAGGAAGCAGTTTATCAGTCTGCTTTCATCAAAAGTTTTGCTGAATTGAGTTTTGGTATTTTCTGATCAACTGAAAACCAAATAGTGTATGTATACAGGGCTGTAGCAAAAAAAAAAAAAAGGCACATACACCATTCAAAAAAGGTCATATTGTACAATTTAGACCACTGTGAAAATCATTGCTATTGAAACTAGTTTTCATAACTCTCCATCTGGCAAATTTTATCCCTCTGGCTTTACTCACTAATTGCGCTTTCCTTTCATTTTATTCATCCAGAATTAAATTATGTGAACAGGAGCCCTGAGTGGATAATAGGGACCCAAAGTCTACCACACAGGCTGCTTTAAATGCATTCCCTATGTATACAAATGACTGGCCTGGAACAGCTACAACTCTTTGAAAGCCACATGGCTGTGAAAGCATGGGATGTGTTGTCCTTACATCATGCAAGAAGAGATCAAAGTAACCGACCAAAACGTGTGTTTTCTGGGTTTGGGGTGACTTTGTAATTAGTTTTAGGGGCAACAAAACAGCATCATCATCCACATAATGCTATAATTAGCCCATTCTGAGTCCGGGGGGCTCCTTTGGGCAGCTGATGACGGTGACGCTGAATCTGCCCTCTTGTTTCATGTTGGCTAACATCAAGCAATTTGCCACCTTATTCGTCTTTTCCTCCTTTCTCATTCTTTGATGCTGTGTCAAATGTCTTCCTCTTCAAAGTCTTCAACGATATGGACCGCTGTACCAAAATTGGTCGCATCCATACACCGCAGCCCTGTTTTTACGAGTCTGCCGAATAGTGAGGGCCGTGATGGAGTAGTAAGCCCGATGCAAGGTTGTTTGTTTTATCAGGTCTCAAAACTGCGAGCGCGTGGCCTGATTTTTAATCTGAGAAGAGAAAAACCGTCAGGTGCTCTGTGAGTACGCTTCATACTTCCTCCTTCAAACAGCATATCTCAAAGTTCTCAAAAATGGCGTCCGTTCACTTTATTTAATCTTTTTGCATTGCTGCCTCTTCTCTTCCCTGCTATTGATTTTGCCCATCATAAGCTGTACTGTAGATAATGATCGGCGTCTATTTGGCTGCATTATCAGCATGCACTTCTCAGTGCTCCTATCACCTCAGGCTGTCCAGTCAAATGTTGTTCCGGTCCACAGATAGATGGCAGACAAACAAACCTTGCTATGATGTGCCAAACTCTTTTCCTGCCTGCCTTATATGCTTTTTTCTTTTTCTTCTTTCTAAATTATTCTTTGTGCACATTTAGTTAAATACATACTTTTAAACTATGTTGGTTCCAATTTTAATACATAACTGACAAGACTGCAGTGGAGCAACAACTACTAAGTTATTTGCAAAGACACTTTTTCCAAACTATTCCACTCTTTGGCCTCTTGGCTTTTCCTTGTGTAGTACTTTGAGGCTTTAGAAATTTGTCTTGACAGCTAAAGGATGGATTATAACTTGATTGATAGGAGATTTTTGAAGCTGATACTGGTGTTGATCAAACACGAGTTACGTGATAGCCAGAATATTCTGGCAGCGCTTTCATCAAAATGTGGTGAAAAGCCACAGGATAAAATGCAAATGACTTCACATTTCCACCCATTCCATTAAGAGATGGCTCACCGAGATAAACAGCAGGTAGCATTAATCTGTTGATTTCATGTAGTCATTTGAGGAAGGTTACAGTCTCCTCATTGCTCCACAGAGGTCCGACGATTCCATCTACTATTTTTCATCACTTTTGTGGAAGCTTCTTTGACCATTTAAATCACGCTCGCGTACATTTTGCTTTTATCACTATGCAAACTTTTCCACCTCAGCCAAACATAAAAAAAGTTTGTATTTTCATTTAAATCTTAATAGTAAGATCAGAGTTTTTGTTTGTATACAGCCAAATACAATTAGATCTGTAGGCTTTTGGACTAAAATATAGGGACCCATGGACATTAAAAATACTATGATTCCTCCGTTTAAATGCTCTGCCAGGCATTTACTGCATCCACCTTCAGCTGCTAATGGTTGTTGGGACTCTCTGTCTTCAGTTTTGTCAGTCTTGTACACTTCAGACTCCATGGTGCTACTTCGATGAGCTTTCATATCATCATTAAACAGTAGGGACCTAGTTAAACCAAGAGCTCTACAGGCTAGATGTTATGAAGGGCTTTTTCTTATTCGAGGAAAGTATTCTGTGATCATCCACTTTAGTTGTCTACTGTGGTTTTGAGGTTGCTTGGAGATGGGCTAACCACCAGTGTTGGTCAAGTTAGCCAAATGTTGTTCGTGTGTAATTTACGTTGAGTAGGCTAACCACGTTATTACATTAAGCATGTAAGGTGAACTAGCAAACATCATCATAGCTACATGCGGCTGTCTTCTTGTTTGATGGCAGATACTCTCTTCACCCTGGACAAAAAGGCTAAAATGACCAAAAAAAAAGTGGGAAACAGCTGAACATGAGAGGTTTTTGGACAAAGTTTGTGTTTTTTTTCCATTGTTTAAGCACTGCTTCCAGCCAAGAGTGATACCATATATGCCCCATAGCTGCAGAAAAGGCTAGCATTGTTATCTTTTTACAAAAAAAACCCAAAACAGCTGAACATGGGAGGTTTTTGGACAAAGTTTGTGTTCTCCATTCTTTAAGCACCGGTTCGAGCACCGTTTAAGCACCGGCACCGTTTCAAAAGTACCGATTTGGCACCGGTATCGGATAAAACCTAAACGATACCCATCCCTACTCATAGCGCACTCGGTGCTTGCTCGGAAGTTTAGGGGTTTTTCTTCGCTGTAAAAAGAAGTTTTCTTCCCACGCACAGCGGACACTAATGTTTTAGTCACTTTTTATGGAATCAAACTCAAAGTAAGGTCAGTACTTCCACGCTTTAAACGCTGCACCTCATACTCTCTCCTGCACTTGATATATGATGATCCATTGTTGATCTGCACACAGCTGTTGTCACAAACGTGGCACTTGCTAACGTCATTGTCATGAGACATTCTCGCAAAAAATCACGGTTTTAGTAACGCAGTAACGCAGCGTTCCTACGGGAAAGTAATGGTAATCTAATTACCATTTTTGCAATAGTAATCCCTTACTTTACTCATTACTTGGAAAAAGTAATTGGATTACAGTAACGCGTTACAAGTAACGCGTTACTGCCCATCTCTGCTAACCACTGCATCCAGTGTCTTTAAAAATATACCAGATTATTTGGGATTTTCAGCCTAATGGTGACCTCATTCACTTCCAACAGTATCAGGCCACGCCAGCGATTGTCAGTTATCGGTCCAATTACTTTGGAGCCTCTTAAAATGAGGGACTGTGCATAAAAATGTCAGCAATTCTTAAAAATTAATGCAACACTTTTGTTAAATTAAAGCTGAAAGTGTGCATTTCAATTACATTTGAATTATTTCTTGTAAAATTCTCTCTGGTGGTGTACAGAGGCAAAATAAGAAAAAAATATGTGACTCTGCAAAAGCCTACAGACTAAACTTTAGTGTAGAGGGGAACCAAGTTGTGATTTTTACAGTGAAATATCTCAACATCTACTGCACAGATGATCTCTGGCACGCTGCGTTGATGAATCCTAATAACTTTGGGAATGGCTCGTCTTTTCGAGAGTATCACTGGAATCCTGTGAAATCTGGCACACACATTATTCCACCACAGGATAAACAGTGCAAGGATCAGATCAGAATTCCTATTTGCTTTCTTGACTGCAGACTCTCAGTCTTCAGTCCCACATACAGTTTCAATATCTTGACTGATTGATTCGTGACTGCTTCCAGGAAGTCTGTGTCCCCTATCAGTGATAACTCTTTTATCCATGTCACTTTGCAAGATGCATTATTTCTGTTGCTACAACTTAGAATTTATTATTTAAGTGAGAAGCTATCAGCGAAGAGGCAAGCAATTTGCTTGTCAAAATACATTGCAATGTGTGGCTTGAAATATGACTGGAGGGGTCACTCTGGCCTGGAGCCATCTGCTAAATTAAGAATACCTTCCATCCTTTCTTTTAAGGTTACTTTGGATCCTTTCAGCAACACTCCCCGTTGCCCTGCTTGCCTTTTCAGAAACGTAAACGTAATAATCACTCTTTTCATTTGGCAGAACGACGCTTTCTTTGATGGGTACTTATGCAGGTATACCTGCCATTAGCGACAAATCCAGAAGTGGCTGTGATTCACGGGGAAGATTACTGCCAACGCCTAAGAAACTTTTTTTCCTTCTGCATCTGTCAAGAATTTAATGCTAATCTACCTCTTCTTGTTACATCAGCTATTCCCTCCTCGAGACTTCTCTTATTTTCGCTGAAGCGGCTTTGATCCCCCACAGACCCAGGTGATCTTCTTCTCCGCACCATTTTGGTTAAGTGCTTAGGCTGGATTAGGAGGAATGGATAAGGAAAGGAGGTAAGAAGCCCCCATCTGTGCTCTATTTACCCTTACCCCTATAGGGAAAAGGCAACATCCAGCTGTGCAGATTGACAGCTTGCACGATAGCACCCCGCCACCAAAGATTAATCTTGTCTGCTACCTGGTACAGGATCTACCCATCCCCTATTTTTCTCCCCTCTGTCATCTGCCTCTTTAGTTTGTGCTTCCTCATCTGCCACCTCAGCCTCCTGCGACCCTCACTTTAGAGGATTAAAGGCACTCTAATTTGATTCATGAGATACATCTAACCCTTCTCTGCTGGTTAGAGGAAAAAAAAACACATTCCCCAGAGAGTCGATGAGAGAGAGAAAAAATTACCTAATGGAGTTTTTGTTTCTGTGTTGCTAAATGGCTGGCCTGCTTGGTGCCTAAGTCTAAATGAGGACTGTCGTTTAGTCCCTGGTGGGGTTATCTTTTTCCTCTCTACCCACGCGCATCGCCCAGGCTCTGTTGGCTGCTACCCACTTGAGAGAGCAGGCTAGATGATCCGCTGCTGCATCGCTCGCAGCAAATCTAACACAAACCAAAGAACCTTTCAAAGTTAAACAAATCACCCTTGGGCGTTGTGTCCTTCCACATTTGGCTCCAACTGTTAGAGCACAGTAATGTTTGCAGACTGCATAAACAGCTGGACGGCACAGAAAGCTAGAGACAATAATGGACAATAAGGTGGCATTATTCATCTGAAAGTATTGCTCAGTGCTGAATACTGGCTGTAAAAATCATTTATTGTTATTAATGGCTGCTGCCACAAACTTTGGCAAAAAAGCAACAACCTTACATTACTGACATTAAGGTTAAATTCAGTGTTTGGTTTTACAATTTGGCTCTTATATTTGGAGCTGAGATCATGTTAGAGTTGAAAACAGGCCAGTAAGAAAATCAAAGCTCACAAATGTTTGAAGTCAACATCTTCTCTAGTTTAAAGAGCCAACTTGTGCCAACTTTGACCACACACGTCTGATCCTGTGCATGAGCGTGAATGTTTGACAATGACATCAGAGGTTTTACACAAATCTTTTATTTAATCCTCTGCTGGATCATCAGCTATCCTGAAAGCTCCATCTCTCCGGTCACTTACTGTCTCAGATTTGGATCTTTGTCCCTGAGAATACTTGAACTTTCTCCCTTTTTTGTGCAAGTAGTGTCCTTCTCTCATGCTTTTTATATGAAAGTTGTAACTGACTCTTTGCTCTGAGTGAAGTGTTCTTGTGTTTGAATATGTCTGTGAAGGTTCTCAGTCATCCAGGTCATCATAGTCTAAGGAGCTTGGAAAGAAAAGCGTCTGGACTTCTTTAGGTTGCTGGTTTCAAGCAACCTAAAGAAGTCCAGACGCTTTTCTTTCCAAGCTCCTTAGACTTGTGTTTGAATAGTGTCATGGTCTCCTTCGCTCTGTGTGCATATATGTATCTATACCTGTATATGTATCTGTGGAGGTAGCAGTGGCCCCAGTGGTAATTGGAGCACTGGGTTCAGTAACTCCCAAGCTATGTGAGTGGCTCCAGCAGATCCCAGGAACAACATCCGAGATCTCTCTCCAGAAGCGTGCAGTCCTAGGAACAGCAAAGATACTGTGCAGGACCCTCAAGCTCCCAGGCCTCTGGTAGAGGACCCGAGCTTGAAGGGTAAAGACTACCCGCAGGGGTGAGAGGGAATTTCTTTTTTTTTTAAATTTCATCCTTGTCTCCTACACTTTGGATGACCAGTGTCATGGCCTCTATCCATTTCTGCCCTTGTTTCCTTCCCTGTTTGCACAGTATCCTTGTCTTCTTCTCTTTGTGTGTACAGTATCTTTATATCCTTCCCTCTTTGAAAAACATGTCACTGTCTAGTTTCCTCTGTGTGAATGGTGTCCTTGCTTCCTTATCTTTGGAGGAAATGTGTCCTTGTCTCCTTCAGCCTCTTTGTGAAAAGTTTCCTGAAGTTCTTCCATTTGTGTAAATTGTTCTTTTGTCCTTCCTTCTGATAAAAATGTGTCCTTGTCTCTTTCTTTCTGTGTCACTAGTGTCCTAGTCACTATCCATATGCATATTTTTTCCTTGTGTCCTTCCCTCTGTGTCAGAAGTGTCCTTGTCTCCTTCCATGTTTGTGAAAAGTGCTCGTGTTTTTGTGTGAATGGTGTGATCGACATGGCAACTCTGTGCTCTGGAGTGTGCAACAAAGAAACAATGACAACATTTTTCTCAGTGCAATTTCGTGTCACTGTCAAATGTGGAAATGACATCACTCAGGCTTGGGCTCTAATATTTCTTATTTAGTACTGCCTTAAACCTACCTCTAAAATCTATGGCCTAGCACCTTCCACATAACAGTGGTGCGCACATCAACAACTGTGGTACTACTGTTTAGTTGCAGCATGCATTGCTGTAGCACCAGGATAATGCCTCTGTGAAACAAAGTGTAACTGCAATGTAATTGTATCTAGCTTGCTCATTGTGCTGCACATTCTGCCAGTGTACCATTTTCTTTCATTATTAAAGCATTTTTGTGGGATTTAATGCAGTTGATCACAGTTGATCTTCTTTCTAAACTAAAGACTTTTAGCTCCCTTTACTATCCCTGTAAGTCAGCTTTCTTCTGATTGGCTGCTCTTCCCATACAATAGATTTTGAACAAGCAGGTGTGTGAGCCTGACCATCTGGAAGGGTCACATGTACACACATGCTGTTTTTATTTTTAATGGCATACTGGCAAATCTAAGCACATTTGCACTTTATGTGCAACTTTAGTTCCCAAGCATAGCACTCACTCACCTGTCCTTCCTTTGCCTTTGGACAAATGTGGTTGTAAGGGTTTCCATGGATGGGATAGAGATGTTTAACTGGGTCTTTAGCATTACATTACTTCACTGTAAATGCCGCAGCTTGTTGTGTAGCCATTCAAAATTTAAAAAGTGAAAATAGTTTAAATGCCATTCTGTAAATATGGACCCTTTATGAAGTGACAGCAAAGTGAAGCTCGTCAGCAGCTGTATAAAGAGTGTGTGTCTGTGTGCTACCACATGACATCCATCCAGTTCTATCCCAGCTACCACAGAGTGAGAGGCAGTCTGTCACAATGCTAACACATAGAGACAGACAACTATTTAAACCTATGGGCAATTTAGATTCACTAATTAACCTATATCAAACTAACTGCATGTGTTTGGATTGTGGGTAGAAGCCAGAGTACCCAAAGTCTACATCCACACTAGCCCGGATAGATTTGAAAACGGTGTTTTCAGTCGTTTTCACAGAGTTGTGCATCCACATTGAAACGACCGAAAACGTTTACGTTCCAGTCCTGTGCATGCGTGAAGCGCAAGAAGACTAGGCCTGCCTCATTTCTGTCTGCCGTTTATTTTCTTCCCGGTTCCTTGAAACGTCACGGCAAAATGTCGAGGAAAAGCACCGAGTTTTTTAAATGGACTAACAATGAGGTGGAGTTGTTGCTGCGAGTAACACAAAAGTTCAAAGTTGCAAAAGCGAGTGAGAATTAAAGAATTTGAAGTACAGCTATCTGGAGCATGTACAGACTGATATTAATCTTTAATAAGGCTGTCAATATTGAGAGCAAACAAAACAACTGCTGTATAATGCCCTCCGCTATCTTAGTTTAATTGGTCACATGACTGCATCACATGACTAAAATGCGTCATTGTTTTCGAAAGTCTCCATTTTCACTGTCCACACTGTGACGCGAACGCACAGTTTTCAAATGTATTCGTTTTCGAGAGCGTTTTCAAAACGCTGTGTTTTTCCTTGGGGAAAACTGTTTAAAAACATAATTTAAAAAGCATATTTTGCATTTACTCTTAGGCTGATATAAAATTTGTTTCGCGATTTGCATGACAAATATAAAAATAAATTGACTTTAGGAAGATCAAAGCATTGTATAATCTCTCTCTCTCTTTTTTTTTTTCCGCCTGTCCCGTTTGGTTCTTTTGCCATCAGAGTTATTGTCTAAAGACAAAGAAAGATGCAGTGATGTGCCTGTGAGCTCCGCATTGTATAATCTCACTATCTCTCATTATTTGGGAGGTCCCTTTTGAGAAAACCACTGACAGTATGAAGGGAAACCCCATTAAATATTTGATATTCACAAGTTGCTATGATTTATATTCTCTTTTTATAGAGCTATTAGATCCAATATAACATGTACAGATATATTTTATAAATATACATAATGAAGCTCAGCTCCAGGCTGCCCAGGACCAGATTAATCCATCTCCCTACCTAATATCCTAATATTGTTTGTTAACAAGACAATTATAAGATATAATTTCATCCCTCTCCTAGAAGAGGAATCCTTTCAAGATACAAGCCAAGTAAGCCGAATGATATGAAATGTAATAGCCTGTTTGGACTGCAAATCTCTGTGAGGCACATTTTTGACAGGTGATTCTGGTGATGCGAATCCCAAATAATATTATCAAATTAAATAAGTTTAAGCCACAGGCTACAAATCTTTAACATAATATCGACATATTTAGTTAATTCACAAAGGACCGAAGAGAACTGTAGTGTTTTCTACATGTGTTCGTTTATCGCTCTACGCTCTCCCCTTGAAAAACTACCATCATTTAGTGAAAAGGCTACAGTTGAGATATCATACAAACATCACGGTCATCAGCAGAGGCCATCTGCCTCTTCATTATGAATCTCCAAATGTGTCACTGGTGGGTTTTTTGCAGTTTGCCAGCAGTAGGTAGGTGGAAGTGAGTCAACTGCACCAAACCAACAAAGATACCAAAGTACTCCTTACAAATCCTTAATACAACAAATAAAAAGCTAAGAGAGAAGATGCAATGTAAAATATTATCAAACGCCTATTGTTCTATAAATTCTGTGAAATTACTATTTTTGTCTTGCTTTTGAAAGAAAGGAAGAAGATATTAAAGTTAATAGAAAGCACATTTATAGGAGCGATTGCCGCGTCTATGCACATCATAAAGGATCATTATACTCGGTACAAATACTTGTGTCTTCACAGCATCATACTCAAAGGCTCTAAGAGCTCGGCGATTACAGTTATTTCTGACGGGAACGACGCGTGGTAGAACTCACAGTGAGACTCTTAAACACTATTATCTGACAGCTATTCTTCAAGCTGGGCAGCGCCAAATGTGTCACGTCTGAAAAGGGTAGACGTATTATCTTAATCACAGTCAGACGGTATGGTACAAAAAAGTACGTGGTTGATGCACGTCATAAGATGCTTTGACTAATAGTTCATGAACCGTACACTGGATGTGTGGGTTGTGTGTTTTGTTTATGCAGCGAGATCCATGAAACTCAGCTTGGTAGTTTTTTATTTTCATGGTGACAGACGGTACTGAAAAAGTCTTGCCAGAGTGGCAGTAAAGTCTACACCGTCTATCCACGTAACAGTAAAAGAAGTCAACTCATGTCTGGATTGTTCATAATCTGCTTCTACTTTATTTGCCCTCTGGAAGCTCCAGTTTTTAACTGCAGTGTTATCACCCATCCTCTGAGGATACTAT
This sequence comes from Rhamphochromis longiceps, assembly GCF_057381845.1. Lineage (NCBI taxonomy): Eukaryota > Metazoa > Chordata > Actinopteri > Cichliformes > Cichlidae > Rhamphochromis > Rhamphochromis longiceps. The sequence continues at coordinate 9,822,136 of NC_140565.1, read as the reverse complement.
CAACCTCAGCTCCTGAAATGGATACTTATGCACTGTTACAGTAAGAGCATCACATCACAAATGTTGATACAGAAACAACATGCCAAAAAATGTTTTTCATTTTACTTAAACTATCAGCTGTTACAAAATAATACCTGTAGAAGTCTTTTGAGGTTAGGTTTATGTGCTAAAGGTATGTGGGTAACGCTTATAAAACATAGCTGCTGTTAAAGAGGTATCTCCCTGCATGAATTCACAATAGCTGCATGCAGGACTTAAAGTCAGGTTAAATGTAAATTAAATTAGCAGTAAATCTGCTGCATGTAAATCAAAGCCCTCAAATTTATTTCACTGTACAGACTCATTCAAAAGGTCATAAGTTAAGAGTGTTTCCTGCAGCATACATTTATGTTTCTAGGTCAGGAACCACTTATTTTTAAAATCTTAGTAAACTTTTAACCACATCAGTTCGTCAGTCAAAGATGTGCAAATGCTGCTGTTTCTTGTATGACTTCCTGTATGTATTCCCAAACATCATAAATCTTTTGAGCAAACTTGCCATGAAACTAAACTATACTTAAAAAATTGGGTTCCAGTAAAATGAATTGTTACATACTTGCTTTTTTTAATAGAGTATGTTATCAGATATCTATGGGACTGTTTAACTTAAGCCTGGAGCGAGTTTCTGTTAAAATACCCTGAGGTATAAAACCGCGTTACAGTGAGCAGAACTATTTACCTTTGAAAGGAAAGGAGACCAAAGCGACTCTTTTTCACCTCGTTCTGTTTCGCCCTCTTTCTCTCAGTGTAAGAATGATTGATCTCTCCATCGGTGATAAGAAGCTCTTCTCCATCATGCGCCTGCTGCCACCTCCGTCCCACTTTCCCTGAGCTATCATAGCGGGCCTGTCTGAGAGGCCCATGATAACGACAGGCCTGGGACACAAAGGTAAATCAATCTCAGCGAGGGGAAGCAGATGGAGGACTGTGCGTGTGTGTGTGTGTGTGTACATCAGTGTATCCTGCCTTTTCAACAGCTGATATGTAGATGTTACCAATCCACAAATCTGCACAAACATTTCCATGCGATAAGAAACATAAATCGCAGCGCCAGTTACATCTGAATAAATACTCTATATTGTAATGTGCTGCAGTATTAAATTTTCTTTAGAAACTAAAGAAATCATGCCTATAAGTAGAAACTGTCTCAGCATTAATGGAAAAGCCAAATAAATCCAGCGAATTTACCCAATAGGATCACTTTTAATTATAATTATGACCAACTTAGAGTTAATTATGGTGTGGCGTGGTTTCTCAGCAGTTTAGTTCCAGTGAAAGGAGCTCCTAATGCTTCAGTATACCAAGACATTTTGGACAATTTCATGGTCCCAACTTTGCAGGAACAGTTTGGGGATGACCCCTTCATACTCTAGCATAACCGCGCTAACCAGTGCACAAGCATGGTCCATAAAGACATGGATGAACGAGTTTGGTGTGGAAGAACTTGACTGGCCTGCACAGAGTCCTGATCTCAACAAGATAGAACACCTCTGAGAAGCATTAGAGCAGAGACTCAGAGACTGAGCCAGGCCTTCAGATCCAACATTAGCTACATATCTCAAAAATGCCCTTCTGGAAGAATGGTCAAAAATTCCCATAAACACTCCTAAACAATGTGCAAAATCTTCCTAGAAGAGCAGCAAAGGGTCAGCGTACATTATATTAAACCCTTTGGATTAAGAGTAGGATGGCACTTTAGTACATGTGAGTGTGAAAGTAGACGAGTGAATACTTTTGGCAACATACAGTAGTGTGTATGTGTGCTTCAGTGTGTAGCCCAGGTGCTGTCAGAGTGAGTACTGCCCCTGACAGAGACAGGTCACCATGAACACTGTAATTCAGGAGCAGTGATGTGATCTGTGAGATTTCAGGGGGTGGAGGATGAATAATTAGACCCTGTCCTTGTGCTTGATTACGGTCTTGTTTCGACATAAACTACATCTACCCAGGGAGGCCATGTTAACATTCCCCCAGTGCTGCCTGGTTATGTGAGCGAAGTGCTAAAAGCGGCACTTGTTTTTATTCACCTCCCTGTGCTCTTGACAGCTAAAATATTCTAAACATATTATATGTACACTGTTATTCACACGTTAGTATAACAGGAGCTGAGAACAGCACTGAGATCTTGAGTCATACAAGAAAGTTTAAGCTTAGAAAACACTCTCTGAGGTTTAACCCCCCTTTTTTTACAGTTCATATTAAATATGTTGCAGGTTGTTCCCATGAAACACTGCATATTATGATTTAAAATGCAGAAACTGCCTCTGCAATCAGTTTCCAAGCTGTTTCATTATTAGGTAAAGATTTACAATTCCAGACGATTCCTTGTATATCATTTTCTATCCTTTGCAAACAGCAGCAATTAGTTTAGTCTTTCAAGCTACAGGCTGATTTGCAGAGTGAAAATTCAACATTTGTTTTGTTTAATCATAGTTTTTTTTAAATTTTCAACTTCTTCTGTCTAAAGGTTGGAAAACTGGAAATGTGAAAACTCCGGGTTTAACATCTAAGACGGAAGAGAGAGGTCAAAACCAAGAACCAGCAGGTTAATTAACAACCATGCAAATAAACTAGCACAGACAGTGCTTCATTAGTCTGATTTCTAAGTGCCAAAAAAACAGAAATGTCAGGTTTTCTGAAATAAAGGGGGGAAAATGCAGATATAGGCTAAAGCAAAGCCAAACACTGCCCTGTATTATTGTTAATCCCTCCCACAAGACCTTTGCCAAATACAAATTCTATTAAGCTAATGTCCTGGTTGATCAATCAGCATTTCACACATTCATCAGTACATTGATTTGTTCAGTAAACAGGACACCAAGTGCCTGCTGCTGCCTGGCAAATTATTAGTATTAATTATTATCACCTAAAATCATTTGTTCTAATACTTCCCTTTAAATCCAGCTCCCCAGCTGCTTCCCAATTGTAGAAAAATATGAGTCTCTGCTGTCCCCAAAGTCAATTTGATGTCACACACTTGAAAACGAGGTAGAAAAAAATCAATATTTGATTATAAAATGTATATTTCTTATCTATTTTGTGACTATCGGAACAGAATCTTGTTATCTTCAAAAGCTCGACCTTGACAAGGTTATATGGGATTTAGAAATGGTCGCTGCAAAAGCTGTACTGTTTGACAGGCACCAGTTTGAGGGTTCAGAATATGGTGGGGAAACTGAAAGCACAATAGATGCTACTTCTTAAACGAGAAGCCCTTTTGGATTGTTCTGGATGTGTATGTTTTTATGGGTGGAGTTAGTCTTTAAATCGATAAAGAGTTGCAAACAAAATGTGGTTCAAGTGCTAGTGAAGAAAACTATTAGCTGCGTTTTCAAAAGAGAATAATTATGAAGGCTGGTAATGGTCCCGTGAATGTTTTGCTCCTTACTACTAATACACCTTTGTTATTGTAATGACTTTGATACAGGACTATGGTTTCTGGGCATGGTGAAGCAATATGGCGGTATAATAATGTTAGTACTCTACTTAGGCTTAATGTCTTAAATGAGTAGTTGCACCATTCGGACAGTGATACAGATTATTATATGAGATGATTATTACTTTTACCAGGTATGTTACACTGAACTGATAAACAGCTACAGACGCCGACAGCTTTTAGATGTGCTTGTGGCTCTGGAAAGAGTAATCCACAATTTTGATCAAATTAAAATGTCTCAACATAAACTTGGGAGGACTATTGAAATGGAAATCTTGTTCCATTAACAAATCAGTTACTTAATTAACCCAGTGAATCAGATAGCTGCCCATCAGCCATCTGGTATTCTAGAAAATATTAACATGCTAACTTGTTCAGGTAAGCTAGCAAAAATTAAGATTGTAAGCAGCTTTATCAATGGCTAGCAGCAAAAAAAGTACAAAAGCACAGCCTAAGAGAGTAGCTAGCACAGCTGCAGTGTTACCTAAAATGACATTTTGACTGTAAGACTGCATCAAGTCTCGCTTTTCGCTTTCACAAATTACTACGATCTAATGTGTATGAAACTACCTAACCAAGCTAGGCTAGCTTAAACAAAAAGTGTATTTACATAGATAATGTGGCTGCAGTAAACATGCTAAACTACACCCCTTGTAAGATAGCCATTAAACTTCTTATTTATGCCACAATGCACAGAAATTTGTTGCAATTCAGCTGCGGCCACAAAAGGGTGGTGTTTGTAACACAGGCTTAGTACTCGGTGAATATGAGTGAATAAGCTAAGATATTCGCACATGCTTCCAGGTAAAGTGATGAGCATATGTGTGAACAGAAGTTTATGTTTTTATGTGTTTTTACCCTAAATTAAGTTTACACATTTATGAGTAGCTGGTTATGATGGCCAAAGGCTGCTGATGTAAATTCTGTACTGCTGCTTAATTCATGCCTGAAATCAGAATGTTGGATGCTGAACGGAGGGTTATGTATTTCCCTACAAGTGACACCTGCTAAATATCTAAAAGCTAATCTGTATTTTACAAAAACAAAATATTATCAATTCATTCTGAGCTATTAAAGCTATTAGAATGAATCCCACAGTGGGATTTCTTGACTATATAGAAACTTAAGGCTTCAGAGTGATAGCAAAGGCAACCTAGTTAAAAGAAAGTGATAGACACTGAAAACTGACCTGTTTCAGGTTGTCGAGCAAAAACTTTAACAAGATGTCAGACTTGTAATTCCAGGAGCATTTATTAAGGTCAGAGCTGGTAATGAAGTTGTATGTGGTTGTTTTTATCTACACACGGAAAATCAAACTTTTAGTAATAGAAAAAAGAAAACAGCAAAAAGCAGCAATTTCCCATCCCCATTGTCCTTTTTCTCCCTCTGGCTACATAAAAGTGAAGACAGAGGTTCTTGATTTCAAACTTCTTTGATGATAATCCATAAAAAGAACAACAATGGGCAACATCAAAGTGGCTGCAGCGTACATAGTATAAAAGACAGATGGTCTGAAAAGTGAAGCAAAGACAGAAATGGATAAAACCTGCATTTTCCCCCCCTCATGTCCACCCAAGGGGTGACCCTTGTGCTTGCAAAAAGACTTCCGGTTGTATAGAAGTCTGTGGGGGAAATGGCCCTCATCTCCCTTTCTCTGTTAAACACATTCCTGATGACTTTATGGGCTCTTTCACTAGTTTAAGATCCTATAGGATAGTCCATTAGGTCCATTTTGTAAATTATGGTCATTAGAGGAGTCAGAAAGGGGGATTATCCAGGATACGGGTCACTGGCTAACGACTTGTCAGTCACAAGTTGTTAGTCAATGAGCATTTCGTTCCATCTGGGCGCCAATGGTAAAAACGCTCAGCTCAAGGTTTCATGATGAGACTTAACAAACAGCTTGTGACATCCGTCTCTCATATGGCGTCTATGGCATTCACGGGATCCAGTAATCCACAGTACTGACTGTCATTGATGTTTTAGCAGTACTTACTGTCTCATACAAAAATCACTGCTGTTGTATAGTTCGAGTCGCAGTTCTGTGCATCAAGCAGAAGCTCTTACAGTTGTATTGATTAAAAGAAGAGCACATCTACTCTGTCAGACGTGTGAGACAGATGACTGAAAAAGCCTCTTAAGAAGACACTATTAGTCTTGTGTGTTCACCTGAGTCCTGACAGGAAATGTAAGAAAGAGACAAAGCTGTTTTCACTGCTCTGGTATGCCATATCAAACTCTATGGGTAGCATACGTTAGGCTATCCGGTTGTTCAGTGATGACGCGACGAATCCTACTTCCGGGCCTAAAGTAGTCTGCGTTTAATATGGCTTTTGTGTTGTTAACATGTTTAATGTTAACAAATTTCCCACGTGTGGGACTAATAAAGGTTATCTTATCTTATCTTATCTTATCTAATGTTTTGTATTTTCTTCTATTTAATCTCAAAAAGCTCCTAAAACAGTCAGTGATCACTGTTGACCTCCCTCGGTTTTATTACCGCTAATCATTTATTTAAGCTCAGTTTTTAAAACCTTAGGATGTAACTACAGCCCAGCCCATGCAGCAGTATATGAATGACTAACCTCGTATTGTGGGTGGATTATCTCAGTTGTTCTCCTGGCTGAAGTTTGGTCCTTTTACAGCACCCTGCCATGCGATTACATTTGTTCCTGACCACCGTTAACTTTTATCGAGTGGAAAAAAAGTTAGCTTGTTTATATTATGCTAACATAGCTGTGTCGCTAGCGGTCACGTAGCACATCATTATATACCAGCTAGCCCAACTTCAGTAACCTTACAAACGTCACTGCTTTTTAGTTTTCTGTCTTCATTTATGCTGGAAGTGATAGCAGAGCTGTACGTTTTAATTTGTTTCCAAAACCCCGCAGTCAGGACATGCTATATTGTATTTAGATAGAAGCTAGCGAGCTAACTCCCTGCTAACTTCTAACTCCGTTAAATGTCATAAATTCTGTTTTCATGGATGCCTGGATGTTAAACTCAATTGTTACACCTGGTAGAGCAGAACACTGATCATTTTATTAAAGATGAAAGACTTTAGACAGTTTTTCAACTCTCAGTAATGCCATAGTGATCGTTTGATATATGGACCTGCAGCGTAGTTTAGGTCCAGACACGGCTAGTGACGTCAGACTGAACAACCGGATAATGTGCCTGAAACACGCCAAATCTCATTCAGAGGAAGAATTCAATAACGTGGGCTTTCTGCAGATTATTCAATTTCCAGGCTACTCGGCCACCATAGCATTAAGTCATACGTGCAGTTTAAGGTTGACGGCCACTGCTGGACCTCGCCGCCTTTTGTTTCCAGCACAACCGCTCCCCTCCCTCCTCTCGTCACAATGTAACCCCTCTGATATCAGGTCTGCGCTGCAGTATCAGTATTCCTCACCTCCGAAAATTAAGAATACAATTACAGTGGCACAAAAGAGGAGGCGATGGCTTGTTCTCCTCTGCACAGCTTTATGATAATTAAGCGACAGGAGGTCAAAGACAGTATGTGTAAAAGTAATCATCGAGTCACACTTTATGAATTTTAAATGACCAGATAAAAGGTGAGGTTTGGGGAGTGTTAATGCTGAGGGGAGAGGAGGGGGGAGGAAAGAACCTGCTCCTCTCATTTGCACAGAGGAAATCTAGCAGAGGGATTTCAAACATTTTGCAGTTTTCGGAGGGACGTCTGTTTGCCAAAGATACCGGGAAGTTCACAACCGGGTCGGAGCATCCGCATGAGGCTGCTATTCATGTTGAAAGAGCTTTGTGATGCCATTTCCATCCATGATGAGCCACCCGCTCTCCTGATTAGCAACAGACGCCAACTCAGCCTGCCCACAATTTACACCGCTGTCTTTGTTCCTGAATAATGTCTCAAATTGGTACCCGAGAAAATAATAATGGCGAATTTTGTTTGGTGTAATGTGTCCGGCTTGATAAAGTCAACTTAAATTATTTGCTTAAACCCAACACAGGAAATAATGAGTAAATATTTGGGCCTGTGGCAGCAATGATGCAGTTCATCAATTATTAATTTCATTTTGCATTTACACCATCCTGGAGGGGACACGTCTTCATTATTCAGCACAGGGAATGTCATTATCTTTGGAAGTAGACTCATTTTTATATAAAGGGAAATCTTTTTCGGTTTGCTCGTGTACTCGCGCCTGAAAGTCTCAAACGCTGCACAAACTCTACAAATGTTCTGCTGTACCTGCTGTTCTGTTTATAGATGTTTTATTGACCACGTTCTTGAAGTTGGTTAACACAAATGAGCTTTTTCATATTTAAATCGTAATTAAGTGGGAAAATAAAACAAGCTGGAACATTTACTGGCAGCATAACGCATTGGTTGAAACGACTTCTGGCTGCCTGCCTGCCTGCAAATACAAATTTCTCTCATAACCTTTGCAAGTTTAATGCCTACCTTGGCTGCTTTGCATCGCCACCAGCGATTTTAGTATGCAAGCAGGAAAAAAGAGCTAAGTCCGACTACTTTGTTACTCTGCTTAGATTTACATTCCCTGGCCCTGGGAACAGCCGCTCGCCTGCTCCGGCCCATTTGTTCAGCACTTAATAAATTGCATAGCAAGTTCAGAGAGGTGATATGATTGATCACTGGATATGGAGCTCCCTAGCAGCAATATTTGTCTGAGGACGCAGGGAGAATTAGCAATAACTATGTATTTGGGAAATTTGACTTTCACAGATGGCATAACTAGGGCGATGAAAGTGCTTTTTATTAAATGCAATGAGGCTTTGCTGTGTTTCAGTAAAATAGTTTAAGAGGACCAAGGAGTCACGGAGTGCAGAGGAAGTAACGCTCACTCATCAAATACGGTAGAATAAATGAGTCTGGATGGCAGTAACGTTTAGTTTAGTCTATCATATTCAGATTGTCCTGCGTTACTTCATCAAATGGATTAAATTTAGGCCTCATTCACTGACTGTTTAATGAACACCCAACTCTGTTTGGTAGTAATATGAGGAATAAATGAATTTCACCTTAGTCATTCAAATGAAGGGCTTGGTAATCAGGGTAATTGCAGATAATAACCCCGGCCTTCACAGTGGGGTCTTGGATTTGAGTCTTCCCCTCCCTTCGCATCCCCCCGTTTTCACTGCTGTTGCCATTAACAGAGAGGGGCTCTGAGGCATCTCCCACTGTTCAGCATGATTAAGACAGCCTCTGACTTTTAACACACCACCCAGGGAGGCATGTTAAGTGTCTGCCATGAATTTTAACTCCATCACTTTATTGATTAATGTTGTTTTTAAGTTACAAAAATACAATTTTTGACGATACTGTAAGGATTGTATGTATCACCGTAGCCCTGCCATGGCTCATCATCTTCTCAGTGTGTTCTTTCTAGCTGACTTTAAACTGAAACGTATATGAAATATATCAGAAGTAGTCATAATATGTTTGTTGGCTCAAGTTTGCAATCATACTATTAGTGTTCATCCTCTGCTTTAACCTCACCATTCGAGCAATTTACCCATTACTTTCAGCAGTTTATATAATCCATTTATCCATTAATACATTATCCATTAAGGGCTGACGATAATTGTTAAACGCTTACATTTAGCTCTCTGTTTTTACCATCTGTCCAGCATTTTCAGCTGTTAAATAATTCATCCATTGCCTCAAGTCAAATATTCAAACCCTTAATCCAACAGTTTCAACCATTTATCCACTGACTTTATCTTTAATGTGTCCATTTGTTTCAATTTTGATCATTTATTAAATAACTAATAGCCATCAAAATAAGTCATTTATCCAAAATCCAACTACAGCATCTGTTTTTCCAACTTTAGCTATATCAGTAAAAACATCTGTTAATTATTTCAGCAATTTATTTGTTTTAGTAGGTATTTATTACCCATATCAATCTATTTTATCTGTTTTTCTCTTACTTGAAAGTATAGCTCTCCATTATCTTTATCTAAATATTTGTCGACTTGTTTTATCTTCAAAATAAATGTGCACTTTCTTTTTTAAGGAAGAATTTCGGCATTTTTAGCCTTTAGTATGACACCACAGTAAATCAGGGATAGAGTGGAAAGAATAAAACTAGTGAAAGGGACAGATTCAAACCAAAGACCCTGCAGTAGAAATCAAAAGAAAAGAAGTAGAGATCAAAAGAAAGATGGACCCACTCTTAGCTTGTCAGATATGGATACTTTGTAACTCAATTAGAACAATTTCCAGTAGAGTCTTGAAAAAGATTCCATCTTCAGTTATTTATATTTGGAGTTCTGTTCTTGGATCTGCGCACCCTTCCATATGCATGAAAAGACACATGAGACGAGGCATTGGGTTGGAGGTGGGCTGCAAAGCTGCTTGCAGAGTGCAGGAACTGTGGATAGATTAAATATATGAGATTTTCCAACTGACTTTATAGAGCGGTAAGCTAAACGACCAGGATTTAGCAGCGCTTGACTAAATTGCCTGCTTGAATTAATACTATACTCTATATTTCATATACTGCGCGCTGCTATAAATACACAGTACATCACCTTGACTTAACCACTGACAGGCATTCCAGTAAAAACACGAAAGCAATACACTTATTTGCTCATATATGTAATTTCCTTTCATCTAACTCGTAGGCAGCACATCAAATTATTCCTTTAAGCAATTATGTGAGCTGTCACACAGCACTCTACAATTCAGAATCACTTGTCTGTTCTTGCCATTTAAGACATCAGCCCACCGGATGATATTTGTCTGGCGTCTTAATGTTCAGATCGCTGTCTCTTAATTGATGTTATTCTGCAGACAGGAATATTGATGGTGCAGATCCGCCAGATTGGCAGCTGCATGAATTGTTATTAGCCAAGGCAGTTGGACACCCCGGTGGGCTGGGAGGAAGTTCAATAGGCTGGCCTCTGATACAGCGTCATGCTGCTGAACCCCGGGGGAGGTGATCACGGCTCAGACAAGAGATAATTAACCATCTGAGGCTGGCAGCCCACAGGCCAGAAGCCAGGTGAGGAGGTGAGATGGATAAAGCCACAGGACAACACAGAGAGGAAAGCAACCCTCTAGTGTACTAACAGCACGCAGGCAGGCGATGGACATCAGGCTGGAATAGAGACCGACTGTATAGGCATCAGACAGGATAATATTGGATGAAACTGTAATTAGACCTTGGGGGAACTCGGCTGTTGCTGCAGCAAATAAAGACAAAACGCTAAAAAACAACAACACAAGAATATTTTTTCTCGAAATAGTGACAGCATAGAGGATGTGGAAAAAAAGGAAATGTTCAAACCTTTATACGTGTTTATAACAAAATGAAAAGCAAAAGAGAGCAGTGTGTAAAAAGTAAAACACTGCTTTATTTAATGTTTGTGATTCATAATAGTGAATATTGTATTATATATAATCTTTGTCCCTATTGTCAAAGTCAGAGATAGAGAACTGTAGCTTTGACTACTCTCTACTATTTATATCCCAACAATGATATATACAGTATTACAAAAAATTTTACATTTTCTGTAAATTCTGTGAATCTCGGGCAGCTCGACTTGCGTGAAGTCACCTAATGTATATATTATACATATAATGCTCTTCCTCTACTCCCCCCTATTTTTGCACAAGTCGAGGAGCGTGTCAGGTTACATTTCACTGTGTGTTATACTTGTATAACTATTTCACGTAATTCAGTTTATTTTGAAAAACCTCAACAGGATCTTCAGCTTTATTGTGAAAGGTTTGTGAAAGGTTTATGTGGAAAATAAACAAGAGGACGGCGGAGCAATGGTTTTACGACAACGCATAAAAACAGTCGCTCGACCGTCCGTAGTGTGGTTATATATATTAAATATAAGAGAAAGTGAGAACTTTAAGAAATAAATTACACAGTGACCATCAAAATGATGAAAAAACATTGCCGTAAACAGTTTATTTTGCGACACCACGAAGCAGACAGTAGCGATATATATCATTATATCGAACAGCCCTAGGGTAGTATAATATAAAAAAATCTATCTAATACTCAATAGTTACTAATACTCGTTGAGGGAAAACCTACCTTAATGCTGCTTTACTTGAGAAATGCTCTTTATTTTTTCAATAAATACAGTTACTGGTTAATTTACAGGTTTTGTCCTTGTTATGGATTAAAACTACACAGTAAGAAAAAGTAACTTACAGTGTGTGTTATGAAGATTTATTTTGGATGTTTAATGCTGATATTTCTTTATGCTCAAATAATAGAATTAAATACATTTAAATAAAATGCAGTACAGCATCTTTATAGAGGGGGAGTCTTATCTTTTCACTTTTGGCTTTTCAAATTTCCAACTGTATAATCTAATTTTTTAAGAGCAGTATTGCAAAGCCCTGCAAAACTTTCCCACTGCCTCAACCAGCTCCCATCCATTCATATCTACGACATAATTTATCATTTTCACAGGATATTTCTATTAATATTCCATCTACTAGCACAAAGTAAAAGCGAACTACTTCTCAGAACCCAGATGACAGGTAATTATTAACCTGCTGCACTCCATGCTGATGAACCATGCACCAAACCTGCATACCACTGGAGAAGTGAAAAATGTAATCTTTTCCTCATCTGTACTGTACTTCTCTGGTCAGGGAGCTGACTGCAGCATGCACATGAAGATGAAAGACCTGAACGTACGCCGCTTAGCTCAGGTCCCATACCGTCCCGCTGTCGATTAACATAAACACCCGGGATCTAGCTCTAGGACTCAATTTGTCCTATTTTTGCCAAAGATTGTCAAAACCTCGCTAATCCCAACTTTACATAATAGCTGCTTTTTAATCGCATTTGTCAGGGAAGTGAGACGACGATCATCAGACCAACTCACCGTAAGAGCTGTCACGTTTCCCACTACTTCTGCCAATTTTAGCTCTTTGAAAACAAGTCTAGGAATGGCTCTTGCTTGGTCTAATCCATATAGCTTTTGATTACATGTTCTCTCTCACGCGAGCACACCAAAGCACACGCGGGTTGAGTCTAATAAACCCATATTCGTTTTGCAGGTGCCTCGAGGCTCAGAGTGGAAGGTAAATTGAACAGAGGCTCGGGCAAAGCAATGTGATGGAGCAGACAATTGTTGTGGACACAGGATTAAACACCGTGTTCATTTTGTGCTCAACACAGATATTGACTTTCTGTTGTCCTACAGTCCAGTTCATCCCCTCTCCACACAGCTGACACGTTGACTCACAGTTTGACGCGTTACAGTGACACTAATGTGGTGGCGAGCCAGCACCAAACGTCTGGCACCCTCCGCAGTGTGTCCAGTCTAATTACTGAAATTACCATTTGGGCCCATTCATATTCATTAGCCATACTATTGTGGTTAAAAGGCTCTTTGATGGTAAAACGAACACCATCATCCTTGGTGTTGGGTCCACTATTGTGTAAATGTTAGCATTTAATCAATAAGTGGAAATAAAGGTCAATCAGACACTGGTGAATACGCACAAGCTTAGAGGGCATCCGTCTACACCTGATGTCAGACAGGTAACTTCAAGTCAACACTGATTTGCAAGAGAAGCACTGCTATCTCTGGTCACACAAAACAGGGCGTCTGCTTATGATCAGCTTCTTCTTCTTGCACACACACCAAAATGCACTCAAAATGAAGGTTTGGATACCCACAGCTGTTATTTTTAAAACGTTTCAAACCTAAGCGCCACGTCGACACGCACCAAACAGAGCGGCAGCATTTCAGGCCGGAGTGAGCAACACCTGCTGCTCGGCCCTCTCCAGCTCAGGCCAGTGGGACTTGATTAATCATACCATGACAGCCCCTCCACCAAGATACCAAATTTAATTATGAAAGCGATAAATAACCTTTTCTAGGAGTGTATAGATCATCTGCTGCTTGAGATCCACAACAGGTGAATTATCTTCCAGCGGGGAACGTCCCATCTTTGGGAGTGGGGTGACAGATTACCGACACAAGGCTTCTGAGGCTGAAAAATGTATTTACAGCCGTAGTAAAATGCTCTCATTATTAATGCGCCGCGTCTTCAAGTGAAATTATGATCATTCCGACTTTACTCATTAAAAGAGCGGGAATAAATGAGCGCCGGATGCTTGATGGTATTTTGCTAAACTTTTGAAAAGCAGTAAGCATATTTGTTTAAATGTAACAAGGAGTCTCTATGAGAGGGTGCATTTACTCGCAATTGTGGCTATAAACAAATTGGCATTTGATTTATTTAAACCATTTCCTTGTCATTTTACCATCTGCGATTTCAGAAATGATAACGAGCGTGGACTGTATTTCATTGCCCACACAAACACGCGAGCACAATTCGGCTCTATTTTTAGGACTTTTAGAAAGCTTTTCCAACTTTTATGATCGTGCTGTTTTAACTTATGAAAGCCGTCGTTTCATTGTTTCCTCGTAGTTAAGCTTCTTCTCGCTCCTCTTCTGCGTTCTCAAGTTATTCAACGATGACAGCGGCTGTTTGTGGTGCGCATACACAGATTGTTCCTGGCAGTCTGAAGGTTATAAACAGCAATACAGGCAGAGTGAATTTACTCTGGATACTTCAGAGTGTCAAGATACATCAGTGACGATCACGGGCGAAGGGAGGACAGGGAGGGGAAGAGGGAAGAAAGAGAAAATCAAATAAATTCAAAGGCAGGCTGGCAGACATTACGTCCATTTGTCACCTCGTGCCGCGCGCAGAATAAAAGGCCTGTATGAATGGAGTCTATTATGGGAAGAGAGAGCCGCTAAGCTGCTTGCCACTGTTGATTTCTTGCAGCAGTCGATAAATTGAGCAAGGCCTAAGCATGTCCTGTTAAACAGCGAGCGCCGCTTGGCGTGTCGCACTTTTCCCCAACGCTCCAGCAGTTTCTCATGATTGCTATTCTCTGTATTGATTTGCTGTATTCATGTACTCGCCATGCAGAAAATGCAGAGGAGACAGATGCTGTCTTTTTGGGAGACATAATGGTCCTCATAATACCTCTGGTGCTACAGTCCTGCACATTAAACCAACATTAGTACTGAGAGCTGCGGCGCACATTGAATTCCTGTTAGGCAGACATTTATAGATCTACGATGAGCGCTGAAGGTCTCGTATCGGCATTATAGCAGACCTTATATTGGCTTCATATAAACGCTTCAGCTTAACACAATCAAATCATGTCACAGTGCGTAAATGCTGCGTGATTAACTATCATCACATTTGATAAAGAGCTGAACAATATTCTCAAAGGTATAATGAGAAAGTCACGTTCAAACCTCTTCGTGCCGTCATTTTTAAATGCTTTTAATTAAATGCTTTTTAATGAGACAGAGTACCGGGCTGTGGTCGACTCCTTTGTCACGTGGTGTGAGCAGAATCATCTGCAGCTCAATGTGGCGAAGACCAAGGAATTGATAGTGGACTTCAGGAAGACCAGGAAACACTTGACCCCTGTTTCAATCCAGGGGGTCAATGTGGACATTGTGGAGGACTATAAATACCTTGGAGTACACATTGACAATAAACTGGACTGGGCTAAAAACACCACAGCACTTTACAGGAAGGGCCAGAGTCGTCTCTATTTTTTGAGGCGACTGAGGTCCTTCAACATCTGCCAGAAAATTCTCAGGATTTTCTATGAGTCTGTTGTGGCCAGTGCGATCCTCTATGCTGTTGCATGCTGGGGGAGCAGGCTGAGGGTCGCAGATGCCAACAGACTCGATAAACTGATCCGTAAGGCCAGTAATGTTGTGGGGATGGAGCTGGACTCCCTCAAGGTGGTGTCAGAGAGGCGGATGTTGTCCAAGATAAAGACAATGTTGGATAACACCTCCCACCCACTCCATGACATGCTGGTCAGTCACAGGAGCTCGTTCAGTGAAAGACTGAGATTACCGAAAAGCACCACTGAACGACACAGGAAATCATTCCTGCCTGTTTCTTGTTGATCAGTATGCTCTTGTTTTTGATTATTAACTGCCTTTGCATGAGTCTGGTCCTACCAGAGATTTCTTCCTGTGTCGTCGTCCGGCTGTGTGGCAGGCAGGAATTGGACCCAAAGTGCAGGACTCTCGGGCAGAACATGAATTTGAACAATGTTTTATTGCAGGCAAGTGAGTGATACAAAACTAAACTGGGTGTGTAAAACCTAGAAGAACACGGGGAGATGCACACGCAGCATGCAGGGAAGAGACGCTGACGACGAGACAACACGTACTGACTGACAGGGACTAGAATACACTGGCAGGAACATGAGGAACAGGTGGACACGCAGCTGGAACTTTTTAGGCAAGACAAGGAAGTAAAACAGAATACACTAACATGAGACGAGACCTTCAAAGTAAAACGGGAAACACACACTGACAGAACTCAGAGACAAAACACCAACAGAGAACGGAGGGAACATCTACAGGGACCAGAGTGACACGAGACACGACTGACTGGGGAACAAGAGAATAAACACAAGGCCAGAACTAAACCTAAAAGCTAGAAATCACAATCAAAAGAGCACAACTACGGACTCAGAACAAAAACCATAATATAAAATAATACCAAAACACAAGAACTCAAAATGCTGGGTCACAAAGACCCAGAACCGTGACATCCTGTTGAAAGGGAGCTCTTTCTTTCCACAGTTGCCAAGTGCTGGCTTGGAGTTCTTCTATGTCATCGTAGGCCCTTTGCCTTACAATATAAAATAAATCATAGAGGATTCTTATTGTGAAATCATGAGAATTATTAACACAGTTGGCCCTCCTCAAACCAATCCTCTATTTGGCATTTTCTTTTCCTTTTAAGGTTAACAGACAACGATCATATCTCATAAGCTGTTTCACTGCATATGAAGTCAACCGCCTCAGACTGCCACCTGGCTTTTCACTCAAAACCAGAATGCACCACCCAAACTCGTAGTGTATTAGCGTCGTGTTAATACTCCAACTCTCCTTCTAAGGCCTCAAGTATACTTTCCTCTCTCTCCTTCAACAAGAAAACTACAGCGCCTTCTGACCTTTAGCGAGACGCCTACTTTGTAACTCAAAGACTGCATGTAAATATGCGGCTCGTGCATTACCCGTTCTATTTCTGTGTATTAAATAAATCTACTCTGACCTGGTTTAGTCACACAAAGGCAGTTTATTAAGAGTGGGGGGCTGGGAGGGGGGGTGAAAACAGAATTTACCTGCAGAGTAGCCGTCCGCTCATTACTGCTGCTGCTCTTATATCACAGCGATAGAACTGTGCCATATGTGGCACAACATTTCTCCTACAGGTTCCATTTAGTGACCTGTCTCGTAATTACCAAACTGTGATCTTTCCACCATCTTTCTCCCTGCCGCTAGATTGCAGGCACCCTCCTCATTATTCACCCTCAATTATGCGAATAGTTTGTCCTGCACTGCTTAATTACTTCATCCAGGAAAATGATAAGTTAATTTTGTGATTAACCCTCTGGCATCTGAGCAGACAAGAATATCGCGAGGCGATTATCTTTTTAGTTTGTGTTTGACATTGGGACAGTAATTTGCAATTTGTAGGTGAATGTCAAAGATTTCAAGCTGCCACAATTGAACACTGCAATTTTTTACCACGTTATTGTGTTTTAGCATTAGTTATAAGTCTGATAAGTAGGTGGAATCCAACACTAAATAAATCGGTTTAATCAAAACCTCTTTCTGTGGCACAGAAATGAATTCACCTCACAGCCTTGGCGGTATTGTCATGTAGAGAAGATGGCAGGAAACAAGTAGCAGGTACGGTTTAATTAGCGCTCAGGCTCGCTGCTGGCTCCCCTTCATTTCTCTCTCTCTCTCCACTGTACCAGCTCCTCTGATTGCTGGCATTACAGCAAATTCACAGTTGATAATCAGCCTCAAATTCCTGCTAAATTTCTCATTACGCTGCTGGAGATGTCACTTGGGCTTTGAGTTTGCATTAATAGGATTTAATCTGAAAGTGTTTGTGAGCGCGTGCATATCTGGGTGCGCATCCAAGCTAACGCGACGCCTGGTACACATCACAAACGTCAGGTACAATCTTGTAAGGATTCCCAGGAGGGTACTTGTTTAACAATTACCCTTCATACTTCATTATTTCATATTGGTGGAGAATGATTACATTCAACCCTTAGAGCGCAGAGCCCGACAGTCTCTGCAGTAAGAAAAGTGCTCATTAACAACACCATCCAGTCTTGGCAACATAACTCCAATGCCGTGTTACATTGTCTAAATTCTGACACTAAACTGTGGAGGCAATTTAAGGCCATAATAATGTCAGTCAGAGGTAACTGTATATGTAATCACGGATAATTAATTTAAAATTTAACACAACAGATCACGTTTTACTTCAAGTGTGCAGTCTTCAAAAAACTTTGCTTAAATGCAAGTGTGGAATACACCAGGCACAAATACACGCACACGCAGGTATGTACTGCCAATTTCCACATTTATTGATTCGTTTGTTTTGACAGCTGACCCAGTCGCACAGCCTGACAGCTCACGAGCCCAGCTGATCTTTTTTCGCCGCTCCTCCCCGTCTCACTATAAACACAGCGGAGGGAGACCATCATCAGTACATAAACACCATCAGCTGTTCTTACCGGCCTCGCAGCGCCGCCCTGTTGAGCCTTCTGCTCCACTCCTCCCCGGCAGCTGCGCCCGGGGCCACGCCCCCGCCACAGCAAGTTTTTTCAAACAGCCTTTCTTGAATAAATAAGATACAAAATTTCATGTTATAGGCTACATTTTGATCCCAATGTCTGGCATAACAAGGGCATAAACAGCTATCAAATAGAATCTGCAGCTAAACTAAAAGAAAATGCAAGAAAAACGCTGCAAGATGTCAGATACTCAGCAGTTATTTACTCGTGTAGGGGGCTAGCTAGTTAGTTCTACTAGTATGCTAACACAAGGTGTGAAGTTTTCAACTTTAGATAGCACAGAACAAATGTTAACACTATTCAAGTCCAGTGAGTATTTGATTATTGTATGTCCAGGTTGTGTTTGCACTGTGGCCTGCACTACGAGGCAGAATATTTGCTCTTATCCAGGTACTTTCAGGGTAAACTTGGGTCTTTCTGCACTACGAAGGCAGTTCCCTTCTCATTGGGGTAAATCGCCATGGTAACTTATACTGCAGACCTAACTTGCTCTGGAGCAGGTTATGATCAATATTAATGATCACCACGTACAAAACGACTGCCTACTGACCAGTTCGGGTCTCCAGAAAATAGCGTCAGCATTCCTGGGAGATCCCTCGGAGTTCTGTGCGCCAACAATAGGAGGATCTGATGTTTATCAAAAGTCTTCGTGTTTGCCCGATGAACATCGGTAATAAACATCAATTCTTAGATGGAACTTTGTTCCTTAATTTTATCCTGCTGGCACCAAAACAATTTTACAGCAGCTTTCATTCTTTCTCTCAGATCATAAGATCTCACAGAGGCTGCAGCTGGAAGAATAAAAACTAAGACAGTTTTTTTAAGCCTTTAATGAAATACTTGTTAATATCCATTACGACAGAGTTGTAATAATAATGGATTGCATTTATATAGCGCTTTTCTAGGTACCCAAAGCGCTTTACAATTCCACTATTCGTTCACTCTCACATTCACACACTGGTGCAGGCAAACCACAGTTGTAGCCACAGCTGCCCTGGGGCAGACTGACAGAAGCGAGGCTGCCATATCGCACCATCGCCCCCTCTGGCCAACACCAGTAGGCGGTAGGGTAAAGTGTCTTGCCCAAAGACACAATGACCAGGACAGAAAGATGAGCTTCCCAACCCCCCTGAACCATGGTTCACTGTGTTAACTTACACAGGTGACATTTTACCAGCTTCTCTATCTGTCATCAAATAAGCAAAAACATATCAAAGGTCTTCTTCAGTGTTACTGGCCAAAGTACTTTAATACATTTACATAATTCTTGTAATACTAAATACTACTGCACAGTCCCTTTCCTCCCTAACACATTATAAACTGCTGCTTTGTGTGCAGTGGCTTTGTTGCTTTAAGCCTGCTCTGTTATCAACATATTTATATGTTTCCCTGCAGTATAATTTTATCTTTCATTATAAAATCTGTTCCTCTCCTGCCAGTGTGCTTAGCCTGGTGAATGGTCAGGTGCTGCCAACTCCCCACCTTTCATGTAAAGTGCAGGGGAACTCTGTGGAGTTGATAGCCAGTCGATGTTAAGGTAAGTGCATCCAGATAATGCAAAGATATCCTGCATATGATGAACTAGCTTCATTGCACATAGAGACATGGTCTAGCATGCAGAAGCTGCAGTACAAGCAGGCGGAAGCAATATATTTAAAGCCAAGAAGCCACTGGCGACCAAGGAAGTCCATTCCAAGATCCTTCTATGTCACAAACGACTAAGCTAGGTGGCTAATATAGAGCTGTCAGCGTTAATCTCATTAAAATGACGTTGACGTATAACCGCATTAACATGGCAAATCTCAGTTAGCGCAGTTAGCCCGTTAACGCGTTAGCAGCCCCACGCACGGGGCGATCCGCATCAACTCGCTAACTGAGATTTGCCACGTTAATGCGGTTATGGTGTTAACGTCGTTTTAACTAGATTAACGCTGACAGCACTAATTTACATGTAAATGTTTTAAACGCTTTCCCATTAATATTTTTTGTTGGCTTGAAATAAAATATCTCTCTCTGCTGGTACTTTGGAGAGGCAAACCGTGAAAAGGACATGGTGGACTTAGATAACGAAAAAAAACTTTGCTCCACAGCTTTCATGCTAACTTGACCTACATTACCTAGCATATTCAAAACAGCATAAAAAATAGAGAATTCTTAAGATTTAGGTTACAATCTTACAGATGTTACATCAATGCAAAAAGACTGAATCCTTCATACTGATAAAGTCTATGTCATCTTCTAGAAGAGGTATCTGCTGACTATGATTTACCAAACGCCAATGCATCTACTGCCTGTTTCGTATAACTAACATCATCAATGTTGGATTCAGTTTTTTCCACTTGAAATGTTGAAATATTTCGTTTTATCCATTTGAAAAACACCTTTTGAATACAAAGCAAAGCAAAAAGATAATCTACCAAACAAGGCAATGATAGACGCTAACCTAGCCATCACTGCCGGAGCAAACGTGAAACTGCACCCATTAACTTTCTGTTCTTGATTAAACTGTGAAGCGTCACACTGTGCTCGGCAGAAGTGACTTGTAATCAACTTCCAATCATTAATGGCCCCGTTATCTGCACCTGGCTCGTGAATAAACAAAAATCTCATTGCCCCCCTCAATCACTTCAAAGTTATCCCACTGAGTGGCACTTTCGACATCATCAGCGACACAACTGGCTGATTCTGGGACCCGAGAGGCAGAAAACTCCCTCAGAAGCCTGATCAGTTTCCTTCGGGCTAAACATCGCTATTCTTTGAATCACGCTGTTCAGTGAATCATAATCACAGCTCAGCTCAATTGGAGTCATTGTTGCCGGGCCTGCGAGCCTGTTTTGTTTGCTGATTGGTTCATGTCATGTGAGAGCAAGATACTGAAAAGGGCCTGTCATCATTCATTTGCACTGGTTTCTGTTTATAGGCCACTCTGTATTGATGATTACTATATCAAAGGATCTTTAATTAGTGGCTTTTGTGTGGAAGACAAATGGAAAACAAAAGGCATGCTGCGTGTAGTGGGATCAAAATGAGAAAACGCTTGATGAGTAAACATTTTAATTATGGTGTTAGATATAAAATGAAAGGTAGCTCTTCTGAGCAAATTAGTCTAAAGGTCACTTTTGTTTGAAAGTGCTCTGCAAGACTATTTTTTCTGTTTTTTTTTTAAATACAGGAATCTTAGCTCTAAATGTGCTCTAGTGGTAAATGTACCAAGGATCTGATAAGCTCGATAAGAATGAACCGCAGCGGTATTTCAGCCACTGTGAATCACTATGGTTCAGGAGAACTTTGACAGAACTCGCCCTCATGTGTTGTGCCAGCGCGCTAACTCCGTGTGCTCTGTTTTTCCTGTAGTCACTCCATTTCACCTCTTTCCTCTTAAGTACTCATTGCTAGTTGCGTGATGTGTCTGCAGTTTGTTTCCATGTGAAACAAGATGTTCATGGATTAAAGCTACAAAGATTTTAGCATGCACAAAATAATTACTACCTGTAAAAGCTGGAAGAAATGATACAGTTGCCTTGTTTTTAACAGAAGTCTCAATTAAAATCGTTTTTATGCGCATGCAGATTTCTAATTTTTTCTATATTATTTGTGTAATTTATTTATACAAATAAGCACTTCATGTATAAAATAAAGGCCATTCTTTTCACTGGCGATAATTATTGCACTACCATAGGCTGTAAAATGCAGATTAAAACTTTATTGATTACAGCAGTTATTGTTGCTGTTGTTCTAAAATAGTTTAAATTATATGGGTGTGAAAAATGCCAAAGTAAATAATGCAGTGTTCCACATAAATTAAAAAAATGCATGTTTCAGAAAATAAGAAGTAAACTGAATTATTGTTTTAGATTTCTACAGTTTCACTCATCAGCTTTTAGTTTGCTTCTTCATTTCTTTCTTTCCATCCATTTACTTCAGCTCTTTTCAGGGTCACTGGAGCTGTAATAGGGCGAGAGGTGGGGTACATCCTGGACAGGTCGCCAGTCTGTCACAGGGCTAACAACCATTCGCACTCACACCTATGGGCAATTTATTAATTGTCCATAAATTAATCAATTAACCTATTCCTACAAACTGCATGTCTTTGGGAGGAAGCCGGAGTACCCCCGTGCAAACTCTACACAGAAAGACCCCGGCCTGATGCTGGAATTGAAGTCAGGACCTCCGTGATGTGCAGCAGCAGTGCTAATCACTGTGCCACTGTGCCGCCCCATATTTGCATGTCTTTCTTTATTTCTTTATTTCTCAAAAATTAATTCAGTTTTATTTATACAGCGCCAAATCACAACAACAGTCGCCTCAAGGTGCTTTATATTGTAAGGTAGACCCTACAATAAAACAGAGAAAAACCCAACAATCACATGACCCCCTATGAGGGAGCACTTTGGCGACAGTGGGAAGGAAAAAACTCCCTTTTAACAGGAAGAAACCTCCGGCAGAACCAGGCTCAGGGAGGGGCGGGGCCATCTTTAAACAGATCTTTAAAGATTAAAGGTAAGAGATCAATCAGTCACTCGGAGTTACTGCAAGTAGTTTATAGAAAGTTAGTGTTAGATTTGTATTGTTGATTGTCATTTATGCTTAGAAATATTTACTTATATATGCTTAGAGTTTTGTAATTAGTTGTAGATTGGTAGAGGTTTTGATCCTTGATAGTCTGCAAACTTTGTGTGTATTAGACAGCACTTTGGGAGCATGAGAGGTCATACCGTGTCTTATTGTTTTATGGTAGGATTAACGTAGCTACGTCTGTTCTAGTCTAGGTGCTCTTTGTTTAGATGAACTGCAGGACTTCCTCACCGTGTTATCTAGGATGAACCATCTAGGGTGAGGGGGAGGCTACCCTCTTCCTGACCAAGGATGTTTGACCCTTTGATCAGCAGTCCCCACACACACACACACACACACACACACACACACACACACACACACACACACACACACACACACAGGCAAGGTACTCTTTGTTTGTATGTAGACGTCGTATGTTAATGAACCTATGCATATTCATGTAACCTCAATAAAAGGACAGTGTATGGGAGAACGGACGAGAGCTACTGGGGTCAAGCGAAGGAACGGTGCCTGTCCGGTTCTCTCCCGTGCACGAGAAACATGAAGAAGTTTGCCTACTTGTGTCTTGCTTGCAGTGTAATTATATTGTCTTAACGTTCCAGCGAATAGGTTTATGCTACAAACCTATCATTAATTGGTCCTTCGATGCCAGAGCCCTGGAATCGCGTTCACCGAGGGGAGGAGGGACACGCTGAAAGACTGACGTCAGCCAGGAAGTTCCTGTGGATTCGCTGTATGTCTTTTCTCCTCGATGAATGGCGATTGGCGGGATTCGAGGCTGATATTACACGCTAAGCAACACCGAGTAAGTTTAGAGTCCAACTCTATAACTGTACGTCTTCGCCGCTCAGTGGGGCGTTGTCCGTGGCCGCTTAGTGGGGCTAAAATTCGCCGTCTAAGTGGGGCGATGTACAAGGCCGCTCAGTGGGGTTTTTTGTACAGAAGCATTAAGTCGCAGAGTTGCGCAGTTCGAACTTTTTTTGGTTCGCCGTCTTAGTGGGGC
This sequence comes from Rhamphochromis longiceps, assembly GCF_057381845.1. Lineage (NCBI taxonomy): Eukaryota > Metazoa > Chordata > Actinopteri > Cichliformes > Cichlidae > Rhamphochromis > Rhamphochromis longiceps. Next base: position 9,798,435 of record NC_140565.1, on the reverse strand, counting down.
GAAATACAGACCGCTGTGTGGGGTACTGTAGTGAGTTCTCCACTGCTCAGTGGGGTGTTGAGAAGTTCCGCGGGGTCCAGATTGTGCTGGACAGTAGGCCTATTTTGTGTTGTTGTCATTGTCGTCGTCGTTGTTGTTGTTGTTGTGTGTGCGGAGCAGAACATGTGGTCTGTGACACCGACTGTTGTTGTTATCATGGGTTTCTAAGCAACCAAGAGTGAGTCGGAGGGAGACAGACGTTTGTGCTGGACTTTGCTCCTGGCAGCACAAAGTATTTATGTAAAAAAGAGAGAGAGCGACGGCTCCACAGCTGCGCGGGTTCACGCGAGCGCGGTCACGCGGACCTGAGCCGTGCGGTTAATCGCAGGCTTATAAATGGAAGAGATTCAAATGTTAGAAGTTTTCAGAAAACACACCAGCCTTGGAGAGCTGTGGAGAAGGCCAGCCCACATCAGCAGCACTTAAGATATGCTCTGGTGAATGGCTTTCCCCCCACCCCTTGCTGACACAATGTTTATTCTTTAGCTTGCCCTGATCGACAGCAGCCTGTGTGCCAGACCATAGATTTAATTGAGGTGGATAGTTGTTAAAAGTAATCTACATTAAGCTTGTGGTTGCTTAAATTCAGTACAATGACATGTGAGGTGAAGTGATATAGATAAATATTTAAACTCATGAAGTGCATAGAGGCACTTGACCTGTGTGGAAGACTGTCGTCTTATTATGAGCCATTGTTGAGATATAGAGCACATCTGTGAAAACAACTAATATGCTCAACCCTGTATGAAACATCTAAAAGTACATGATGGAGAAGCTGTGTTGAATATGTAAGTGTAAGACTTTGCCACTGTGGGCAGAGCATGCAACTACTGTGTGATGTCGCGTTGCAGTTTTGTTTTTGTTTTTTGAGCAGATCTGCAAATCGGGAATTAAAAGCGTTACACGTCGTCAAGAAAATTGTTGCAAGTGAGTTTCTCCACATTTAAAATGGGTTCAGGAGAAAGCCACTTATTTGGGACAATTAGGAAATGAGAGTCCCCCCCAAAAAGGATTCAACGAGGAAATCCAGTCTAAATTATTTTTCTTTTTGAAATAACGTCGTTTTGCTGAGCGTGGAGACGAATGCGATGATAATTTCCACAATTAGCAAAAGAAGGAACCACTGAGTGAATGAGTAAGAATTTTAAAATATCTGACTGACTGAACATGATTGTGTGAAGCTAACCCCCACCTGACAAAGGTGCAGATGAACCCATGTGTTTCCTTTTACAGGAGCAGAAAGATGACAGCAACACTCGAGGTTGCATGATGATTTAACCTTTTAAATGCCATTTTCTGTGTCTGTGCATTTATCAGGTGTGTTATTCATAGGCTTGAGTTGCTCACAGAGATATCTGTGACAAAGTATGCATACGCCTGCGCAAGCGCTAATATTTGCATTTTCTTTTCTTACAGCATGCCAGTTCTTCATGTGAATTGATGATGCGATTTGTACCAGGACAACTGGTTGATGTTTTTTCCTACTACAGGATTTCTGGGTTTATGTGTGAGGAAAACTGTGTTTACAGGTTATGAGTGGTGATGCTGTTGCATTGTGTTGATGGGAAAATGTGAAGGTTACTTTGATAATGTGAATAACCTGTGTGAAATTTCCTGTGTTGAGAACTGGTGTTACTTCTTTCCACAGCTAGGGTTGACTTTATGGTGTTTTTATGGCACCTCTGGAACCTGTTGACCTGTGTCTGACCTCTGTCTGACTACAGTCAATGTGTATTGCTAATGTTAATTTCTTTGAGAATGCTGTGGAAGATTCAGCTGAAACGGACAAGTGACATGAGTAAAACAAATAAGAGATACAGTGTTTCTGGGATAGTTTGATATGGGCTCATTAGCTGGCCACTTTTGAGCCCATAGTAATATATAAGTGGAGTGACTTTGCTTAAGAGCAGTCACCGATTACATTAATGTTGCCTGAGTACATGGGATGATCCATGTCTGAGGCGACTTATGAAAATAATTGTAGTTTACTGATTTGAGAAAACCTGCACATGACACTTGTCTTGCTGATGTTGAATGCTTCTTGTCCTTATGATACAATTGTTTACAGGTATGGAGTTTGATTTTACTTCCAGATTTTGTTTTCCAGGCCATGATGGTGTGTATGCAGGCTCCTGGGAGAGCCAGGTGTTAAGCAAACTTGATATGCAAAGCACACTAACATTTTCATTGCAGGATTATAGGTCCAGGGTGGTGCTGCTCCAGGGGAGGAGATGCCCTGATGTTGCCTGGGATATGATCTAGCTAATCTTTTTCTTTAAGACTGGAATCCGGGTTTGGTGAGTTGACGCATGGGTGTGTCCATGCGTCAAGAGGAGGGGTCCAAGGATTAACATTAAACAATGTTTTTTATTATTGTTGCAGTGATTTGTGTGATTAGCCGTTTATTTACAAATATTAAACCTATGCAAGTGGTGCATCCATGTTCAGATGAGGCTTTGATGGCCTATAAGTGAAGTTCACTGAACTAAAGAATGTGGTTTGATGATTGTTGACATGCTCTCCAAATAGAAGTTTTTCTTCTTAGCAAGGAAATACAGGTGCAGCAGTAATCTCCTGAGAAATCTTCAGAGGCCCAGTGAGAAGCGTGAACCATTCCAGGCATAGCTGACAGCCAGGCAGTGGTTGAGGTCAAAGGTCAAGCTGGTTGGGGCCCATCATGAAATCAGACCTTGGAGCCACAGCAAGGACCATGAAACTGCCTGCAAAATAGAGGAGAGGATCGTCCACAAGATGGGAGCTGAGGCCAGGAGAGAGGCTTCAGGAGGATCAGAGATCATCTTCAGCACAGCAGACATCACACAGAGAGCTGTGCTACTAAGCTTCCAGGAAATCAAGAGGAGACTTCCCACAGCAAGATTTTAAATAAAATGAAAGATTCAATATTGACGCTGAGGAAGACAACTAAGGTGTACGACGTGCTCTGCCTTAAACCTTCAGCAGCGTTGGAACATGAAAACTCGTGGGATGAGGGGAGCGTGCCAAGCTCCATCGACAGCGCAGAAGGAGTTCGAGGATGACATCATGATTCTGTGAAAGCACAGGAACCAGAAGCTATGGTGGTGATAACAGCAGTTTCCTATGAACATCACCTAACGCTGTGCCACTGTACTGTGCATACGATGACACTCTGAAGGCTGCTGGGATCATAACAGCAGTAAGACAACTGAACCCTGCACCCTTTCCACAGAGAGCTTTTTCTGCAGAGCGTGGACAATTAAGGAGTCATAAATATCCCCCTCACAAGACGAAGGTCTGAAGTCAGGTGATGGGGGCTGGTAAGAGGCCATAAAACTAGAGTGCTGAGAGGTCTGCAGCTTGGAAATAGCTGAGACCCATGTTGACGAACCACAAAACCAACTAGTATGTTTGAATGTCTATTCTACATACATTTGGACTCTGGTCCTATGGACAGTGATGGAAACAACTGGAAGAGACATTCATGACGCCCTGCAGAGCTTAAACCACTCTGCAGAGAGACATGTGATGTGCACACCCGGAGGAAGCACCACCAAGTTGAGATGTTTTTGAAAATGTTACTTTTTTAGTTTCACTATTAAATTAACAATTTCTTTGGTTGCTCGTAAGATGCAGTTTGCCATGAGATGAGCTCAATGAATGGGGTAACTGCTAATACATTTATTAAACTGTGTACCTTTCAGTAATTTAGGGTGATTTGACATATGCTGAGTATAAAAAGGTTTGCATTGAAACTGTCAGACATGACGTATTCATACCTGGGAACTTTTCAGGCATAAAGGTCAAAAAGGGGGGAAATGTTAGATTTGTATTGTTGATTGTCATTTATGCTTAGAAATATTTACTTATATATGCTTGGAGTTTTGTAATTAGTTGTAGATTGGTAGAGGTTTTGATCCTTGATAGTCTGCAAACTTTGTGTGTATTAGACAGCACTTTGGGAGCATGAGAGGTCATACCGTGTCTTATTGTTTTATGGTAGGATTAACGTAGCTACGTCTGTTCTAGTCTAGGTGCTCTTTGTTTAGATGAACTGCAGGACTTCCTCACCGTGTTATCTAGGATGAACCATCTAGGGTGAGGGGGAGGCTACCCTCTTCCTGACCAAGGATGTTTGACCCTTTGATCAGCAGTCCCCACACACACACACACACACACACACACACACACACACAGGCAAGGTACTCTTTGTTTGTATGTAGACGTCGTATGTTAATGAACCTATGCATATTCATGTAACCTCAATAAAAGGACAGTGTATGGGAGAACGGACGAGAGCTACTGGGGTCAAGCGAAGGAACGGTGCCTGTCCGGTTCTCTCCCGTGCACGAGAAACATGAAGAAGTTTGCCTACTTGTGTCTTGCTTGCAGTGTAATTATATTGTCTTAACGTTCCAGCGAATAGGTTTATGCTACAAACCTATCAGTTAGTACAGCTAGTTTGTATCATGGCAGTTTCATAGTAATTGCTTCCTTCTGGTTGTGAATTTGTTCTGCTGCAGAAATTAACCGATTAAAACAAAAAGCTTAACTAAAAGCCAATTAATGGAAAATTATATGGATCTGATATCATTCATTTAAGTGTTTTTGCTTCATTGTATCTGTTAAATTGCTGCAATGCATTTATATGAATTGTCTGTATAAAATTGTGTACATTTACCAAAACATTTTTATATGCTATACATTTTTTTACCTCGATAAATTAAGAAGTTAATATTTGTGGATGAAGAATTCCAGTTTTAGTGCATTTTTCTGTTTTCAGCGCCAGAGGTTTGATTGAAAAATAAAAAAAACACATTTTATTAGTTTTAAAGAGGAAAATAATTTTTAAAAGTGTAAGACCAATTAATTTATTTATGTGCCACTTGTTTGTTTATATCACTGTGTTTCCTACCTGATCAGGTAAAGCTGTTTTATATATAAGTTATCATGTTGTTGGTGTATAAGACCACACCTCAGACACGTGCAGTTTCCTGTGTCTCTGTTACTCACAGGGGAGGAGCTGAACCCTTAAAGCGCCCACTAAGGCACACGCCCACCGTTATGCTCTCAGACACATTTAACTCTGCTGCTGATCCCATGCTGCACATGCCCCTTTAATGACTTTAATCGTCACCTCCCAGTAATCTAGGACTTTTGTAATGGCTGTGATTGCAGTGTATTACCTTTTTAAGCTCTCCCAGATTGTTTTCATTGCATACTGAAATGTCTTAATCACTGTTGAAAACGGCTCGCATATGTAGCCCCATTGTGTCCAAGTGTGCAGGCCGCATCCGACTGAGGTTGCTGTTTTTCATCCTGTCTATTATATAAACTGATCTGGTCGGAGACCTTCACCTTGCTGGGAGCCAAGCATGACGAGATGCTGGCTGACACATCATGACGTTCCTCCCCTTTGCTGACTGCGGGCGCTCTGGTGGAGCCTGGTGCTCTACCTCACAGCCTGGAGTCAGCCAAATATCACCTCACCGTTTTTTTTTTTTTAAATTTTGACAGAGAGAAGAAGAGCATGAGATGTGAAACGCAGAAACACGGTTGTCTGCCGTCAGGCCTCGTACCCAAAGAACTCCACCACTGCAGGTTAGCAGAGGATAGGAATAAAATGTTACACGGTGTCACGCATGTGCTCTCACAGGAACAAACACATCATTTGCTATCAAAGATAACAAACAGCACGAGAGACGTGAGTGAAGCGGTTTCAAAATAGCTTTCGTTTTAGAAAAATAAAAGTTTGAACTCTTACAGAGCTGCTTGAGACTGAGTATCACAAGTCAAAATGACTGTTTGAGAGAACAAGTTCATGTTTCCCATTGTTTTCTCTGCTCTTACAACTTAGTTCAATCTTTGGTAGACAACCAAACTAGAACTCTCTTTAACCTACAGGAAACTCTTCACGGTTGTGTTTTTACTCATCAGAATGACCTTGGCTGGCGTCAGAAGAGGCGCTTTACAGATAAGCTACACCACAGAGACTTAAACAGTATGAAGTAATGCAGAATTTCTGCCTCCTGGTCCCACACTGTGCTGCACCCCGGGAGCATGGAGGCCTTAACCAAAGGCACACACGTATATAAATAAATAAGTTGGTATGAGATGTGCTCTTGAAGCTGTATTACTGGGCTGACGGCTTAAGCTTAGGGAAAGGGAATGAGGGACAAATTTAGCAGCAGATCTTAGAATAACTAGGTAGGGATAAAGCTTATAAAATGTGCAAATGGCTGCACTTCTGGACGCTGTGCTTAAGGCCCCGAGACGAAGTGCTGACTGTAATGTTTGCAGTTTTGAGGAAGGAAGAGAAAATCCACTAATTTATGCATTTCAAACCTCAAAAAACTTGAAGAGGGATTACTGGACTCTTCATTCCTGTGAAGTATGCAGTGTTGAAGTGATCCAGTTTGTAGACAACAGAAAGACATAAAAACAGGATTAGTGCTAATTAGAGATGGCACGATACCACTTTTTTATATCCGATACCGATATCATAAATTTGGATATCTGCCGATACCGATATGAATCCGATATAGTGTTTTTTAATCAACAAAACTGTTTTTTAAAATATCTTGCTGCATTTTGCAAGTCTGCAAGTTCATACTCAAGTTTAAAACAACAACTACACTAAAGCTATTCTGTTATACCTGTATACAAAAAAAATATTTCATAGTTCAGCAATACTGATCAATCTAATAAACTTAGACCTACACCATCCTCCCTATTCTGGTATTTTAAAGAGTACTTAGCGTAAATATTAAGCAACCTAACTAATAGAGTTCCAACTCCCAGCAACAACAAAAAGAAATAAATAAAAAATAAGGAACCACCCCTCACGCGCCACCTCATGATGCTTAATCGACGTAATCAACCTTAATTTGATGCAGTGTGAAAAAAATGCACAGAAATCAATTATTTTTCAAGAAATATTAAATAGATTCAACATCTTTCTTCAACAAAATTGCAGACTGCACAGATGGTACCTTCCCAAAGTAAAAAGTACTATAGCTTACTAGGGTATATATTAGACTTAATAGTCACTATATACAGTAATTGACTTCTATTCATTTTACATCAAATTAAAACTTTGGGTGTCAGATAATTATTTATTAAAAGCTCGACATTTTAAATGAGAATAAGAAAGAAAAGTATGTCTTTGTGCCCCCTTTTCCCTGTTCATGCCCTATCGGCCCCCCTGGCTAAACTTTGCTAGATCCGCCCCTGCACAGTTACCAGCGTCAGCTACATAAAAAAAGATCCTGGTGTAGAAAGAAATATTAAATAAATTCTAACAACAGCTTATCAAGCTTAAACGTTCTGCTGTTGTTCAGCCGCTGGTTTCCTCTTTCTGGTGCAAAGTGGGCCAAAAACAAACAAGAGACACGGACTCGCGACAGAAAAGCCGATCAGCTGATCATTTAAGCAGTTTCATGATTGAAGTAGCAGCCGGAGAGCGAGAGGCAGTCGCTTGTTAAGCTTAACGTGGGAATGCTTTACAAACATTCAGAGATGGACTTACACACTTGCTTTACTTCTCTCGGGATAACTTTGTCGGAGATGAAATGCCAGGTTGCTAGCGAAGCTCTGCATGCTATCCAGACCACCGACAGGTCCGGCATGCCACAGCCGCTCTATCACGTGATGCATACTGCTCCGACTGCTAACGTTCTGAGGTGAGTTACGGCGTGTTGCAAGTTTTGTGAGGTGCTTTCGTGATATTTAATGGATCGGATTACATTTTTTATTTTTCTCCGATATCCGATCCAGTAATTTAGGTCAGTATCGGACCGATACCGATACGTAATATCGGATCGGTCCATCTCTAGTGCTAATATTCAACTCTCTTTAGTTAAGCTATACATTTCTGGTAACATCAACCAAAGAAAGGGGTTAGATTTTACTTTTAAAGCAAAAAATTTTATTCTTAGCGGGCAAGATTGATGCTAGTCAGTACACTCAATATGAGACTACAGATTAGTTTAGCAACACTATCTGAAACAGCAGAAAGCTAGCCTAGCTCTGTCTAGAGCTAACAAACCTCTCCTCCGTAGAAATGCTTCTGTGTTTCTAGCTTGTACAAATGAATCACAAACACAGTGGGTTCACAGCGGCAACATTACTTACTTTGACTGCTGTTCAGCCTTTTTAAATCAAACTAAACATAACCGTTTAATCAAACACATTTGAACTAAGTGCCCTCCTTTAGCCAGGCACGGTTTGCTCTCTGCGTTAAAAGAATCCAAACCAGCAGAAAAACAAAAATATTTACACTCATCAACTGATTCAGACCAGAATAAACAAACTGTAATGTGAAAACGCAATAAAGCCACATCAGTTTATTAATAAAGAGGCAGACTGTGCGCTGAGCAGACCGACTCACCACCTGTGCACTGTCAGCAGTATCCAGTCACCCAAGAACCAGAGTCTCAGGGCTCTTTAACCTCTAAAACATGCAGTGCTTAACACATTTATTAAAGACCACCTGTCATTTAAAAAAATGTAGAAACTGATCAAAAACTGTTTAAAACTTAAAATGATATTCTTATTTTTTAGGCCAATAATAAAATTATATAAAATAATAAAAAAAAATTCACGTTTATAGACAAATTTGAGGCGGCACACTGGACATCTGTGAGAAATCCCAGTTTAATCAAGTGTAACATTAGACCACTAAAGCTAATTTTTCTATTCAGTAGTGCAAGTAAATAATTGTAAGTTGACATCCTAATCAAAAGTCAATAAAAAAAATCAATCAATAATAATTTTTTCGGGGGGTGGGGCAGAAAATTCATGGATAACAACAATAACTATAAAAATTAAAAATATTTTTGATTCAAGCATTTTTGCACATTGAAACATAAAATGTTCAATATTTAGTATTTACTGTTATATTCACATAGATCATCATGATGATGTTGTTTATTAAATTGCTCTCTTTTTTTTGCTTGTTTTGAACAGGTGATTCAGGTGATCGATATATGTATTTTGTGTCTGTTTGTTTTGTTGGTTTTTGTTTTTTGCCCTTTATCACCGTTCCTCATCCCCGCTGTTTTTCTTTCCCTCTTTCTTTCTCCCTTTTCTTTTCTCCAGTCACGTCTGTCCCGTGTGTAGCAAGTGAAAACAAAATAAACAATAAAAGGTGAATCAAATAGACCAATACGGCAAGGCGGGAATGGTCCATTTGGTAAAGTAAATCCGTTGGGCATCTTTCTTTGCCTTTAGACAATAATTCTGATGGCAAAAGAACCAAATGGGACAGGTGGAACATTAGGACAGCTGTGACATCAGTTTTACATCAGGCAGTTGTTAAGTTATAAAAATGTAACCAAATATGTTATACTATGGTATATGCGCAAAACAAAAGAAACTGGTGAAGACGAGGAGCTCAAAACCAACAACATGCAGCCTGCCTTTAAACTTCTCATACATTTTCATAGACAAGGTTAAAAAAAAGAATTGGCATACTTTACACAGTAGAGAGAAAAAGAGAGAGACAGCGCCATGTCCCGGAGAAGTTTTTGCAACTTTTATTAAGCACTGTGACACTGCATAAATTCAGATGTAGTTTTTATTTTATTATGACACCTTACTTTTTCTTTTTTTTTTACAGTTTTTTTTTTTATTTCATGCTGAGAGGATATAGAGCTATTTCTGGTCAACAAAGAATCAATCAATTGAGGTTCACAGCTAAAAACAAAAGTGACACTATCCTTTCTGGATAATACTCACAGGGTATGAAGTCAACCCAATCTACTCCAAAGCATGTCTACTATCAAATCAAACGCGCTTCTTTATGATTAACAGAATGGAATAGAATCTATTTTCCTTTCACTAAATCTGAGGGTGTGTACGTAGTCACGGTTGGCCTGTGTGATAAGATCCGACAAATACACGCGCCTTCTGAAAATCTCGCGATCACTCAAGAACAAGGCGATGAAGGATTCTCACATTCGACCCTTATGTGCAGCCACTAAAAAAAAAATCTCAGATGAGTTCAAATTGCAGCTTTTCTGAAAATTAAAGTCTAGGATTTTGAGATTTAACTCATAGGTGCAGCTACTAGTAGACTGAGGGGTAGCACTGTCAGCTGCCAGTACTTATTTATCTTTTGGTCTCCATTTGGGCCTCTCTGAGGCCAAAGAAGACCAAAAGGCCTTAAAAGCTGATTGCATGCTTATCTTACTCTGTCCAAGCTGCTTTCAGACAACGAGCCTGGTTATAAAACCAAACATGTCTGCTCAACTAGCTGCAAATCATGCTGTTTTTTTTTATCTTCCAACATGACAGCATAAACTTGAAATGCACAGGAGCTCAATCTCCACCCACCCAACAGCCTCCACCTTCCCAAGCAGGAGTGAAAAGCACCCTCAGCCTCTGTGACTGGGACATCTGTTCCACGGCAGATACTCCTCCCTGCAGACCTGCACTCTTCCAGAGCTGGGCGTCACCCTCTTCAGATTGCCCACAGAAACCTTTCCTTTCTCCCTGCTCCTCCATCTCCTCAACTAGAGTCAATACACATGCTGCTCCTGGAGCTATTACCGATATGCTCCGGCCAAGTGTAAAACCTCTATCTGCCACTTATCAGCACACCGGCTCTCCTCTATAAAAACTTCCCATTATGCCACAGCGCTGCTCCTCCACTTGGAGTGGGTGATAGTGGAGCTATTTTGGGTTTCTAGGAGGAACTTTGATCGGTTAGTAAAGTAGCACCTGCACTAAGGGTCACTGCATGGCCTCCATGCTCCTTTTTATTAGACTTGCGAAAACAACAATGTCAACAACAAACACAGAACAGCATTTCTTTCATTCCTTTTATCAATAACTATAAACTCTTTGTGACTGAACATGCCTGTGTCCTTATAATGAGGGTGCTGGAAGATTGGAGAAGGGAGATAAATCATATTTAGTTAATTAAACTGCGCAAATGTTCCCATGTGAATAAAACATCACACTCAATTGGAGCAGGTTTTCTTTGAAATAGCAAAGTTATGGAGATTCATGAGCTTTGTAAGAAAGCAGAATTTCATTAATTTACATCTCTATTATGATCTTTATAAGCATACATAATAAAAGGGTCTATTAAAGATTTAATAAATGAACTTCTGTGTGAAGTCAAATGGATTTGGCAAAGGCTGTGGGGTAACGGCTCTCTCTCCCTCTCTGGTACTCTCGCACAACACACACACATGCACGCACACACACACACAGGCGCACACACACACATAAAAGCGAGGGACTCGGGGCCCTATTATGCTGGAAGAATGAGCAGAGCCGTCAGAAATGGATTAGACTTGTAAAACAAATTTGGTTTCAGTTTTGAAATAATGGAGACGTGTTCCACTCAGGGACTATTGGTAAAACAAGGCATGAAAGGCTTCAGTGAAAAGAACCAGTGTGATTTGATAAGTTAAGTCTGTTTGTGCAAAACGAGTAAAAGCATGAATAAAACATCAGCAAAAGCATCACTGAAATCACACAAAGAGGAAAATACACAAACGATTTAATAAAAAGCCTAATAAAAAAAGTGGATCTATTATGATCAAGATTCATATTTCCAAACAGTATTTACTCATACTGGGCATCAGTGCAGCTCCTCAGCTCTTCCACTGTCTCAGTCAGTGCTCACTATAAGCAGCTTTGTTCTGATTGGCTGCCACTTGCAAACAGAAGGTTTGAACAGCATGGGGCTGGAGCTCATAGTCAGGGTGGCGTGCCTGAGAAGTCCATATGCTGAATGACTCAGCTCGACATCACAACAAAGGGAAGGAAATAAAGTTTGTTTAGAGCAGTCTGAAGTTGTTTAATTATCAGGAGTGTTTGTACATCCATTCAAATCATCATCTGACCTTCAGCTCTGAGCATGAATCAGTGGAACAATCTATACAGTGCTTTACATTTATTAGACCGCCACACAGTGTAAGGTTTATGTCACCGTGGCCCCAATTTAGTTTCTATTCAATAATAATTACCAAAATAACTTTTTATGTTTCTGTAATGGTTAATCCACCAGTATGACTGATCCAAATTATAATTGTTGCTTTTATCCATGAATTTTCACATTTTACCAAAAAGCAGAAAAACAATACAGTAAAGCATATTAATATTATTATTATTTTACATGGTTATATGCCTAATTATACTATTTCCTTTTAAAACAAGTGATTTTAAGGCTCCTTTCACAGATGTTTGTAGAAGCATGCGTAGTTTCTTGGTTTTATACACCTGTGCCCATGGAAGTGACTGGAACACCTGAACTCAATGTTTTGGATGGGTGACTGAATACTTTTGGCCCAAGGCCTAAATCTTGAAGCTCTTAACCAGGGACAAAAAAAGGACAAAGCTTCTATAGCGCAGAGTATTTTGTTGTCAAATAGAGTGATGAATGGCTACACAAAGCTCATGTTTGTTGAAGTTTAAACTCTTTCTAGGATTCTAACAAGGAAACATAGTTTCAAAGGGCCCTGGTGCTTTGAATTAGAAGCTTAAATCTTTTTCCAGCTGAGGTAAAAATGCTGGGATGCTAAATAAACATGAAGCCTATTGGAAAGAAAATGAATGGTTCTCAAACTGGCCTTTGATTTTAGTGAACGATAATGAGAAGAAACAGAAGGACATTGGTGTATTTGTTTTATCACAGTTTTACACGGTGAAGATAATTAAATGGAAAAGTGGGAAAAAAATAACACAAATAACTTAAAAATGTTATTGCTCTTATTCAGTCCTGTGTCTATCAATATATTGGATCCGAGATCTGTACAAGGACAGTATGTTTTACCTTCAAAACAAACAAGTGGCAGATTCTGAACATCTATGTTAAAAGCTATTTATGGGCTGGCAGAATGATGGGCTCACTCCCCTCTGTGCCACTTGTTTCCCACTCTGGTGTGCAAGCAAGAGGCCTGGAGCCTAGGGCGGAGACCACATCTCAACAGATATCCGTCTATGGAGAAGGTTTATATGTGCTTAGACTCTTGACAGCAAGTTAGGCCTTTACTAAGCTCATTAAACACATACAGTATAGTATTTAATGTAGATGATGTGATTATTGAAACATAAAAAAGTATATGATTTTGAAATTTGCAGAATTGCTCCCGGGTCATTAAAACATGACCAGATGATGCTCTCGTCCAGCTACAGGACTGTTTTGATCTTGGAACAGAAGGACCTGGAGACCCGTTTAAATGCTGTGTAGAGAAGGTGACAGGGTCCAAAACATCCAGGATTTTCATAACCAAACTCCTTGATGAGTTTTTGAGCATCTTTTATTCTCAGTTTAGGGTCAGTGCGAGAGATATTTACATAGTTAGGATTATGTCGAGCCATCCAATTGTCAGATAGAATCATTGGATCATCAACCCATAGGCAACATTTCTGACAACTAAAACAACCCACCAAGTTCTGTTTATGATGATCAATGCACAGTATTGTATAAATAGCAGCAGAGGGCTGTAAAAAAGTTTGGCTTCCATGGTGGCTCTCGTTTACTACACCAAGTGTATGTGTCCTGTAATCAATCACATTGATAATTGCCTTGCAGGCACACGCATTCTCGCATGTACTTGCACACACACACACACACACACACACATTTATACATTCATTTAAGTCAGCTATATGTGCCAAGTAATTAAAGCCTGAATCATGATATGTCAGAGCCCTCCCTCGTGCCCCGCGGCTCCTGGAAGGTGTCCTGGCTTATCAGAGGCGTATTGATCTGAGCCGGAGGAGAAGCTGGTCTGAGGGAATTTGTGTTCATTTTGGAAGAGGACACAGCTGTCAGTGGGTCAAAGATTAGTCCGTCTAAAGAGCTTTTCTGACAGCATTGCTAAACAGTGTCTGGCTCGCCTGCGGACGGGGAGAATCAAACCTCGGCTCCAGCGCGTGAAACAAATCATATATGTATCGTTTGTCTATGAGCACAAAGAAGCTGAAGATGGAGCTTCACCAAAAGACGCCGGGCTCATTAGCTCATCATTAAGAAGCCACGCAGAAATACAAATCAGAGCAACAGACTTGTAGCATTAGTCCAGGCAGATGCTCTTGGTTAGTAGCTCTCAATCCTTTTGTGGCTGACAAACATGATTTATAGTAAGTTGTGATTAATTGAAGAAGAAGTAACGTTAGCTGTAGGGATGTCTGTGTCAGTGGGTTTGAAAACAGCATCTCAGAACTGAAGGCTAACAATATATCAGGTTAAATGACTACGATGAACGTGTAAACCAGAGCTAAAAGGAGTATATGAGACCTAGCTTGTGTGGGTCAAAATAACGGGTAAGATGTCTCAGCGACAGCACCATATTTAAATAAGGCACCGTTTCCTATCATAGTCACTACATCAGCTTTTTGAGAGAATGAAATAAGCTTTGTTTTTACTTTAAATGAAATAGTGAAAGAGGATTTGCAGTAAAAGAGCATTAAAAATAGAAGTTCTTAGACTGGATTTTTGGTTCAAAAGACAAATAAGGTTTTTATTACGTTTTATTAGCTAGCTTTACATCTGCAGCTATTTTCAATGACATTTAGTCTACACCACAATACTTGAGACATTTTTCAAATTCACTGCCATTATGAAATACTGGTTATAAGAAACCACAAATTATAAACAAAATTAGTTCTTATTTAATTTAAAAAAAATGTGTTTGTAAAAATCTTTCTTACTGAATTAATTTTTTCTTCTTCGTGGGTTTATTTGTTATCTCAGAAATAAACTATGATGGAAAAACATTTTAGCTTAGACAAGCTAGAAGCTAACCTTGCACCATCACTTTAGCTTTTTAGATTTATATGGTACAGCTTTTTTATTGAAGAGTTGCATGAATATAAATGTAGCACAGTGACTCTGACTTTAGCAGCAGGTAGCACTGAAGCTATTACTCCTCTGTCTACAGGGTGTACTTGGTGACAACTGGTTAGCTAAAAAGGTGCAACTAGAACTCGCAAGCTATACATGACATAAGGATTTCACCGCTGTGACACACAATAGATTTTGGAGGTTTTTGGATATTTTAGTCCTTAAATGATTAAGACAGGAATCGATTAACATATTTTTTATTAAAAATCTGAAACTATCGAAGAATAGTGACATGAAGCCATAACTGACTGTAATATTAAAAGAGGTAGAGATAAAGAAAATGCAGCCTACTTACCACAGATCCAAAACAGCTCAACTTTTTTTTGTGCACCTAAACGCTAATGCTACAAGCAGAAACGCAACCACTCGGCTCTGACTATGGCTAAGACTTTAAGCCAGGGGTCGGCAACTCTAGGCACGCGTGAACATGCACATCTATGGATTCCAGCTGCTTCGATGTCACATTAACTGGCATTAACTCAGCCAGGTAATGCGAGACAAATCTAGCTGCTCATTAAAGATTTCTGGTTTGATCAGAAAACAAAACATTGGTCTAAAGACCTGAAAGTCCCAAAAATGCACTGTGTCTTGAGTCTACGGATGTATCCGTGTATTTCTGTGGTGCTGATGCTGTGCTGAGCGGAAAGCTCCTGAAGCATCTGAAGTGTTGGAATGTGGAAAGCTAACAACGTCCCTCTTACCAGTAGGCTAGTAGTAGTAGTAAGTTATTTTTAGCCAATTACAAGTTGAATCTGGTAGTTGGGGTTGTTAGCTAAGATACCGTCAATAAGAAGAGGCACAACTAATGTGTCTCTGCCAGCTGATTTGCGATGTGCACCGCTGGCATGGCCATTTATTTTTTGATGCACCTTCTCAGATTAATTCACTGCGTGTCGTGCCCAGGGCTTGACTAAAGACCGGCCCACCAGGTATTAAAGCCATAAAGCCTTTGAATAAAAACAAATGCTGTTCTGACAGTGATGTACAATCTTGTTGGTATATGTATGATTTCTATACATTTTACATCAGATAAAAACTTTGGTTGTAAGATTCAGATAATTATTTAATAAAAGCGAGACATTTTAAATGAGAATAAGAAAGTATTTCTTTGTGCCCCCCTTTCCCTGTTAATGCCCTACCTGCCCCCCTGGCAAAACTTTGCTAGATCCGCCCCTGCACAGTTACCAGCTGTCAGCTACTTAGAAAAGGATCCTGGTGTTATTTGTCTCTCAGAAACAGTTTATAACTTCCCTTCAACTCATCCATGTCACCTAAAAGGTAAACCTGTTTCTCCATCACCTGTTCAGCTCTGATGGTTCAGTAAGGACATCTCCTTGTTTCATCTTCATGTTTCCCTCTCACCACATATCCAAACCAACATCATGACCAGCAGCTTTACAGCTGTGGCTCCAGCAAACCTCAGCTGACACTAGAAATTAATATTAAATAAATTCTAACAACAGCTGATCAAGCTTAAATGTGCTGCTGTTGTTTAGTGCGACATCTGCTGATTTCCTCTTTCTGGCGCAAAGTGGGCGATAAACAAACAAGAGAGAAAAGCCGATCAGCTGATCATTGATCAGTTTCATAATTAAAGTAGCAACAGGAGAAGGGGGGGGGGGGGGGAGAGAGAATGAGAGAAGAAGAGACAGCTGTGCAGCTCCAGCTTTGTGTCTTTTTTCATTCTAGCTGAAGTCCTGGACAAATGCGTCCCCTCTCAGCTCAACACGAAACGCGTAATATTTTCTCTGAATATGGGACGATTCCGTCTTTTTACAGGACGGTTGGCAACTCTACTAACTAACCATATGAATAAAATAAAGTTCACTATCAGTAACATCAAAGCACCCACCCAGCTGTATAGAAACTCCGTCATGCTAGCTCACGCAGTACAAGTTATTGTAACTGACTGTCTGACCCAGATAGACTGCAGGTCATAACTTCTTACCTAAAGTTCAGTTCACCTGACACTCGGACTGGCGACCGCCTCGGGTCTCTGCTCCTCCTGCCTCCCCTTTCCCTCATCCACCTGCTGGCCTCTGTGGAAGCTCCGCCATAGCCACCACCAAACAACTGAGTTATTTTTACACACCGGCCAGCATCTGGCCAATCCACCACCTTTCATTGTTTATACCGTTGCAAAAAAAAAAAAAAAAAATTATCGGGCCACCGAGCAAATGCCCGGTATGCCATAGCTGGCCAGTCCAGCTATGGATCGTGCCATCAGTTAACTCGTGCCTATGGTTGCCGACCCCTGGGTTAAATGCAGAGAGGAATTTCCCCACTGGGATTAATAAAGTATCATTATGGAGAAACTGTGGGCAAGGCAGAAGATTTTTGTTGTACCTTTGTAGATCACTTGGAGTTTGCATGGAGGCAAATATTCTGTGTGAAGAGCAAAAAAAGGGGATACATTTAATACAATGTTACCTCAAACTATGACTGCTGTCTAACCACCGTTTGGCTGGATTTAATTTGATAACCAGATAAAACCCCCAGATTCAACCTCAGCAGACCAGCCCGTATTGTCAAACCGTTAACTCTGCTGATTTTAAGGTTTCTTAACAAACTATAAATGTAACGGTACATTTTTTATACATCACATTATACTTTTTTTTACTACTACTACTCACTGTACTGTATAAAATACTTTATGTATACAGTACAATCAGTGAAAAATATAAAATAATGAGAATTCTTTAATGTTTTATGGGTCCATAAGTTTTTCCCCCCAAGTTGAAATCTTTTGCCGTAGACGTGTGCAGCAAACTTAGTGTTGCTCCCACACCTCCTCCCGATCTGAACTCTATCCCCTTTGATGGATTCCTGTGTGTTCATTTATTGAACCCAGTTAAGTGCATCCAATTAGTGTTTCTGTGTCTCTCGCGTAAGACTATGCTAAATCTGCCTCCAAAAAGCCGGGGATCCTATTAGCTCGCAGTAACGCCTCTGCATTTTATACTACGGCTTTTATGGGCTCTCCAATGTCACTGCATCAAAGGAGCCTTGTCTGTACATGAATCTCGCCATGCCAGAATCCTTCAACCCCATTATCTGGGTGAAGTGCCCTTCCTCGGCTATTTGTATCCCGCCACGCCTCGCGCCATTACCTTCCACTGGGTAATAGCTCCTTAGACTTCTTGTCTTTCTGTCCTGCTTTTGTTAGCAGGCAAAGAGCTTCTTTCTGAAGCATTTACACAATTGTTTATACGTGCAATAAAGCTTCAGATTAAGATATAATTGCCATATTATTAAACTTTTTAGAGCATGCGTCGAAGCTAGCGCCATCTATGTCCGTAACATAGGCACATAAGCAGCGTAACACCTGGGCCTTGACATAACCGAACAGAGGCCCACTTAGCTTGAGAAAAACTCCATACACCACTTCCCTCTTTTTACTGCTTCCCCCATTAAACTCACATCAGATGATTATTTACTCTGCATGGATCTGGATCTGCTCAGTCTTGCATAGCCGATCTCTTAAGTCCCCTCCACAACTGTTGGATGGATATAAAAAAAAAGCCCTCAAGGATAATGGAAAATTGATTTTTATCTCCTCATATCTGTTTAAATATGATTAACAGTGAGCTTGACACAGCACGTCGAATTAATAATGACGTGAGGGAAAACGGCAATCAATAATTGACAAGATAAATACAGATAAGGGTCCATAATGCTCTCCGACGCGGGTCACACTGATAACAAATGAAGCATTAGCATGTGAATGATAATCAGGAGTCATTAGATAGGTGTGAATGACGGCGCAATAGCACTGCAGCGACCACATTTTGACACCACCTCCAGAACTCGGAGGGCAGTCGGAGGAATTAAAGGCGGCCGTATCTCTCTGTTAATCTGTCCTGCAGCACGATAGGAACCTAGAGGTCATTTGGCAGAGCACTGCGTTACTCCTTCCTCCCCCCTCGTTCCTCCCACACGGCTCCGCACGTTCCCCCGAATCAAAAGTGAAGTGGCGGCTAATGAAAACGAATAGCACATTTGTACGTCGTTAGCGCAGGAGCGGGTCTCCGCAAGAGGGAGGGGGGCGAGGGTGGAGGTGAGGTGGAGAGCTGGGCATGTGAACATAGTTCAACAGTCATTACGCAGAGGTTAACGGCCGGCCCGACATAAGTGTTAGACTCCTCGTATTATGTCGATTCACTGAGCTGTTGAACCATTACCGCTCTCTCCCCCCCCACGCTCAGATAAAGGTATTTGCCCACGGCTAGACAGATGTACTTTGCATTTATGAGAGCATACATTATGTCTGACATCAAACATTTGCTTAACACTGCCCCCGAATCTCATTTCACTTTGGTCGTGTCACAGTTTTATCCCAGATTTGTACCAGATACCACTTCCTGTGTGATGCATGCGGCAGCCGGAGCCGCAGAGATCCGTGCAAAGTCCCAGCCTTAACTTATCATCCGCCTGCTCAAAACTATAGGTTTTAGATGACAGGGCTCGTAAATGGGTTATCTAAAATCCAATATATATTGGAAGAGAGATCGCAGGGGGAAAGGCACGCTTGACTGTATCATCCTGATCCATAACTTTCCCTCCAACCGGGGGCCCATTTATTGTCGATTCCATCCGAAAGATGGGTCTGTCAGTTGGGTGGGAGTCTCGCTGCTGTTTATTTTCAAATCAATACTCAATTACTATAAGGAAGATCCACTCCCTCTGCCCATTTTCGAGATGAAATTATGGACTGCAGCAATAACACTTATTCAAGGCAAAAGCTGGTGTCATTAACTCACAACTGGGCAGGATAAGTACCGGGATTTTTATAACAACTGGATTTCTAAACCTCCTGTGCACCCCTCACACACTTTTACCCTTTTAGTTTCTAATTAATCAATATGAAAAAGACCCTTCACGACGTGATGGATGACCAGAGAAAACAATTTTCACCCTAAGAGCCTTTTAATTTTAAACTCTGAGAGCTCATTGACTGCAACTCCCAACAACCCATCAATGCTAGTTTTTAATGCACTTCCTCTTTTGTTATTGAGAAGAATGGAGAGGCAGCAAGGCCCCGGCTCCTCTTCATAACTCATGTCATCGATTTGCTAAATGCCAGACATTTGCCAGAGGAGAGAGTCCTATCAATGGCTTTGGCA
Source organism: Rhamphochromis longiceps (assembly GCF_057381845.1). Taxonomy (NCBI): domain Eukaryota; kingdom Metazoa; phylum Chordata; class Actinopteri; order Cichliformes; family Cichlidae; genus Rhamphochromis; species Rhamphochromis longiceps. The sequence goes on along the minus strand of NC_140565.1, from coordinate 9,778,434 downwards.
GGGTGTGTGTAAATTACTCCATTAGGGAGAGTTTGGGGGCATTAACAGTTGAAAGAAATAGAGGTTAGTCCACGTAGGGTGCATGCACGAGCGTGGGTTGTGTGCTGCGAGTTAAATACACCCCTTGTCTGGCCCTGTCACGGGAAAAGAGACTTTAAGTTGGAGGGGGGGAAAAAGCTCTCCCAATATTGCGGCACAAAAACAGATAAGCCATCATTCACCGTAACGCATTATGACAGACGGGCTTTGCTCTTGTGAAAGTAGGCTAGACAGGTCCGAGGGCAAAATCCAGCCCTGGCGGACACTGTGACAAGCGGTTCTGTTGTAGTTATTGTTAGCATCTGCACCAGTTGGACGGGTCAGTCAAAACAGTGCTGTGACATTGAAGGACGCTGGAAAAGATGCTGTGTTTTGTGGAATGAAAGCACAAAAACAAAGTTTAGCGGGAACAGACCCGGACTTAAACGGGTCACAGCTGAAAGAGCGCATGTCCTGCCGATCGTCAGTCTTCTTATCGGATCATGACAGACGGAAACAAGTCGCCCCTTAATTCAGCTTTACTTTTTACGGAAAAAAAGAGAAAATGCCTCATTGTTGTGCTGAAAGTAGTGGAGAGAATGTGCTGCTGACATATGTCATCAACTCACCGAGAATAATAAGAAGAAAACAGACAGATGTTTAGTTCACTTGTCAAAATGAGTGCTGCTCACCCCGTGAGACTGCTGTACAATGTACTTTTTTGGAAAAATAACCCTGATGATGCTACGGTTATGTCATCAGGGTTCCACACAACTTTCCCGTTACACAGTAGGTGGAGGTTACTATTGTTCAGCACGCTATCTGGTAAATTTGATTAGGGTTTATCTTTTCAGAGGCTCCACTCAGCTTCTAAATCATCGCTTCCTAACACAGCGTTGCCCCTTAGAAACATATCTCCCTGGTAACCCAAACATTTTCGAAAGGGAAAAAACTTCTATAGTCAAAAAGTTAAATTAAAGCATTATTGACATAGCTGCCTTGGTTACTGTAGCGACTGCACTGGAATATTAGCGTCCTCTGCTTGCTTATTAGCCCTGGAAATAGCTTGGTGTACTATTGTGTACTAAGGTTTTATACCTGCTATTTTAAATGGTCCCATTTTGGTTTGGGATCCAGAACCAAACCAGCTCTCCTGAATTGGCAATCCCTCACAAAAGACCAGATAATTAATATCATAATTCTATCAGCTTTTGTCTTCTTTTTGTGTTTGTTAGAGTGATTCTCTGAGTGAATATGGTGAATCAGTACATCTGGTCAGCTATTTGTTAATACAAATGCAAGTTAAGTCAATCGGATGGTTGCAACTCAATGCATTCAGGCATGCAAACGTGATTAAAACGACCTGGTGAAGTTCAAAGTGAGCATCAGAATGGGGAAGAAAGGTGATTTTGGAACATGTAAGGACTGCTGGTACCAAACAGACTAGACCAGACAGAAATTATTTGACCAACCTAACGAGAGTAAGATGTCAGAGTCAGGTCATAGATGGCAACAGTAGAAAACATAAGTAATAATACAAGATGTGCAGATATAGTTCAGTAGTGTAGTGCAGCGGTCCCCAACCCCCGGTACTGGTCCGTGAGTCGTTTGGTAGCAGGCCCAGGAGTTGTGGCTCGGGTGTGAAATTTTTGTTTTTTTGGGGTTTTTATCGTTAACTCAGTTTCCCTGGGTCTTTTCCTGTGTTGTAGTTGTGTGTCTTATTTTGAAAGTAATATTTATGCATTACCATAGCGACCAGAGAGCATTAAGGGGCAGAGAGAAGGATGTTACTCCCAATGTTGTTGGTGCATTTCAGGAAGATGCTCAATGTTCCCTCTAAGCTGCGCACGTGCGCAATTGCGCACTGCTGGCACGGTCTCTGCGCACAGAAAATCTGCGTTGCGCACAAAAAAAAATCTAACCTGAATTGAAATTAAAATTAAAACTTTAACAATTCTGTTTTGCAGTGTTAGTCAGTAAGTGACTGGCTGCTCCAGTATGGGATTAGAACGATGCCACCTTATCCCATAGTCCAGCCAGTAATGCGATTCACATTCGTATGAACGTACGCAGCTAATCCACGTCGTTGACAGGCTATGACAGCGTCCTTATGTGCCAACACCGGTGTTTTAGCTAGCAAAGCGGCGTGGCTGATGTGGAGTGAAGCCACGTTAATGACAACGTGGAAAAATTGACGGAAAAAGTTTTTAAATTGTGTTGATAGGCCACGTAAAACCAGAGTTATGATAAAAATATCTGCAATGTTTGGTTTTCTTCCTGAATACTGTCGTTGTTTATATTTACTGCGGGAAGAAATGGTAAAAACTGCGTTTTATAAGGAAAACGCTCGAAAGCAAAAACAATACCAAAAAAACAACACCCTTTCCTATTGGTGGAAAAATGTACCATGTTGACCAATCAAAAAATGATATGGCAACATGGCCTTTAGTTGTTTAGGACGGGGGAAGTTTTAGGAGTGACGGTGTGTTTTGAGATGTGAGAGACTTGAGACGTTTAGTGCAAATCTTGTGTAGTTAGTGTGTAGTGTAGTCAATACTTTGGTTGTGTGTGTCAGAACAATGAAGCGACTGCTGAATGTTACAGGTGTTACAGCAGTGACACATCTCCTGTTGTCAGGCCTGCAGGTATCAGGCTGTTGTTCTCCTTTATCTCATAGTGGACAGAAATTATTTTTTGGAGTGGCACAAATAATTTGTGTGGCATCAAATTTGATGCAGAACAGCTGATTGTTCTGTAAATAGTTTGAAATGTTTATTTAAAAAGACGCCTTGGCTGCATTTTTAGGTAAACAGCTGCAAAAAACTTTGCATAACTCAGTTACTTTTTTGAAGAAGTAACTATATAATTAATTACCCAACATTGGTCTTTATATACTGTATTTTGCAGACAGCGAGTTACAGGACTCTCTCCCAGACCACAGACTCAGACTCATAATACAGGTCAGAGCTTCATATGAAAAAAAGAAAAAAAGAAAGTTGTGTTTTCAAAATTGGAGTTCAAGTTATTTTTACTTCCAATAGTGTTAACACACTACACAGGTCATGAACAAGATTTCTTTTAATTTGCATTGTAAGTGGGCTAAAGCAGTTAATTAAAAGTAGTCTAATATAAATGTAAATTCTATAATTTGATAATTTTAATAAACCATGTAACTTGGATGACTTGGATAACTCGTGAAAATATTGTCTGATATTAAACCGGTCCGTTGTGCAAAAAAGGGACTGCTGGGGTAGTGGTTTACACATTTGCCTCACAAGCAGAAGATTCAGGTTTGATCTCAGGAGGGGGACCACGATCAAATACCTGCTTAAAAAAAAAGATGACAGCTACACCTGTAAATAAGGAAGCAGCCAAAAGTACATTTCTAAAATGTAAAGTTAGACCTGGAAGACTCTTAGGCTCATAGTACAATTATTGCTAAGGTTTTAGCCTCTTTTGCAAAAGAGACAACGGAATAATAGCTTAGAGTAATTCAAAAATACTCACATGTGAGCCATTAAATTATGAGGTGAGTGATTGTGCATTCTTGTTGAGTGCAGTCAACGTTATTATCAATCATGGCCATAATTTGAAAACCCCGTAGCTGTGCAAGAAAAACTAAAAAAGAATGAAGAAGAAATACCACAATGTAGCATTAAAGAGAAAGAAAGTCTTGTTCGTGCCCTATTGAGTGAGCAACTTTGGCCACAATCAGAAAGTTATTGTCTGAGCTTTCCTCTCTAATCACAACATGGTCGGTTGCAAAATAGTTCAGCATTGGGGCATGCCTTTAAAATACGTCTCAGGGAGGAAAAGTTTTGGGGTGATTGCCAACGAGGATGGATTCAAGGTGCTTTTCTGCACCGGTGTCAAGACCCGCTGGTCTATAAGATACCGGGGAGGATTCCCATAGACCTCAGTATTTCTTCATCTCTGCAGTTTGTTTTCAATCACAGAAAAATTACATGGTGCACAATAAACCAATAGCGAGCACCACAGGAAGCACAGCGATTCAATATCACAACCTCAGGAGACAGACTATCAGATGATTCTAGATATTTTTACTACGATGACTTTTTGAGTAATTGCAAGTGATTAAATGGGAATAATTAAATCATGCAGGGCTTCCATTTGAAATTTCTCCCATCATATATTTGACGAAATGCTGAAACGCGATCCGTTTGCTGTATTTTATCGCTCTATTTATATGCAGCGGGCCTTATTTTTATGCCACCATGTGTGTTGCTCTTGAATATGAGCAAAGTAAATTCACAGCTGCCACACAAACCTTTTCACTCATTCAGCAGTGCCAGCATGCTGCGTTTACTAGGATAAAAGCTAAATGGAGAGTGACAAAGTGCCCCTGAAGGGTAGGATATTTTTTGCCTTGACTCTTCTATGACACCTTGATAAAGCAATTACAGAGTAATTACCTTAACAAGTGGCATTAGAGAAAATTATCCTCATTTTTCTGCTAAAATAACACCAAATCAGTAGTGAGTGAATTTCAGAATCTCTAATCAGCAGCTCATTAGGTGTTGCAACTGCCTGATTTAGGCAGCCGTCAATGACAAATGCAATTAGTGACACAAAACAACCAAAAAAAAAAAAAAAGTGACAACATTGTGCTAAACAAGCCAGAGAAATCCGTCACATCCTTCAGAGAATTCACGTGTTTATTCAATTCATAATGGCTAATTGTATTTGGAGATTCTGTGTGCACGATTCGAGCAGCCCCAGAGATGCTATCCGTGGCCTGGGTAAAAAAAACAAAAGGTTCAAAGTCAATGGGAGCCACACCGGCGGTGAGTGTTGGAGAATCTTCCTCTTTCAGCGAATTGAACAGATAAGCGGAAACGTTTTCTTCCTCTCTTTTCCCAAGTTAGCTGGTGCAGCAAGGTCAGGTGAATGTGATCAGCCAGTGTGTCTAAGCGTATTATCAGGTGAAATCTGTGGAGTGACGTGAGCGCGCCGGGCCACTCAGCTGTCTGGAAAAATCATTACACAGAGCCGGACATTTTGGATAACTTTGGAGGCAATCGGCCGCCTGGGACACAGCACGGATGACTCCGTGACCAAAACGCCCTTGAATGAAACACTTTCTCATCAGGCCGGTCAGGAGCCTAATAGAGAGATGACTGTTTTTAGGGAAACAGGCGAAGATGAGCTTCTGACTTTTCAGTAAATGTACGTGCAGTGTTTGAAAGCTGCAGCAGCTACAGGCACAAAGGTGTCTTCTGGTATTTAGAAGCATTTAGGCCCAAGTGCAGACATGTAATGCTGATTCAGGTAGGTTCCTGTGTAGAATTTTATGACACTATCATCAGTCTCATCACATGAGAAAACGAAAGAATCTGTTCTGGCCCTGTGAATACGGGATTCAAAACGTAAAATAACAGATTTTTGTGCCACTTTGGGATAACAAATGTTTGTGCTTGATATGGTAAACTAGCTAGCAAACTTTTTATTTACACATTAAAGCAACAGCTAGCAACATTAGCATTCATCTAGAGTAGGCTAGTTTTTTAGGTTAAAAAGTCCAACATTCATTGTCTGATTCTGTGAACATTCTTGTTCTTTTAAAGCCATGCTAGTGTCTACCAACTGTTATGAAAAGTATTTGCTACTTTAGCTGCTAATGCTACTATAAGCTACAAACATTTGTACTTAATATGGTGAACTGGCTAGCAAACTGTTCTTTATTTACGCATTAAGGCAGGGGTGTCAAACTCAAATACACAGTGGGTGTCAGGGCTCGGTGTGCGGGCAGGCAGAGATGAGGATCCAAATGCAGGACTCAGAAACGGAATGCAACTCAAAAACCTCAGCTTTATTGCTGGCAAGAAAACAAAACATGAAGTGAGGACTGAACACTGAGACCAAAAAACACACAGGCATAATCTGATGGTACGACGCGACACCGAGCATGGGAAAACACAGGGCTTAAATACACAGGGTAGTAATGAGGGAATGGGCAACAGAAGGGAGACACAGCTGGGGGAGATCAGGGCTAACGAGACAGGGGAGCTAAGCTGCACACACTAACATAAGACAGACTTTCACAATAAGACAGGAAACAAGAATTACTAAACCAGAGACAGACTAGACACTGAACAGAAACTGCAACACACATGAGAACCCAAAACCTAAGAACTGATCCCTCACCAAGAATAACAGAAACAGATCTATAATGATAATAATAAACAAAGCACCAGAACATCAGAAAACAATCCATAATGCAAAAATAAACCAAAACATAATAAACTCAAAATACTGGGTCCAACGGACCCAGAACCGTGACAGTGGGCCAAAATTCAAAACTGGAACAAAGTCGCAGGCTAACATTAATATTTATTGAAAAAAAAAAAAAAATTCCTCTAGATATAAGAATGAATCTTTTCTTATGTACTCAAACACGTTTTGCTGAAAAACTGAATATGGAACAAGCAAAGCTTAATACTAAACAATATATACATTAGCTGTATAATACCAGTAGGCCAGCTCTAATAGTAATTTGGTATGGCTTCGCGGGCCAAATATAATTAGGCTGCGGGCCAAATTTGACACCTATGCATTAAGGCAACAGCTAGCAACATTGGCATTTATTTGGAGTAGGCTAATTTTTAAGGTTAAAAAGTCCGACATTCATTCTCTGATTCTGTGAACATTCTTGTTCTTTTAAAGCCATGATAGTGTCTACCAACTGTTTTGAAAAGTATTTGCTACTTTAGCTGCTAATGCTACTATAAGCTCTTTAGCTAGTGACCACTTTTGCGTGCTATTTCTTGTTAAGCGCAAAACAAAACTTTCAATAGCTGCAGCCCACTTACTGATATAACTAACAGGAGTTGTTTGAGTTTTAAAGAACCACAAGCTGATAAAAACTAAATAGGTATTACATCTCGGGTGTGGGTTACAATCAGCCAAGGTTTCGGGTGAACCCATAGCGAAACCTAGCCCCACACTATCATGTGATTTCCTGAGGAAGGGATCTCAAAACTGGATTATAGATGGCACACAGTGTCGTAAACCACCTCCTCTGTTCAAAGATAGTCGTTCACAATGGACATAAATGACTTCTTTCATTCCTCTTTTAAACCATCTGTCTTCTCTCTGTCCAAAATGTGGACACTGGCATTGTCGAAAGAGTGACTTTTGTCCTTTAGATGCAGATTGACCGAGTCCTGTCCTGTCAAGGTGGATCTTCTATGTAGGTGGGAGTATGTAATACAACCAAAAACTGATTTTCAAACAACCAATAATGCTCATTGTTTCACAGTTTTTAATATAGTTATTATTTTATATATATGTACTAGAAAATATTGATCTGTGAGGACAGATGCAAAGGAAGGTTGATCCCTTACTTAAAACGTCACAATAGTATTTGATCTACAAGCTACAAACAGACGAGGTCTTTTTCTTTAAAAGTCACCAAAGTCAGCTTCTTCAATTTATTTCTGTAATATTTTACCATCATGCAACGTTACACGTGGAATTCATAATTAGTCTCATAATCACAGCTCATTATTATAAGCTATAATTAGTCAGAGATCAGCCTAATGATAAGACACAATTATGTCTCCAGATGCATTGTTCCTAATCAAGCCCGGATATTCAAAACACAGCCCAGTGAGTGTAAGACGTAAACTGTCATCATAAAGTAAATGCTTGCTTTTGTGACCCCCGTCTTTAAATGCATTTTACCCCCGTCTGCTTTCGTGCATGATGCCTGTTCAACTCAGTGCCAGCATCAGTGCGTGCATGTTAAGTGTGATGAGGTATAGTTATTACCATACCAAACTGGACGTTTGAAGTAAAATAGCATTTAATGACTCAATTGAAGTATCTGAATTGCAAAGGAAATGAAACATCTCTTTGAAGGAGGAAATGCCATATTCCAATCAAACATTTCACTGTAGCGAAGGTTAATGAATGCCATTAGCCCAGCGCCTGTAAATTCCGACTTGTACTTTCACGAGATGCATAAATTAGATAAAGACCCAGAATCGAAAGCTTCGTATGGGGGGGGAGAGGGAATGTATGACAGAAACACAATTACATGCCTGTGGATGGAATGGCTGCTAAATGGAGGCAATTTGACAAGCTTCGACAACTGGAAGTTAGTCCTTCCATCACCTTCTGTTTGTTTGCGAAGCACACTTCCTTGTACACAAGCTAATCCGTCAATACGCTGTATTACTGTTTGTCTGCTAAAATATTTATCAGCTTAAAAATCTGTTTCATTTACATATATTTACAAAATCCACTCCTAATTAGAGCTAATCTGCATGCATATTAGGAAGATTCATTATCCAGCTGAACATACCAAAATATTACCAACACCACTGATCGGTTTGTTGCATGACTGAATGGGTGACAATATTTATTTTCAAAGATGTCCCAATAATTATTCACCAATTTGCTCTTTAAGTTTCTTTTGAGATGCTAATTAGCTGTTCATTTAGTTGTATCCTTTTGGCTAATGGCTCATCACTTCTTAAAGTGTCCTGCTTGGCACTAATAAGGTCTGACGTAGGCGTTTTCTATACTTCATTACTCCTTTCAAATGATCATTGGCCTCCTTAATTAGATAATAGTTGAATTATAGCTCTACTGTAGACTACGACCTTGAAAAGAAGTTGCGTCTGACAAATTGCATCCCTCGATACAAGGCTAACGGCTTAGGCAGGATAACACCTGGTTTTTGGTGGGTCTCTTTGTACTTTGGCCACTTTTAAGTAATTTTCACTTCCATTGCACAAAGTGACTTTGCAGATGCGTGTGAAAGTGATTACATGCAATCTCTTGTATCTAAATGTCTGAGTCAGAATCTGCTCCTCAAGCAGTTTACTTGAATTCATGAAAGGAAGGCCAGAGATTTGGAGGAGGAGGCCGGGTTGATGTTGACTTCATGCACAGTGGGGTGGGATATTGGAAATCTCCACATTCAGTTTTGCTGTCTTTCCAGGTTGAACGGTATTATGTGGAATTCTCCAATTGACAGTGAGCAGATGAATCAGATGATAAAAAGTATTTGTATTTATTTATTTATTACTCATATTGCTTGCATGTATAAACCGCCATTGCCAAGTCGGTAAAGTCTGGGTAAAGCTGAAACTACTTAAAATATTGCCATTCACAGCTGCCATTCAAAACTTTAGTGCAGATGATTTTTAAAAACACCTTTCGGGTTGGGAATTACTTTTCCCCCAATAAAACCTCTGCAGAAAATCTTCTGGTTCAGATTTTCTCTCAGCTCAGAAAACAGAGAAATCTTTTTGCTATATTTAAAGTGTCCTTCACATGCAGGGGGAGATTATTTAAAGCAAGGCACTGAAAACTTAAAGACTAGAAGCAACTGAGTGTTTCACATATTTTAAGAGGGAACTCTTAACATTTTACACCTTTAATGTACCATCTGCGCTACCATCGGTAAACTACTAGATGAAAGGAAGAAGACACCACCGATTCATGTAGATGACAACACTGCATTATCTGTATGATTCAAATCAAATTAATTTCATCTCTTTTATCTCGACTTTTTGAAAACCGATCAGTCTCGAGTCGTTCAGGTCGCTGCATTCACATATTCAATAGTTTGTAACCCAGTCCAAATTCCTACCTTGGGTTACTGCGTCATCATTATCACCCAAGTTGTGTATTCATGAATGTTTGGTTCGAATGAAGTGACTTGAATTACTTCCTGACATAATTCCCAAAATGCCTGTCTTTCCAAAGTCATTAGACTACTTCCTGAAACGATCAAACTAAGAGTTTAAGGTTAAGCAAGTTCAAGAGTAAAGGCGAAATGTAGATCAGATGAAAGGACTTTAAGTTAATTAAAAAAATAAAATAACTCTAAATAATTAGTGTGCAAAATCTTAAAATATCAAGAATTTTAAATTTGAAGTTTGGTTCCTAAAGACTCGTGTCTATGACTAATTTATATCACGTGACCGTGTTTCCATTCTGACTGTACGGTCAGAGTCCTTGATTCAAGAAAGTCTTTTTTTAATAAGGTATCTGTGGATTTAGGACACTTCTTTGCACATCTCTAGTACATACTTACTGTTGTGAGGAGCTCATTTGTTATTTCAAATGTTAAAATTAAACTCGACTTGTCAGAAAACACCTTTGCTAGATAATGACATCATTAAATTATATGATGAATCTGTAGCCCCTGGTTGTGTCTGAACCATGCAGCTGAGCTATAGCCAATCTTTTTTGGTCTGGTAAATATGCATGGCAGTCTATAAATAAGAGGCTACGGCAGCATTAGCAGGGGATGTTAGGGCCGTAGCACAACATTTATCATGCTTTTGATCTAAGCTTAGCATCTTAACATGCTACCATTGCAAATTAGGATTAAAACTACATCTGAAACAGGTGGGAAGACTATTATTAAGTTAGAGTTGGTAGAAATGCATCCTGGGTAGAACATTTATATCTGTATTCAAATGTACTGGTGACAAATGTTGAGAAATCTAGTGAAAGCTGCAAAACTCAACCTCATAGTGGTGCTTCAGGAAACGTCAGTCTTCAGGAGTCCTCCTCCAGGCTGCATACGATTTATAGATGCTCGACTGATATTGGTGGACCTATCTACCAGCAGTGAAACAAACAGAGCCCTACCTAAAACTAGACTCTATAAAATTTAAAATATGCTCATGCACATGTGCATTGCGCACTTAAACTCCCAGAGACCAGCCATTTGGCTTTTCTACCTATAAAACCCGGAGAGTTGCCAAATGGCTGGTAGGCTTTTAGCTAAGCTTTAGCTTCAGCCAAGTGGAAGCTAAATTGGCTAGTCATTCATATGTATATTAGGTTGTTACCTGGGAATTCTGGAGGGAGGGGAGTGGGGGTGTGTGATTGAGGGCGTGGGGGAGCTGCTAAAAGCTGTGCACTTCCTTTTGTGTTTCATCTTGATGCATTCTCAATCATCCAGGGAAATAAATCTCCAAAACTCACCAACTTGGAGTGTTTCAGTTTGCCATCTTAGGGAAAAATCAACACACATGGGTGTATGTCCTTTGTTGCTGAGATTTATTGATAAAAACAGTACAAAAAACCAACCATTTGTACACATATTTACAAATAATTATAAAAAGTGAGTGAGTACATTTCAACATTTTGTTTTGTTGTAAAGGGTGACAGGGCTTGGCTTCCTTTTGGTAGTGGACCATTGATCAGGAAGCCAAGCCCTATATATATGATACAATCTCACTGCACTTAGCCTAATCCTTCATTGCCCTGAAGAATTCTGTGGTGTACGGACCTCCTCTCCAAGGAAAGAAAATGCAGAGAAGACTCACCACTCAGCAGGCCTTGGAAATGATCCTGAGGGAAGTCGACCCTTGTGACTCGGATGGAGAAGACCTAGAAGTTCAGCCGGATTCGGACTCAGAGCTGTCTGATCAGTCTTCCGGTTAGTTTCATTTCATGTTATTTCCTATTTCATTTCAAACAAGTAAGTGGATGTCGTTAGTAAGAAAGATATTTCAGACATTATTCTGATACAGAGGAGGAGATACTGGAATTATAATTAGTATCTATGCATGCATTTGTGATTTTGTTTGACCTTCCCATTTTGCTCACAATTTGAATTTGTTCACACTGCAGATGAGGAGACTGCTTCTCCACCGAAAAAGAGAGCTTGTTTGGGGACTGAGACAGCGAAAGATGGCACAGTGTGGCGTGAAGAACAGGTGGGGACCTGTCTCCCTTTCACCCCAATAGAAGCGTACGCTGCAGATGGAGAGCCAACGGCTAAGGCCAGGAGAAGTATCTCGAGCCGCCTTCAGAGCTTCCTGTGTTTCATCACTCTTGACATGCTTCGTAGCATTCAAGAATGGACTATTCAACATGCACAGCAAACGGAGCATGTTCATTGGTTCATGGACCTCCCTGAACTAATGGCATTTATTGCAATTGTCATCTTGCGGGGGGTTACCAGGGTTCCATCTCTAAATGACTGCTGGTCAGCAAACCTGGGAAACCCACAGATAATTGGAACTATGGCACGAAACCGCTTCCAAGACATCATTTCCAGTGTGTGGGGATCATTTGTCACCAACTGCATCACGTGCTACAACCCTGGTCTACATATCACTGTTGATGAACAGCTTTTCCCATCAAAGACTCGGTGCTGTTTCCTGCAATATATTGCAAGTAAACCTGACAAGTTTGGGACACAAACAGACAAATGCAAGAACAATCATGCCACTGTGCGATGTGTTCACTGCAACAGATACACATGTGGTAAATGCAGACTACAGATACCATGGCAGTGCCAGGATTGTGAGTGATTGCTGAAAATGTTGAAATGTACTCACTCACTTTTTATTATTATTTGTAAATATGTGTACAAATGGTTGGTTTTTTGTACTGTTTTTATCAATAAATCTCAGCAACAAAGGACATACACCCATGTGTGTTGATTTCTCCCTAAGATGGCAAACTGAAACACTCCAAGTTGGTGACTTTTGGAGATTTATTTCCCTGGATGATTGAGAATGCATCAAGATGAAACACAAAAGGAAGTGCACAGCTTTTAGCAGCTCCCCCACGCCCTCAATCACACACCCCCACTCCCCTCCCTCCAGAATTCCCAGGTAACAACCTAATATACATATGAATGACTAGCCAATTTAGCTTCCACTTGGCTGAAGCTAAAGCTTAGCTAAAAGCCTACCAGCCATTTGGCTGCTTTCGGGTTTTATAGGTAGAAAGGTAGAAGCCTGGCTTTGCAGGTCTTAACCAAAATGAGCAGTTTCCAAACAGCTCCAGACATAGAAAGCACATTTAGATCAACACGGGGTCTCCAATGATTCTGATGTGGGAACACTTGGTGTACTAATGAGCAAACAGTATGAAATGGGACTGTAACCTAAGAAGTCACGTGTGCAGTACTTGTATTTTGAAGAGACATCATCAACTAGTGGATTCAAGCAACATCCTATGCTTTAGGTGAGTTCGGGGCTCCTAGTTAACCAGACTCTGTGCAGATCCTGCTCCATCACCGAGGCAGTGCTATCACTCTTGATGTGCACCAGCACATCACTCGAGTAAGCAAAATCCCCCGAGACGGGTCTTTTTTCAGCGCTAACATGTGAAATATTGCTTTCCTGGGTGTTCACTCAGGCGAGCAAAAATCATTGCCTCTCTCTGGGTAAGGTTGACAGATGGCCATCCACACTGTGAGAAAAACAAAGGCTTGGATGGCAGAGTGAACAACCAGGTCGGCCCATGTTTTATCCTCCTTCAGTCTGTAAAACGGCCTCCAAGGTTAACCCCAGCTGGCTTTCTTTGGTTTTGTTTAAGAGGAAAAGCACCAAAAACAGCAGGTTGGCCGGACATACTTTTAGTCTTTAGATTAAAGCTCTCTTCCCCGAAGGAAGATAAAAATATTAAACTTTTCTTTCATGTTTCTCATTTAAAAATCCACATGAATACCTTGAAAGATATCTCTGACAGATTCTTACTCTTAATCAGCACGCTTAGAAATTAACAACTTCAAAATGAAATGCAATTTGCATGTGTTTGCTTGTGCAGAATAATCAAATCATGCGGTATTAGGCCACGCATCAAGCACTGGAGACAGTGGTTTTGTTCAGTCTGAGTTAATTGAGCCCCTCTGCCATCTTTTTTAGAACAGTGCCCGACATAACCACTGGTTGTCGACACTCTGACAAGTATCAGATGAATAATTTTAATGCTAATTACAGAGTAGCAGAAATACATTACAAAATCCTTTCATGACAGGCAATGAAGGAAGTTAAAGACGTCTATAAATGTGGTTCGATGGGATATTTTTAAAAGAGGACATGGGAGCAAGTGGATGTGATATATAATGTGTAATCAAGATGAAACTTTCTTTCTTTTAAAAAAAAATTATAATACGTTACAGTTTCTTCTTTAACCCTGAAAGTGTCACTAGTTCTTGGGTACCTGTTGTTTATTGCCTATAACCATTATGGGTCAACGCAACTCCTTAAAAGCGGAATCGGGAATGATTTAAAATGACATGAAAAATCATACAATCGGCCAAATAATGGGAAAGAAAAAAGCTTAAAAAAGGCCATTTATAGATGAGAGGCTGCCTCTCATTTTTTCATTGTTTCCTCAAGTGCAGAAATGTAATCTTGGCTGCAATGATGCTGGGATGCTGATATTATTTTTCATGGACATGATTCATGCTTAGTTTCAGGAATATAAGTTATCGATTTGCTAATCTGCCTGCTGTGATCTCGTCTACATAACTGCAGATGATCTCATTTTCAAACGCTGTGACATGCTGAAGTCTCGAAATGAAATGGAAGATTGATTTAGAGGATGTGATGAAAATCTTGGGCTGATGACTGGAACGTTTCTTCACGTTTTTGCTCTGCCTTGCTCAGTTTTTCCACGACCCCGGTGGCATCAGTAGCATACAGCAGTGCATGACAGTGTTTTGTTATGTTTCTTTGCATTACTTTAAAATAAGACAGCTTTTCTGTCAGCAGCTACAATGTATCTGACAATACTGATCATCTTGCCTTGAACACAATTTATAAATTACTTATATAGAAAGCCCCAGTGAATGATTTGTTTACAGTGACTTCACCAACTAACTATTAGAAATTCATAAATGAATTTCACTTGTGATAACTGCTGCAGTGCAGTGTTTTCTGTAAAGATCCATAAGACAGTGTTTCACAACCTTTTGGAGCCCGGCACATATTTCACATTAGAAAAATCACACGGCACCACATAACAAAAGTGTCACAAGAAGCATATTGATCATTTTCCCCCTGTGCACCAGATATAGTGGAATTGGCTCGGTTTGTCCCCAGTATACCTTTTTTTTTTTGCTTTCTTCTCACCACTACTCATGCTAGAGCCTTCATGTGGGTTGCAATTTTCTCCAGGACTCAGGTCAGACTGACTACTTTTTCTTTTTAAATATTTATATTTTGCTATTACGCGCTGTTGTCTCACACTTGGACTATTATAATTCCTTCTTCGTCTTCTTCTGTTTTACTGGCATTTGACGTCCCATTTAATTAGAGCAGGTAGTTGTACTGCCCTCTAGTGGAAGATAATATAATTGTTCTGCCCGTTACTCACGCTTAGAGTACTAATCAGGTGGAACCAGATAATCAAATACCCAGATACCCTTGAATAAGCAAATCTTGATAAACTAAATAACTAAATATCCACCCTGAAATGTTCACTGTGCTGTTTGTACAAACAACGTTAAAAACATTTTTTTTATTCACATAGTGTAGATCAGATCTAGGCATTGAATGGCTTACGGACCACAATCCCTGTGCAGCCCGTGTGAAGTCAAAGGAAAATTAGGCTCCAAGTTAAATAAGTGTATATGGTGCAATTTTCCCATTTCATCCACTAAACATTCAAATAAACTCTCCATCAGAGAATGGCTTACTGTTTTTGATTTGCAATTCTGTGAACTTCTTTCACTTTGGTCCAGCAGCATCAGCCAAACATTCAGTAAAAGATTGATCGTGAGTTCTGGTGGCTGCATAAAGATGACCAACTCTAGCTTGGCAGTGATGGAGACGCTTGGTCGCTTTGATGTGACTCGCAATATGGTGTCAGCAAAATGGACTGGATGGCTGTAAACGGCGGTGTGAGGCTGTAAGTCTGCATATAGACAGGGTCACTTCACCTGGTTACCGAGGGCGAGAAGCTGCTCAGTCAAGCCTGAAAGTGTGTGCGCGCAGGGTGATTCGATCTGCTGAGGCTGCACAGAAGAGGAAAAATTCATTCAGCTGGATAGCTGAAACTTGGAGAATGAGGTGCTCGAAACTCATTCAGGATTAAAAATAACATCGCGGGCTGCCGCAGCGCAGAGGTATCACTGTCCCGCTGGGCGCTTGCATTCACTGCTAACCTCATGTATCTTTTATTCTCGTCGTTGTGCTTCAGTGTCCATCACTCACAGCGGTTTTTCTGGGTGGTCATAACTCATGTAAAGTTTTGTCACAGAAGAAGCCTCCAGTCCTCTGGGATCAAGCTCCATGTTATCCCCCTCAGCATTGATTAGCACTGTGTTACAGTGACACAGACAGAGACAGATAAGAGTCTCCTGGATCTGTCCACCCAATAATACCCACTGCCAAATGAGGGGAGGATGTTAAACCAAACAGGCACAACGTGTTCCGACATCTCTGCGGCTAATGTCAGGAGAAGGCGTTTCGACGACGAGGAAATGAGGAGGTGACCCCGCGAGGCTACGATGCATATTGCTTTGACCCTCCCTTTCGGCCCCGCCATTGTTTTTCAATTAATCGCAGCCACTTTGCGGCGAACGACACTGACAGATGGCAAGGTCTTTGTCTGGGTTCATGAGGGTGCGAGACAGATAGTGCTTACTGGTGGGGAAAAGTGAATTTTGGGGCCAAATGATGCACGCCCCCGAGCAGAGCCGCTGAGGCAGATTTCTAAGTGCTGATCTATTCAAAGTGCAGGGAACCAGGAAATAAGGTGGAGGTGTCTCCACAGGTCTGGAGGATATTACACCACCATGTCAAGGGAGAGTTTTGCATGATGAAGTATCATAGTTAGTCAGTTAGTCTTTTGAACTTTTACTGCAGCACACAGCCATTTGTCAGCATCGCACAATGTCACAAGCCGTGCACACTTCTTAATTTATAAAGCTTGTTCATGCTGACATCAAAATGACCACAGTTACTGTTACTGTAATTACTCTAAACAAGTAAGGTTTCCTCTCAGTGCTGTTTTGCTGCCAACAAGCACTGCTTCCCAATTTTGCCTTCTATGCCTTCTGCCTCTATGTCTGCGATTTAAAAAATAGAAAGTAAATAAGGACGACAAGCTTTTTAAACTCAATACATATGAATAAGGAAATGTCAATGTCATTTTGCATCGTGAGCCACATGCAGCTTACTTGAGTGGGCCGGGGCAGTGAAACTCCCCTTTCCTCTCAGTGTGCAGATGTTTAACTACACATTTAATCCCTGAGATATGTTAATATGAGGAAGAGAAGTGAATGTCTCGGTTTTTCGACATAATAATAAGAAATGCTGCTGTGGTAACTGACAGAAATCTGCCAGCATTATAAATGATAAACTCCGGCTTCCTCCCACAGTCCAAAGACGTGTTAGGCTACGTCTACACTAATCTGGATAAATTGAAAACGGCGTTTTTGTCTAAAAACGCACAGACTGATATTAATCTTTAATAGGGCTGTCAAAATTGAGAGCAAACAAAACAACTGCTGTATAATGCCCTCCGCTATCTTTGTTTAATTGGTCACATGACTGCATCATATGACTAAAATGCATCATCGTTTCCGAAAGCCTCCGTTTACGCAGTCTACACTATTATGCAAAAATGGCGTTTTCAAATGTATCCGCTTTGGAGAGCGTTTTCAAAAAGCTCAGTTACCCTTGGCCAAAAACGGTGTCTCAGTGTGGACGGAAAACCAAAACGGAGAGAAAAAGATGCGTTTTCATTAGTGTGGACATGGCCTTAGTGGGGATACGCTAATTGGAAACTCTAAATTTCCCATAGGTGTGAATGCGTGAGTCAATGTCAGCGCGAATGGTTGTCTATGTCTATGTGTTAGCCCTCCGACAGACTGGCGACCTGTCCAGGGTGTACCTCGCCTCTCGCCCTAAGACAGCTGTGATAGGTGCCCCCTGCGACCCTGAAAAAGGATAAACAGAAGCGAAAATAAAAAGATTTTATAAATGTTTCCTTTAACTATAAAACCACTGTAAAAATCAAATATTTCTTTAGTGTACTGAGAAAAAACAGGAACTTTTCTGTCTTTTACTTAATTACTTAACTTAATTAATTGTTACTTAATTACTTTGGTGTGGTATGAATGGTAACTGTTGAGGAAAAGTTTTAAAACATGCAGTTAATAGTCCAAACTTATTCTCTCTGCCACACTTTTCAAAGACATTCAGTGGGCCAGATTGGAGTCTTTGCCAGGATGATTTCAGTCCCCGGGCCTTATGTTTGACACCCCTCAGCAGAACCATGACTTGCAGTAAATGAAATCCTTTATTTTTAGCTGTTTTTAAAGTTCTCAGTTACCATTAGCCAAATCAAGAGTGAGTGGGCAGTGAAGCTGCTACCATTCATTTAAAACAACAGGTCATCTAAATTTAATGTCCAGACCTCTATAGCAACCAAAAAAGTCATAATATGTCTCTGTTGAGGTCAAAGCTTGTTTCTGCTTCCTTCGAGTATCTAAACAGCAATAAAAAAAACAGTTATTATATCCATGTTAAAGGATTGTTAGACGTAAGAGATGAACGCAGCCACCCCTCTGCCGTGTGAGGACACCACACTCCAACACCACCGCTGAGGCCAGTCGACGACAATCCCTCTCCTTTATGGCCCACTAAAGCGCTGGCAGATGTGCCGTTAAGTAGCTCTCAACGATTGTTAGTCGAGCCCTAACTTCTCCCTGGTGCTGAGCTATTGATTTTGCATTAGATAAACATGAATCTTGTAAATAAGAGGTGAGTGTGGATCCATTGACCTTAACCATTGTACTGTGTGCGAGAAAAGAGGGAGCTTTGAACATTAGCCAACACAATGAAGGGAGCTTCATTTGAAGCGTAATTATCTTTCCCACTGAAGTGCAGTGAGGGGACAAATGGGAGTGCCAGAGGTGACATAGACTCTCTACTGGTGTGCTGCTGAGGTCAAAGCTTTGAGTGGGGTTAAGACTAGTGGGGTAAAAAATCGAGAGTTATGACTAACAAATCAACTATTTGGATGGAATCAAAGTTACTTTTCAGATGAAGGTACTGATGAATACAAAGAGTCAGTGTGATTGACCTTTACAGTTCAAGAGGCAGAAATTAGCACTGCGTATGAACATTTTCAATGCATGACAGAACAGCGGTGTTTACCGTTTGCTATTGTCTATAAGCAGAAAGTGGAGCCTGAGCTTTGTTGTATAAATTGTAAATCAATGTCTTTCAGGGACTGGAGCCTCACCGCAAAGTCAATACAAACTGGTAGGGATCCAGTACTTTAAATCTACTGTATGGACATGAAAACAATAGCCAGGTTTCATGGCTCTTGGCTTACTACCACAGATTTTCAACAGCGCTTTAATGATAGCAATAATGTTCTTAACACTGCCAGGACAGGAATTCATTTCAGAAAAGCAGAAAAAATAAAAGTAAAAGCCTCGACGGCGTTTGATCCATCGGTTAGAGCTACTTTCTTCTATAGTGAGGAATTTATGAAAAAGTCTATAACAAGCCTGATTTATGTTTATAGGCTTCTAAACAGACAGGTAGTCAGTGGAGCCCGGGGAGTGCTAAACAGAGGTACATAAAAACAATGGAGAAGGGATTGGATCAGCTCAGCTGAAACACATTTGTCCTGAGGGAAAAAGCCTCTTCGGCAGCGCCGAGCCGGCAGAGACAGTATATTTGGGAAATGGAATCCTTTGACCGTTTATTAATCAATAAACACATTGGGTTGCATCAAAGCGTGACGCATTTTGGTCTGTTTTTTAATGTCACTGATTAATTTTCGCAGGGTCCTTTGGCGCTGCAGAGGGCTGACAGCTAACAAATTGTGTGCGAGCCCGTGTGTGGTTAAATCTGATGCAGTAAATACTTCACTGCTGTACAGAACAAGCATCAGTGGGCATCGCATTATCAGCTTTTCTATCACTTTCCTCATTACAACGAACAGTTATAACTTTCATTCTGTCTGTGTGGACGATATGCGACACTACCGTACTAGTTTACTCTCCTACGAGCTTCTGGAGCTTGTGGGCTGGTGATATATACATATAAGCATTGTGTTTCTGCCTGAGCCTGTTCACGTTCTACTTAATACACAGACTTTGTTTACGTTGTTTGTACTTTCTATATCTGTGGTATTATGTGGGGTGACTGGTCTGCGTATCTCTAAAAGTTAGTTTAGGTTATTCAGATGCCCACATGCAGTGTGTTGTCTCTGCGCATTGACATCCAAAGGCCCTCTATCTCCCAGTCTTTCGGCCGAGGCATGTAAGTTGGAGGCTGGATGAGATTGAAAGTGAAAGCCTTCCAGTTTTATTTAACCCTGTCCCTCTGATTCAATATGAAGCCTGCCTGTGTGCAGATGATAACTGAGAGCAAAAGGTTGACATCAATAGGTCTGACTGACTGTCTGTGCCTGTGTGCGTATGGGCGTACCGCTCTGTCTACATGGATGTTTGGGGGTGTCTGTGACTGTAATTATACATGAGCGTCCGAGTGTGGCCTCGTGGGTGCGCGTGTGCGTGCCAGCTAGCTTGTCTGTCACTGAATGATTAGTGAAACCTGCTACACTAATAATCCTCCTGTAATAGTTTTCTCCGAAGATGGCCCATTTGATTATTGGAATTCATTGGGGCCTTTAATTACATGCACTGAGCATTTCCAGGCTAATT